>NC_044037.1:212186357-212519135 GCF_901765095.1 Microcaecilia unicolor | reverse complement strand
TGCATGCATACACCCTGTGGGAATCCCTGAATATGATATTAGTTTCTTAACAGGGCGAGGTTTGGACCTGTTTTGGGAAAAGTACACAGAGGTGCAGCATCAGGGTAGATGGGTGGATTTTAAGGCTGTCCCCATCAGTAGACAGGACGCAGTCCAGATTACCATTTTGGTACGTAATGAATCTCTTATGGCTGCAGACCTGTCATACTGGTTGGGACGGTATGCCGAAATTAGGACCCCATTAAGCAAAATACCAGACCAGAGTCGTGTGTGGGCGGGGGGGTGGAGTGCCCTTGTAAAATTAAAACAGGCAGGCTATGTCACCCAACATATACCTTCAGCCGCATACATTGGAAGGGATCGAATTCAATGCTTTTATGCAGGACAACCCAGACAGTGCTACAGGTGCGGATCTTTCCGTCACTTAAGCATGTCATGTACAGTGTTAAAGTGCTCGCGATGTGGTAGTACAGATCATGACACCAGCGACTGCACTACCATACGCTGTAACCTGTGTGGAGGCTTGGGGCACCCTTTTAGCAAGTGCCCACAAGCATCGCACAATCAGGTAGAGGAAGAGAGGAGGGGGGAGGAAGGGGCACAAGCAGAAACTACAAGGATACAAGGACAGAAGCGGGAAGCATTAAAGGGATTAATGGATAAATCAAATACCACTATTCATACAGAGGCAGGCACTAAGGGAAAGGGAAAGGGGGAGAAAAGGGCATCAGGTTTGGATCACATTCAAAGAAGGGGTATTTGTGAAAGGATGGAAGAAGGAGGTGGGGAGAAGGGGGGAGAAGAAGGGGAAGCATGGACCCTGGTAGGGAAACATGGAGGGAAGGGGGGTCGGAGGAAGGAGGGGAGGGGGCTAGCCCGAGCGGGGAGAACAGATATTCTGGAGAAGAGCCAGAGTAATCGATATGCAGTGTTTCAGGTTTCAGGTGAAGGAGAGGGTGATCTTGAGATGAATCCACCCCAAAGGGAGGTTTTGGAGGAGAAGAGGAGGGAGGGGAGGGGAGCAAGGAATGAATCATCTGAAAGACTTAACAGAGAGGAGCCAGCAGTGTTACCCCCCAGTCTAACATCACATCCTACTAGTTTAACGAAGGGCCTCATGCAGGAAATAGAGGAGGGTAAGGAAGGGATGAAAGGGGAAAGGGCTGGTCCAGAGGAAACCAAGAAAAAAAAGGGTAGAAAGAAAGCCGGGGAAGATGACTCAGAGTGGGAGGATTTGGAATTAGAAGAAATTATAGAGGATCCTGAAGAAATGATGGGGGCAGGAATATCTGTGAAGAGGGATTGCGGTGAAGAGATGAGGAGGGGTAAGAAATTTAAGAAATAAACCATGGCTGCCTTGTCCTTAATCTTTGCAACTCTGAATGTAGCCAGCATAAAGGCAGAGAGAACTAGATTTGTCGCCTTTAGCGATTTGACCCAGTGCAAGGTAGACTGCATCCTGTTGCAGGAGACTCATTTGGATTCTTTGCAGCTCCTGCACCGGGCCAAGAGAGATTGGAAAGGGGGGCCCTCATTCTGGTCTCTGGCCAAAGAAAGATGCGCAGGGGTGGCTATTCTTTTTGCCACCCGAGAAGTGGAGATTACGAGGGAAATAGAGGTGGAGATAGGGAGGTGTGTTGTCTTAGACGTTTTCATTAGAGGGGTAGCAGTGCGAATCATTAACTTTTATGGGCCCCAGATTAGTTGGGAACGCAAGCAGCTGTTGCTCCGGGTGAAACCGTATTTATATACAAGCAAATTGGTGGTATTTGGAGGAGACTTTAATATGGTCTTACAGCAAGCAGATAGAAAGGGGTCCAGGCGTCAGGTGGGTTATGACAGCCTCCAGCTGGCAGCAATTGTAAAACAGGCAAGACTGGAGGTGGCGGGAGGGAAGGGGTTCACTTTTAGAAGGGGAGACACGGAGAGCCGTATTGACTGGCTCTTTGTAGGCGGGTTGGCTAAGTTTCAGGGGCAGCCGAATAGATGGACGGAATATTCAGATCATGCCTTAGTTTCCACAGTCTTAACAATATGCGAAGGGGCGCAGAAAGGCCCAGGATTTTGGAAACTGAGTGCAAAGTTATTAGAAGTAGAGGAAAACAGACAAATATTTGAGGGTTTTTTAGCAGACCAAGAAACACTATGGGAGGTGATGGATGATAAGGGAGCCTGGTGGGACATGGTAAAGGGGCGAGTCAAGGCCCTTTTCCGGTCCCTAGCCAGGAAGCAGAGTCTGGGGTTACAGGCACAGTGCTGTCGTCTTCGTAAGCAATTGGACCACGCGGTCTCCAACCATCTAGAGAAGGGAGAGATAGAAGCTTTGCAGGCCCAGTTGAGGCTGTTGCAATATGATCGATACGCTGCTTTGCTTCTGGAAAGGGAATATGGGCATCGGTATTCCCCGGATCCTTTCCAGAATTGCAAGGTAGCAGTAGGACACAAGGTCATTTATGCTATGAGAGATGAAGCAGGGCAGCGATTGATGAACCAACATTCAATCGAGGCCAGGGTCATTCGGTTTTACACCCAATTGTGGGGGAAAGAGAGCTTGGTTTCTAACTTCATGCTATCATACGTGCAGAGTGCCCCAGGCTTGGAAAAGGTTTCGGAGGGGGAGATGGAACAACTGCTTAGGCCCATTACCACAGGAGAGGTAGATGATGCTATTGATACGCTATCAGCACGTACAACTCCGGGTCCCGATGGGCTGACCCCAGAGTTCTACAAAAAATTCCGTGTGGTCCTGATTCCAGTGTTAGCTGCAATTTTTAATAATTGTTTGCAGAACGGGCGTTTGGCCCCTTCACAGCAGTGTTCTATTTTGGTTCTCCTCGCAAAGAAGGGAAATCTGGAACTTATCGAGAACTGGAGACCCATAAGTCTTCTGAATGTAGATAGGAAAATAATGGCCAGGATTATTTACAACCGCCTGACTGGGGCAGTGGGTGGTCTCTTGTCCTCAGCACAGTTTTGCTCGGTGAAGGGGAAAGGGGCAGTGGAAGCAGTTTGTACCATCCGTGAAATAGTGGAAAGGAGTCAAGGTGGGACAAAGGGAAAGTATTTGCTGACCCTTGATCAGTCTAAGGCTTTTGACAGGGTGTCCCAGGAGTACCTATGGCTAGTGCTTCGGTGCTATGGGATACCCGACCAGTTTATAGGGTGGATCCAGACTTTGTATCGCAATGCAAGGAGTAGCACTCTAATAAATGGTTGGGTGGGCAAGAGCTTTGCAGTGAGGTCAGGGGTACGGCAGGGGTGTCCCCTCAGCCCCTTGCTGTACGTCCTTTCCTTAGATCCTTTCCTCAGAAGGTTGAGTGGAGGGTTTAGCGGTCAACTAGAGGGCATCTCTTTGGGTTCACACACATGGCGATGTGTCGCCTACGCAGATGATGTCACAGTAGTAATCAGTAGCAAGGAGGAAGCCGAGCGAGTTCAGACCTGGATGGCAGAATACACACAGGCTGCGGGGGCCCAGATAAACCAGGATAAGAGCTCCGCAATTTGGGTAGGACAGGGCAGACCAGCTTTCAAACTTCCCAGTCAGTACCCAGTAGCAAGGGATGAAGTACGGATCCTGGGTCTCTGGGTAGGCAGACAGGACTATGATACGATCAACTGGGAGAAGGGGCTGGGGAGAGTCGAGGAAAGGGTGGCCCAGTGGAAATCATATAAGTTGCGGTTTGTGGAAAAACTGCATGTCATTAAGACCTATCTGATACCCCTTCTCCTGTTCATATCCAAGGTCTGTTTACTGCCTATATCGTTACATGCCAGAGTATACAGCTTGTTTTTCCAACAGCTATGGGGGAACAGGATGAATATTATCCGGAGGGAGGTGACCTATTTGCCCAAAAGGGAAGGGGGGTTGGGAATGGTCAACCCTGTGGTACATTTTAGTTGTTTCTTTTTCCAACAAAATCTGGGAGGGGTCTTGCGGGAAGGGAGGCCGGCTTGGGCAGACTGCATGGCCTCCTGGCTTCAGCGGTACTTGAGGGATTGGGTGAGGGGAGGTCAGGCAATGCCCCTGCGAGGGAAGGCGGGATACTTGCCACAGTACATCTCACCTCTGTTGAGATTGGTGAAGAGATGGGGTATCACAGTACAGGAAATCCAGAAGGAGGACAGGAGGCAGCTACAACACCGCATTATTCAGACACACTTTTCAACACGTCTAGCCTTGAGGGACTGCCCAGGTCCACTACAGGAGGAAGGTCTGGCTTTCCTCAATTCATCACGCCTCCCCCGGAAGATTGCGGACATGGCCTGGCTGACTTTCCACAGCCGGCTTTATGTTCGAGCTAACATGAAAAATAGAAACAGCAATGATCGTAAGTGCCCGAGGGGGGAGTGCGTGACGGAGGATGAAACAATGGACCACTTCCTCCTCAAGTGCCCGTTCAATCAACAAGTCTGTCAGGCAGTAGCCCGCCAATTAGGGATTCCTTTCTTCCACCAGCTATCTTATGCAGAATGGGCCTATGGAGGGTTTCCAAAAGGAAAGGGGTGGTGTAGGGAGACACTGTATATCATCGCTGCAGCCCTTTGTTACTTCCTGTGGCAGGCACGCTGCCAAGCTTCATTATATCGGAAGTGGCTGTCTGTACAGGAGGTGGCAGGGGATGTGGTACATTTTGTCCAGCAGCTGGCAGTGAGGGAGAAGGAGCATTGTTCTGGACTACAGTGGGCAAGGCATTGGAGGGGTTTTTCGTTTCAGCCTCCCTGAGTGGGAGGGTTTGTTGAGGGGCGGGGGTATTGGCCAGTAAGGTTTTATTTATGTATTAGTTAGCGGGTTTTATTGCTTGTTTTATCGCTTGTTTGTATGCTTGGTTTGTCTTGTTGCAAGTTTCAATAAAGACAATATGACACACACACACACACACACACACACACACACGTACACACACATATAATACACAGACATAGCACATTTACATGTGGACACACACACACACACATATAGTACATGCACATAGCACATTTCACACATACAACTTTTTTGCACTACTGATACGGGCGGAGCACATACATATAATACACGCACACTGCATGTTTAACACAAACATGAAAAACAGTTACCAGGGCATCTATTTGAAAAGCATTTTCGTGTGTAAATAGCGGTATTAAAATGTACAAATCTCATACACATGTAAATGATGGTTTCAGAAAGTCACTATTTACACATGGAGATCACCACTGGGATACAGATTTCAGAGGCATGGTTTTGGAGGACCTAATGTCTACACATGTATTCCCCATTTTATAAAGGGGAATACACATATGTTTAAAAAATTCCCTTCAGGGTTTACACCAGCTCAGAGGCATACATAGATTTGTAAAAAGTGCTCATTTCATGCAGGGCTCTACATGAGGGACTAAGGAAGTAGTTCTCCTTAATCACCCATTGTTTATTTCTACCTGCAAAAAAAAAAAAAAAGTGGAGTGGAGAAATAGCCTAACCAGAGGAATCATGTTCAATTTTTACTGCATCTCCTTGTCCAATTCTCACTGCATCTCCTGAAGGCATCATAATTTTAAATAGCTTTCTCTTCACTGTCCTATTGGTCTAAGCTTAATTTACAGCCCAGGATTATATTCTTCCCTTTTCCATCCACTGGGGTCACAAACCTGGATGCCACATCTATCCACCTCAACCATAGATAAGACACCTTATAGTTCTTTTCCTCTCTTATGCCGTCTTCATCCACTCCCTCTCCTTCTTCAGGTCCCCCTTCTAATTGTCCGCTCCCTACATAGCAAGACACATTTAGTTCCTAATTCCTAATCATTACCATAAAATTACTCAAAATGTTTTTAATTCTTTTTAAAAGCTTCAATATTCTGCATACCCTGAATTTTACTGGACCAATCACCCTGAACATTGATTTTTGTTACGCCTCTAACTTAATAACAGCATTCTTTTTAAAAGGGTGGGGACCTAACTGATATTGCCTTCACATCACTTTCATTGTCTTTGATGGACTCCTTCTCCCTTCCATCAATTGAACAAATTGCTCTGAGGTTGTCATCTCCACACTTACTTCACTTTATCCTGGTTAACCACTCCCTCCAGTTACCCAAGCATCTCTACAAATCCTTCATAATCTTATTTCTTCTTATACTCTTTACTCCTACCCTCTTTTTTTCTTTGGTGATTACATTCATGTTGATGACTTCTGCAATCCATCTGCACAAGAGTTTCATAACTTTCTCCATGATATGTACCACTGGCAACTGCCTGGATCTGGTGATTTCACTGCTAATCCCAAACAACACAAACTTTCCACACCAGTAATTTAATGAGCCTTCCAGGCAGTACACAGATCCAGAGTGCCTAGCTCTAATTAGCTAATTCTACGTTTGCTCTGGAGCTGTCGGAAGAGGAAGGAAATGCAAGCAGGCAGCTGCAAAGGCTGCCTGCTTGTGCTTCCTACCTCTCTCCCCCATAACTCCCCCTGAAGGCAATTCCCCAGTGGTCCGGTGGACCACAGACACCCCCCCACACGTCCCAACCACCCTGCACCCCTGACAAAATTCTCTTGTGGTCCAGTGGACCCCAGTGCATCCCATGCCTCCCAAACTCCCACATCCCTGACAAAATTCCCTGGTGGTCTGTGGACCCCGGACCCCTGTGCATCCTGACCCGCCCAACAAAATTCTGTGGTGATCCAATGGACCACACCCCCTGCACCCCAGCACTTGACCCTGGTGGTCTAGCGACCCCCCTCCCTTCCTTCCTCCTCCCCTTCCCTCCCTGGTACCTTAACAAAAGCTGGGCAGGAGGGCAGGAGCAACAGCTTTTCCCTCCTGCCTTGGTGCCACCACTTTCAAAATTGTGGTGTCCAGCCCCTGCCCGGTACATTCAGGGCTACACTGGGCAGGGCTAAATACCATATAAGGTGAAAAACTCCTTGTATGGTATTTAGCACTGCCTGATGCATATATGCAAATGTATGCAAATCTCCCAAAGAATGCCACAGAATTTTGTACGCTTACCACAGATTCCGTTCTTGAGTACCTATAGGAAACTAGAGCTGAGAAGGATTCTGTACCTATCATTATGTTAAAGGGAAAACATATCGTTTCTCAGAGCCCCTAAGGGATCATAAGTTGAAGCTCTAACAGAAGAAGGTGTTGTACTTTCTTGTATTTCTATGTCTTCAAAGTTGTAATGATTATGTTTTTTATAACTCTTTACAGAAATTTACTGTTTTATGACCTAACTGGCTGCCAATTTGATTCATATGTGCCTTTGTATAAGTATTGCTACTGTGCTAAAATAGCTCTTTTAAACTTACTTAATATCATCTACATGAAAGACAAAGGAGGTGAAAGGAATTAAGAATGAACTACTTCCTGAAAACAGTTTATTAAAACACATCTGAATGGATGATTGTATTATCTCATTGAAATATGCTACTCTTTTGACTAAGCATATTAGCATGCTCATCATTATCGTCATCATCATTCTTCAAGTCATCTGAATAATCACTTGCTTCCCATGGAAAATAAAAAGAAGTTTTGCAGGTTTAAGTTAAGTAATGTGAGCCACTCAATAGTTTGTTCAAACCACAAAATGTTTTATAGGCCATTAAAATATGCACTTAGCAGTCGTTTGGAAGATAAATTCTGAATGCATACATATATACATGCAGAAAACATTAAAATAGTTTATGTTAAGAGCTAATTTAGATTTGCATGTATTTCACTAGGGAAATGTGTTACTATAAAAGGATCATTAACACCACTATCTTGCCTTTTCGAACCTAGCTGAGTAATCACTGAGGGGTCCTTTTACTAAGGTGCGCTGAAAAATGGGCTGCGGTAGTGTAGGCACGTGTTGTGGACGCATGCTTATCCATTTTTCAGTGCACCTGTAAAAAAGGCCTTTTTTAAAAATTTTGCCGAAAATGGACGTGCGGCAAAATAAAAATTGGAGTGCGTCCATTTTGGGTCTGAGACCTTACCACCAGCCATTGATTTAGCAGTAAGAATTGCTTGTTTAGCCAAGAACTGCTTGTTAAAAAGTCAATTATTGGTACTAATTGGCTTGTTAGTCAATTAAATTGCATATGCAAATTGGGAATGCACTTAAATTTGCACACACAAATTTTGGCCACCTTTACAGAATCAGGAGTATATTTATTTATTTGGATTTTGCTCACACCTTTTTCAGTAGTAATTCAAGGTGAGTTACATTTGTTTAATGGCCCCTATATTTTTCTAAAAAGCACTTATGCATTTGAGGAGGAATACATATATATATACTTTTTTGTGAAGGGCTTCTAAAATAAGATCAATTATGTTATAAATTGCTCTGACTCTTAGGTAAACAATGATATATAAACCTATGAGTAGGGTAAACAATGATATATAAACCTATGAGTAGAACCCAAGTCCAAATTGGTTCAATATATTCATAGTTTTGCACTGAGTACCAGTTGGTCCCTATTTGTAAGTTTTTAGGAAAAATATATACAATTCTCTTTGGCAATGTAGGACCCAATATTAAAAAAAAAAAAAGAAAAAGAAAAACTGTACTCCTAAATTTATGCTCCTAAGTCAGGCTTTTACATTTGTGCCTTATATTCTGACATACTTAGGAACATAAATTTTCAGATAAAAATTCATCTTAATTTAGGAGCATAAACTTAATGGTCATAAATTTAGACCTGCCATTTGTTTGCCTAGATTTATGAGCCTAGTGTTGAGAATTAGTGCTAAGCTCTTGACTTCTTTTTCCTGCCCCAAACCCAACACTATTGCAACACACGTTTTATGATCCTAATTTAAGGAGTTTAGTGAACTATTGAGTAAAAATGTGTGCACTCAACCCTAGTCAATTTTCAAAGAAGCCAGTTTAGGAGCATAACTCTCAAATTAGGACTATATTCTTCTGAATATCGGGCGGGTAGTTTTCTACTTAATGACTAATCTTGTTGAAGGGCTACAGTCTTGCAAAAGCTAATCAGCAATATTTAGTAGTAAATCCAGTAAAAAAGTATCACTTCCAAAAGGAAAATTGTAAATCTGGGATATATGGAAATACAGCATATCAGAAAACAGAAATTGATAAGGAGGGAAATAAGATTTGCACATTATACAAGAGGATTAAGCCTAACATTATAATTCAATCTGGGAGTTTTAGGAAGTGGCAGGCATTAACAAGAGTAAGAATAAAAAGATTTTACACAGTAATAATGGTTTACATTTACATGAAGACTTTCATCTATATGTACTCCAAGGTCACGTTTTACATTATTATTGCCCAGTTCCAGGAATTATTAATGGCATTCTCATAGTCTGCATCAAAAATATTTGTAATTAGTTCCATAAGCGGGCAAAATGAAGTTGTATTTAGTCAAGGTCAAATTGAAAATGAATGATGGCTTCAAAATCTGAACCCTGAAAAATTGAGAGAAAAAGGGGCAGAAGTGTATAATGAAAAAAAGAATACTGTGCAAAATTAATTTAATGTATCTATATTGTATGTGGTAACATTTTCATTAATATGACATGTAGAGGAGCTTCTTTTTAAGGAGTTATGTTTACTAATGGTTTTTGCCTAGTGTGGGGGTAATGCCATAATATATAAAGGGGCTCATTTTCAAAATAGAGAAATGTCCAAAAAATGGCATAGCAGGCAGATACCCATTAGATAAATGCTCTACTTCAATCTAATCTTTCATCAGTATACTCTTTCAGAAAACAATCCACTGGGTTCGGAAACCATAATGTTTTTAAAGGATTTATCAGATCAGCGCACTTTCCCCTAATAAGGCTAAATGAGCCTAGCATATATCTAAAAAAGGGGCGTAACGCAATTCTCATCAATCCTTATCCAATTTTTTCATTTTTAGTTTTAAACAACTTTTATATTTTTTCAGTTATTGCACACAGTATTTTCTTAATATACTAAAGTACTTAGCTTTTAATTTTCAATTTAGCAGTTTAGCTTTTCATTGCATTCATAGACTGGAGACCAGATGTCAACCGACACAGATCCATGTTTCACGTTACAAAACGCTGTTTCAAGGCAGTCTCCACACATATGTCAAATAGTCTCCATCTAAGACATATGTTTGATAGGCTTCTGTTCTCTGAGTCTGACGTCCTGCACGTACAATGTGCAGGACATCTGCATGCAACAGAACAAAGACTTTTTTGCACTGACTGCAGGATGAAGAGGACGTCGGCTGGCGGGGATTGGGGTTCCCCA
Source organism: Microcaecilia unicolor (assembly GCF_901765095.1). NCBI lineage: Eukaryota > Metazoa > Chordata > Amphibia > Gymnophiona > Siphonopidae > Microcaecilia > Microcaecilia unicolor. The sequence goes on along the minus strand of NC_044037.1, from coordinate 212,508,916 downwards.
CCAGCAAAAGCAAAGGTAGGCGGCGGTGGGGGAGGGTTTGCGGTGGGAGGGGGGTCGAGAGGGCGGGAGGTCATGAAAGGTGGCGGCGGGTCGGCAATGGCGGAGGGGGGGGGGGGTCAGTGGCACCGGAAGGGGGGGGTAAAATATGCCCCCCACCTCGGGCTCTGGACCCCCCTCCCAACGAAGTCTGGCTACGCCCCTGGGTGGAAGTGGTTATTTTTGAAAAATAAAGGAGTTGCTGAGTGCTTTGTTACCTTTGTGTGTTTGCCCCAGTCTGAACCTTTTGACCCTTATATTTCCTACCTTGACTCTTCTGTGTCTCCCCTCTTCAAGTCCTTGCCACACCTGCTAATCCCCCAGCTACACCCATCCCTTACTCTGTATCTTGCCCCCTTCTCCCACCAAACCCTCACTGTCTCCAAACCCCTACATCTCCCATTCTACATTCCTACCTGCTCATTTCTGCCTATCATTGTTCCTCTGTTTGTCCAGTTCCAGTTTGTCATTGTGCTCTATGCTGCTGCTGTTTGTGTGAGGGCTGTGTGTGTTGTTCCTGGGAGATTGAGTGCTTTGTGCTGCTGCTATGTATGTGAGGCTGTTTGCTGGTGCTGGGAGAGTGAGAACTTACTCCAGAAGAGGTATCCCTATCAGGGAATCTTCAGGCCCTTCTTCCACTTCCTGGACCTCACTGACCAGGAATGTGTTACTAGGTTCCGGTTTGACAGGGCTTCCATACAGCATTTCTGTGACCAGTTGCAACACCTCCTCCTGGTCAGGACATGCAGGAATAATCCTGTGCCACTCCACCTGCAGGTCGCTGCCTCCCTCGCCTTTCTGGCCACTGGCACCTTTCAGTCAGTACTAACAGTCAATGCAGGCCTCACAAAACTCGTGATCTCCAACTGCCTTTCCAGTTTCTCAATGCCTTCCTCACCCACACCTCTGACAATATTATTTTTCCCACTACTGCCCAGGCACTTCAAAACAGCATGGCTCAATTCTATACCATAGACCACTTCCCCTCAGTCACAGCTGTCATCAACTGCACACGTGTCATACTCAGATTCCCACCCCCCCCAGGGGCAAACAAGGAGAGCTACAGGAATAGAAAATCATTTCAATCCATGAAGATATAGGTTGTATGTGATGCCCAGGGGTAGATTGTGGATGTGTGTACCCACTACCCAGGCTCCCCCATGAAGCCTACATCCTTCAGAATTCAGAAATCTACCTCAGGTTTGACTGAGGGAAGATCAACGGCAGTTGGCTCCTAGGTAAGCAGTAAGGGATTCCTAAACTCCACACCCCCTCCCCTCCTAACCTTCAACACACTCCCTACATCTATATGTCCCCAGAACCCATAATCATTACCCCAGCTCTACAGAGTCACATTACCAGCCAATACACACCCATGCCTGTCATTCTGCTTCCCCCCACAGGTGACAGAGGCTACCTCCAGCAAACCTGGCTAATGACTTCCACAGACCACCCCCAAAATGAGGAGGAGGAGACGTACAACAAAAAGCATAAGAGCACCCGCACCATCATCAAATGAATCTTTGTTCATTTATACCTGCTCTCTAGTAGGTACATTGTCCATATCTTCCAAATTTATCCAAGTTAATTTTAGGCTTCTACCCCGCCCATCAACTCAATATCTGGGTGGTTTACATGCTAGTTCTAAACCAAGGAGAAAGAGACTAAGAAATGAAAATCTAGGAAAGAAAGACAGGTGGGGGGGGGGGGGGGGGGGAGGGATGAATGGGGTTGAACTACAATAATTGGCAGGAAAGCAGGGAGGGGGGAATACATCAGATAAGAAGATGTGCAGTTCAGGCTAGCAATTCACGGGACCCAAAGTGGGCCAGGAATCAACCATATGTGTCGAAAAACAGAAACGCCTTGAGTTCAGCTTTGATTTGCTAGAGGGAGAAACATAAGTTGAGGTGCAGGGGCAGTTTATTCCAGAGGTCTAGGCCTTGAACTGAAAAAATGGAACACCGGAGGGGGACGTGTCAAAATGGCGGTCAGTACTCGCAACTAGGCCAGATAGCTAAGCTGCTCTTTTCTTCTAAACACTATACCGCCACGATGCCCCATACTAAGAGGAAAGGCTTGGTGAGATTGCAACCGCCAACAACTCTCACCTCTTCGCCTGTGCAGCTTACCTTAGACCGGTTTGCCACGAGTTGAACGCAAGAATCAGGCGTAGCGGACCTTGTGAGGGACGCCGGCGGAGGAGCGCTGACGCCCTTAGGGTTGGAAACATCTCTTTCCTCGCCTGAGCTCCATCCACCACCCTGTCCAGCTCTCGCGAGGAGTCAGCAAAAGGACTCGACGGTATCGGTTCCTCAGTTGGCGGTGGCATATCCCAGTTAGCTGAGTGTGCTAACGTGGAACAATCGGTTCCCAAGGTGGTGACACTAGACCTAATTTGGCAAGCGATTCAAGAGTTGACCAACGTAACGGAGAAAACGGCTCAAGAAACTACGTTATAGTAAGTACGCTTGAATCTTTAAGATGACTCGTCGAAACAAATGACCCAAGTACAATTGGATATATCAAATTTAAAAGCTACATCTGCTGTACTGGCTAAAGATAACTTAATAATAGCACAGAAAATTGAACAGATGCAGAACTATAATAGGAGACTGAACTTGCGAATATTAAATTTTCCAGTGGTCACAGCAATTTCAGCTATGGAATTATTTAAAAAATACTTAATGGAAGTTCTTCACTAATCACCCACTCTGATACCTCCAATAAATAAAATATATTATCTAACGTTTGCTTCAAAAAATCAGGGTGATATAGAAGGAACTGGAACTCAGGTACAATTACAAACAGATGAAAATGCAACTCTGGATGTTTCAGCACTCCTGGATCAATCTCTTAGTGATATAAAAACTGGAGCTACATTACTTGTCATTTATACTTGAGCAAGATGTTAATTCCTTAATGAAAATTTACTTCAAAAATACTTTGACTCACTTTTATGGGGCCAGGATTTGGATATACCCAGATGTTGCTAAAACTACCCAAGAAAGAAGGAAATTATTCTTGGCCTTAAGAGAAGATACTAGGTCAATTGGGGCTAAATTTCTTCTTCAATATCCATGCAAATGTATTATTTACTATCTTAACAACAAATATATTTTTTTTGACCCTGAGCAACTCAAACTTTTTTTGGATCAAAAGAAAATATCTGTCTAAATTAGAGTCTACTGTATATGAGCTATGAAATAATTTGTGTTCTTACGACCAGGCCATAATGCCTCTTTTGTTTTTCTTTCGATGTATCTCCTATATATCTAGTCGCCCCCTACTGCTTTTGTGGTCTGAGGTTGAGGGTTTATCTTATAATGTATTTAATGCTTGGGATATATTCTTGTGATTCATGGTTTCTATTATTCTTTACAATCCTAAGCATAATGTTTTGTAATATATCTTAGCTCTATATTTATTTTATTTTTTATTTTATTTACGTCAATTTATATACCGTATCTTATTGCTACTGCAAGACAGAACGGTTTACAATTTATAAAAAGAAGCAATACAATAAGTACAAATTGGACAAACATTAGAACTCCAATCATTACAGGAAAGCACAGCAAACCCACAAACTAGCTACATAAGATGAAAACAATATAACTCATGATTAGTACACAGGAGAACACCGCAAATACAAAATTAAATACATAATATAATCTACACAGACAGATAATACAGTTTTGACTTAGTATATATTACAGATGCCCAATTTATAACCTTTCTTCCATTATTCTAAATTCTGATCTACATACTCGATAAAGTAGAAGGTTTTCAAAAGTTTCCGAAAATGAAAGTAAGATTTCTCAAGTCTGATCTCTTTTGGAAGGCCATTCCAAAGAGAGGGAGACAAATAGAAAAAAGCCGAATTCCGTGTAGATTCCCATCTAGCCCTAGTGAGAGGAGGAATCACTAACCTGTTGTCTGTCAGGGATCTAAGGGTTCGTGTGGCAGTGTAAGGAATAGTTAGATTTGACAGATAGTCAGGATTTAGTGTATAAAAAGCCTTATGGGTCAAAACTAAAGCTTTAAACTTAACTCTTGCTTCAACCGGAAGCCAGTGCAGTTGATGTAGCAAAGGTGTTACTCTGTCATCCCTCCGGGCCCTACAAATCATACGTGCTGCAGTATTCTGTATTCTTTGTAGTCGCTTCAAGCTAGCTTGAGTGATCCCTGAATATATGATATTACAATAGTCTAAGCGTGAGGTAATATAAGCAGATGTCAACGTTTTAAGGGAATCCTTACTAATTGAATTCCTAACTGACCGAAGTCTCCTAAGATGGAAAAAAGATTTTTTCACTACGTCAGATATTTGTTCCTCGAAAGTCAGAGCAGAATCAATTATAACCCCAAGGTATCTAAAAGATTTAACTGTAGGGATGTTCTTGCCAAATAGCATAGGTACCACTGCTGGACATGTGCCCTGTCCTACTATCCAAGATGTTATAGTCTTATCTGGATTTAATACTAATTGATATGTTGTGAGCCAATCTGCCACTTTATCCAGACAAATTTGTAGTGGTGTAAGATCCATATTAGATGGTTTAACATAATGAATAAGAAGAAAATCGTCCGCATAAGAATAAAAACTAATACCCATTGTTTGAATGAGAAGTGCCAAGGGACTGACATATAGATTAAACAGTAATGGGGACAGGACCGATCCCTGTGGAACCCCACATGGTAGATTGTATTCTGTAGAGGACGATTGCTGCTGAACTACTTTAAATGAACGTTCGGTAAGAAAAGATATAAACCATTTCATAATTGTCCCTGAAAGACCAATCTCACCTAATCTATCAAGAAGTAGTTTATGATTAATTAAATCAAAAGCTGCAGATAGATCAAGTGAAACAACCAAGGCAATATAGCCATGCTCTAGTTTTGCATGAATCTCACTTAACATCGAAGTCAGGATAGTCTCTGTGCTATGGCCTTTCCTAAAGCCCGATTGTCTAGGATGTAGCAAATTTTTGGAATCCACATAAGTTTGCAATTGTCTAAACACTATTGTCTCTATCACTTTGGATAGGAACGGAAGATTAGAAACTGGTCTATAATTGTTGGGTGTTATAGGATCTAATGAGGGCTTCTTCAGAATAGGCTTTACTAGCGCCTCTTTTAGAGTAGCAGGGACTACCCCTTCAGAAAGACTCCGTACGATGATTAAATACATAAACTGTTGGATTTCTAGCGTGTGGTTTTTCAACCATGCTGATGGTATGGGATCCAAGGAACTGTATACAAGATGTATACAAGATGAAAATGCTTGTAAATAAAATAATTTTCAATAAAAAAAAAAGAAAAAATGGAACACCATGTGGCGTCATGAGTGAAGGTATGGAAGGAGCTAATGACAAGTAGATTTTGCTGCAATGATCTGAGTGATCTGGGAGGACAGTAAGGAATCAAATAACCAGAGAGGGATAGAAGTTCTTAAGAATGGTATTTTAAAGGTTACACAATGTGATAATGGCAGTGTGCAGATCTGAGAAGCAGAGTGATGTGATCACATTTCCTATGTCCAGTAATAAGTCTAATGGCTGAATTTTGTATGAACTGTAGACTGCGAAGATCTTTAGCTCTGAGGGCACTATAGTAATCCTGATGACTAATGACTAGTTTTTGTATGGAACGAATCAGATACAGTTGATGAGGCACCATTGTGATTAACTGAGTGAAGAGAAGACTAGACGAATTTCATATTTAATATAACAGTTTATTTACAATTCTACTGATTACCCTTAATTGGGATAGTCAGGAAGCATTTCTGTACTCAAATCATATCTACACAAGCAATATACAGCAAAGATATTAGCATGCTTAAAGCTAAGGAGTCAGAATGAATGCTTAAAAACAAAGCAATGTACAGCAGAGAGAGAAATCAGAGTGCTTAAAGCAATGCTATAGACAGACAAAGAGAAATTCAAAATGCTTACTTATTTCTTTGTTCCCTCTAGTTTTATACCGGGCCTCTGACTAATTCTCTCATACAACATTCCTGTGCAAGTCTCTGAATACCACAAACTGTTAATCATGTGCAGAACATCTGCTTTCTATTACCCCCCTATTTAGCCCACAGACTTTCTGGAGCCTGCCTTTGGCTGATGGATGTGGGCCCCATCATGTCCCAGGAGATTTAGTGTTGAACCAGCTAGCTCTGCTGTTCTTTGAAGCATTCCACTTCAATTTTTAATACTTTTATTCAACATTTTTATGCTTTTGTTCAACAAATCCTCCCTTTTGAGGACTAATTGTTTCAGGCCTCAAACATCTGTTTCAGCTCCAGTCTGTTGTTTCCTTACCTCCCTTCTAAATCTCCTCCCCCCTTGTTTGTGGCATTCAGTTTCTGCACGCTTTTTCAATATTTTTGGCTGACATATTAAAGTTCTATTCATTCTTTTTCAGTTATCATTTTAAAAGCATCCTGGCACATTTTTGCAAACATGCTAATACATGTTATACAACATTAAACAGATTCAATTGTACTAGGGTACATATTTCTTGAGGTATATAATTTATAGGACAGTGAGCTTCATCAAAGGGAAGTACACTGTCATTCATTCTTACTTTTCATTAGCTGATGTGGCATTAAAAATTACACAAATTAAAAGCATAACATTCATTAAATCAGTTGTTACAACATTCTGCGTGTAAGTGCACTTTATCGGGGGAATGTGTTCAGTTGTCATACTATTAATCAGACACCAACATGATGTCTGTGGGTACTTGTCCATAAGCAAGGCTTGCTTATAAATAGTCTCATTTGTCCAATGAAGGTTTTCATCATCTCTTACACAGGTATTATTAGGATCACAGTCATGGTTTTATCATTGTAGTCCCATATATCATAGTTGGCAAGGACAAGGATATGTGCACATATGATACACTCAGTCAAATTCAACATCTTGGCCGCTGCAACAAGTCTATTATCATATGTGTTCATTGTCCATTAACAAACAACAACATCCCAATACCATCATGTTTAGGGACATGATGTTTGTTTATTCTTTGTCCATTTCAATGTTATTAATTCGTCGAATATCTGCTAAATGTATCCAAGAAGTATGACCTTCCAGACGGGCAGAGGTCTGAGTAAGGGCCGTGATAGCAAAAGGCCCTACATACACAGGATCCTTCCATGTTTTATGTGTAAAGTTCTTTCGCAGTACTAGGTCACCTACTTTAAAAGCACAAACATCATTATTCCCTACCTGATGTGATACATTTGTACGAATCATGTCACTGGTCAGATTTAGCATTGGTTGTAATTTTTGCCAGTACTGAGTTGTATTATCAGTACTTGCTGTCTGCATCGGGAAGAAATGACGTCCTGTCTGAATTTGGAATGGGGTCAATTTAGTACGCCCATTAGGTTGGGCCCTTATAACCATCAAAGCTAATGGTAACAAATCAAGCCAGGTATATAATTTTCCCACCATTTCTTTATTGAGAGATTTTAGTAAGACTCTCAATTTTGTTTTTAAAATGCCATTGTAGCGTTCCACCAAACCATTGGAGGTGGGGCGATACACTGATACCTTTCTGTGTGTTAAACCCATAATCGTTGCCATTTCTTTCAAAACACTGTTATTAAAATGTGTCCCGTTATCAGAAATTATTCTAGATGGACACCCATGTCTTGGCATAATATGAGTTACCAGGCATTGTACCACTTCATGTGCTGTCTCCCTTTTACATGGAAATGCTTCTACCCACCTTGAAAAAGCATCCACCCAAACTAACAAATACCTTTTTCCCTGCACTGGAATAATCATATCAGTGAAGTCAATATACCATTCTTTTGCTGGGCCTTCTGGTATTGGAAGTGTCCCAGGTGATATTTTAGGACCTCGTTTAGGTATGTTAATATTACATACCATGCAATTCTGCACAACCTGTTGAATCAAGTTATCAATTTTTAAAGTCCAAAATCTTTGCTCAAACTGTTGTTTCATTGTATCTTTATTCCAATGCATGGTTGCATGCCACTCAGCCAATACCTTAATCGCCTGGCTCATTGGCATACAAGGTAATCCTTCTTCTGCATTAAACCATTCACTTCCCAATTTCATACATCCTCTCTTCAACCATTTTTCACTTTCCTGTCCCTCTGGCTGCCACATTTCAATCTTATCTACATTCGTAAGTGGCCCTTCCTGTGTCTGTCTAGTATTATACAAAATCTTTTCACTTTGCTTAACCACCTCCGTTGCTGCTGCATCAGCCATTGCATTACCTAGTGCCTCAAAGGTTGGCCTTTCAGTGTGGGCCGGGGTCCACACAACTGCAGTTTTTCTACCTTCACGTTCCCTTCTTGCCAAAATTTCAAACAGCAATTTCCAATATGTGTAATGTTGTAAATTTTTACCTGCACTGGTTATCATCCCCCTACGCTGCCATTTTAATATATGATACTGTAGTGAACTTGCAATGTAACCACTATCAGTATATATAGTGACATTTTGAGTCATATCAGTGTGTTGTAAGGCCGTAATAACGGCTAAAAGTTCAGCATGCTGTGCAGTATGATCAGGAGGGGTTTTATATTGTACTTGCATTATCTTTCTTAGATTCTCATCTACCTGCACGCAGGCAAAGCCTGCAACAGTCCTTTCACAAGCTCCATCTGTAAACCATATTAATCCATCAGATAAGGGTTCAAAAGTAAGACAGTGAAATGTAGGAATTTCTATAGTATCAATCTCACCCTCCAAATTGACAGGAAAAAGCAGATCTATTTTATTTCTCTGTTCTTTAGTTAATGGTATTATTCTTATATCTTGTCCTAAAAGTACTGCTTGATATTTTCCAAATCTAGTGGCTGTCAATGCCGTCTGGCTAGGGCTCAACAGCGTTTTAATCGTGTGGTTGGTATGTATTACAATAGGAACAAAAGGCATTTGTGCTCTCCATTTACCTACTGCAGCCACTATAGCTGTCAGTAACTTTGGTACCTCTTTCATTCCCTTTTCCACATGATTAAAAGAGCCTGACAAAAAAGCTACTGGTGCATTTACTTCATTATTTTGATTAATCATAGCTGCCCAACTGTTTCCCATGTCTTTTACCCATAGATGCACAGGTGATTGGATATCTATTACTGCTAATGGTCCTGGGGATAATAAATCCCTCACAATCTTAGCCAATACCATCTTATCCTGTTCTTCCAATACAATTAGTGTATTCTTTGGTGTGGCTGCGGGCAGTTTTAAATGTTTATAAAGTCTCATTACTTTTTGTGTATAATTTGGTATCCATTGTCTGCAGTAATTTAACATTCCCAAAACAGCACGTAACTGGGTAACTGTTTGCGGTACCGGAGTCTCATTTAAAATAGATATAACTTCCGGTATAATGACCTTATGTTCTGCTGAAACATTTTGTCCTAAAAAGGTGACAGTAGACTGAGCTACAATACATTTCTCCTTGTTACATTTATATCCTAGCTCTCCTAATAACAAAAATAATTTTCTAGTCCATTCTAGGCATTCTGCTTCAGTCTCAGCAGACAGTAGAATATCATCTACATAGACAAACAATGACACCGTGTCAGGCAATTGACTCCTGAAATCCTTTAAATCCATCATTAGTTGTTTTGAGAATACCGATGGACTATCAGTAAAGCCTTGAGGCATCCTAGTCCACCTGTATGCCTCATTCTGTACTATAAATGACGTCAAATCCCTAGACTCTGGGTGAAGAGGTATTGAAAAGAATGCATTAGACAAGTCAATAACAGTGTTATATGCATATATATTCTGGGTGTGCAAAAGTGTAGCAGGATTTGCACAAATCGGAAATTGATTTTTTGTAACCTCATTTAGCTCTCTTAAATCATGTACTATCCTTACATTGTTTTCTCCTTTCGGGACAGGAAACAATGGGGTATTATACGGGGATACTGAAGGTTCAATAATACCACATTTCAATAATTTATCAATGTGCTCCAGGGTTTTGGATACTAATTTAGGTCGTATGGGGTAAGGGTCTTGCTTCGGCCCCTTTGCCCCTTCTATTAATTCTATCTTATGGGGTTTTGCATTTATGGCTAGTCCATATGGTGAATCACTTGTACTCCAAATATGTTGTGGTAATTCTTCCATAACCCTTACTTTATTTTCATTATTCAACTGTTGAACCATGGTGAGCAAACTTGGTATTTCTTTATTTCCAAAATCTAAACACAATCCTAATTGAGACAATAAGTCTCTACCACACAAATTTACTGGGCAATCAGGTGCCACTAAGAAGGGTACCACAGCCTCCCTTGAACCGTGCGGTTGGCATTCCAAGCGCACCAGAATCGGTTCTGTTAGCCTTTTTCTTTGTTCTATCCCCGTAAATCCCACTGTTGTTCTATACTGATTTGAAAGCTTAACTCCTAGTGGTTTTACACACAACACAGAAGTACTCGCCCCTGTATCTATCAAAAATCTCACAGGAGTTCCATATTTTCCAATTGTCAATGTAATAAAGGGTTCCCTTGTGTCTAATCTGAAAATCATTCCCTCCTCCTGACACGGGTTTGCTTCCAGTCAATAGCATTGATCTGGAATATTCTGCCAAGTTGGAAAGGCATTTACAGTACCCTGTCTCTGTACTGCAGCCCCTGGTCCCTGTGATTGCGTCGCTGGCTGCTGTATTGCAGTCTGCGGGGCACTCACAGGTATCCCTACTACTTGTGGCATCAATCCTTGCTGTGTCTGCATTTGTACTTGGGGCATTCCTGCATTCTGATAACATTCTGAAGCATAGTGACCAAATTGCTGACATCCCCAACATTGTACATGTGCCCTTCTATTAGGTGATAGTCCTGATCCTTGCATCCCTCGACCTCTACCCCTGCCTCTAACCATACCTCGTCCCCTTGGTTGGTACGGCCGGCTATATCCCGGTTGTACATAGTAAATGACCTGTGGAGGTGAGGCAGAGGGTGTTACCATTGTTTCCTGTTTTTTATTTCTATCCTGTTCCTTGCTTTCCAAATCCTTTAACTGCATAGTCATTAACTTAGAAGTTAATTTAGCCTGTTCTTTCTGTGGGGTCTCTATCAGTTTACGATGCACATTACTAAAATGCATCAATGTCTCTCTTATTTCTGGCCACGGCTTTGAGGACAGGGCAATAACAGCATCTAAATTCTTACGCATATTATCAGGCAGTGTGGACATAAATAGGTGTAAAAATACTGCTACATTATGATCCACATCTGCATCTTGCCCTGTTTGAGCCTTATACAAATTTATACATTTTGTCAAATGTGCCGAAAAATCAGTTTTAGGGTCCCACTTATTTGCCGTTATGGCTGAAAAATCAATCGGGGTTGGATACATTACATGCAGAGCTGCAGAAAGAGCAGCCTTAACATTCCCTGCATATACATCCCCATCTGCAGTATGTAACAGCAGACGCTGATATCCACACTGCACTGCCAGTTGAGAAATACTGATACCCGATGCTGCACATAAAGCTTTAAAATCTCCAATAGTCAATTGAGTCCCTGCAGTTGCCTGTTCTATCCCATCTAACCACATACGAGCTCCTTTCACTATACTGGGAATTTTTGCAACTAAAGTTGTAACATCTACGGGGGTGTATGGTTTGTAATGTTGTATTCGATTGCCAGCTGCGTCCAAGCGCGTCATAACTGGCATGTGTAAAGCACTACTATCTAAAGCACTGCAAATCTCCTGTTTACCTTCCTCTTCCACCTCTTCTTCAGCCTGTTTCATTTTGTAAAACCAATCGTCCCAGTACTCCAGCCCTGCTTTAATAAAGCCCAGGCTTCCCGCCTTGGGGCAATATTTATTTATTACTTTTGTCAAACTCTGTACGTCCTCATGTGAGGTAGGTCCTCCCTTATCACAGGGGAAAAGGAGGTTTTTAACTTCCAACAGGTTCTTAGTAACTCCCCACCATTCTGCCCCATATTTAGTTTTATCCAATCTCACAAGTTCTGCAGCTACATAGGTTTCCTTAAAAATTGCCTTTGACGGTCTGGGTGTCAATTTGGGCGGTGTTTCCCTGATTTTAAACGTGGGTGTCTGAGGATCTACTCTAAGGGAAGGTTCAGGGGGTGACTCGGTACATAGCCGAAGCCGTCCCTCAATTTCAAATTGTGTTGCCAGATCATATTGTTCTGATGTAATTAGGGTTTTCAAATCAGGGTAAGTGCCTGATTCTGCACTAGATTTTCCTTTTTCTTTCTGTCTCACCCGTTTTTTTTCCTTTTTCTGTTCCCTAGTCCCCACATCACTGTCCTCATTATCCCCTCCCTTTTCACTTTCTGACTCACTGGGGGGGTCATCAAGAGCCGAATACCCAGCGCATGGCACAGAGCGCTTTGACTTTAATTCCTTCATTTTATCAGTCGCCCTTAGGGGGCACAACGTGTCCCTGCTAGATTCATATGACGGGGGATTATTTCTTTCTGCCTCTTTTTGTATCCTATCTACATCAGCATGAAAGAGATCTGCTGCTACAGAAAATAAATTCCAAATTGTAAGATGCTTCTCTAAGCTTTTCTTCTGCCTAGTTTTATTTTTATTTTCTTGTAAATAGCTCAGGAGAGATAATAATTTTGGACGATCAAATGATCCATCCTGAGACCAGCTCAAAACAGAATCTTTTCCTTCATATTTAACCCATTTCTCATGTATTTTTTCAATCTGTTTTTTTTCTAATGGGAATAATTCTATGACATGCTGCAAAGGGGTGCATTTTTTTGAACTATCTAAATCTAAATACATAGCATATACAGGAGGCTTTTCTTTCTTATCTGCCCCTTTTCCTTTCATTTTATTCTGACTATTACAATTTCTCCTATAAAGCCACAACCTACAAAAATATACTACTGCACCTAAACCAAGAAAATATACAAAACAGAAAACTACAAAGCTAAACAAATATACCACTAATAAGTCCACAATGTAATGTAAGCTTACCCACGCATCTTCTTATTTTTCTTTAGCAAGCTCAGGAGTCCTCACCTATATGTCCTTTCAGTAGGCTGATCAATCCCACATCCGTGGTACACAGTAATTAGGCGTAAACAACGCTTGCTTTGCTTTCAATCCTGTAAAAAACTTCATTAACAACACACACTTAATTTGTTATTCGTCTCGCCTTCTCTTTTCCGTGTGCGGCCTAATTGTACTCCTGGCTGGCTCGCCACTTTGAAGAGAAGACTAGACGAATTTCATATTTAATATAACAGTTTATTTACAATTCTACTGATTACCCTTAATTGGGATAGTCAGGAAGCATTTCTGTACTCAAATCATATCTACACAAGCAATATACAGCAAAGATATTAGCATGCTTAAAGCTAAGGAGTCAGAATGAATGCTTAAAAACAAAGCAATGTACAGCAGAGAGAGAAATCAGAGTGCTTAAAGCAATGCTATAGACAGACAAAGAGAAATTCAAAATGCTTACTTATTTCTTTGTTCCCTCTAGTTTTATACCGGGCCTCTGACTAATTCTCTCATACAACATTCCTGTGCAAGTCTCTGAATACCACAAACTGTTAATCATGTGCAGAACATCTGCTTTCTATTACCCCCCTATTTAGCCCACAGACTTTCTGGAGCCTGCCTTTGGCTGATGGATGTGGGCCCCATCATGTCCCAGGAGATTTAGTGTTGAACCAGCTAGCTCTGCTGTTCTTTGAAGCATTCCACTTCAATTTTTAATACTTTTATTCAACATTTTTATGCTTTTGTTCAACATGAGTAACTTGGAGTCTGGTGAACAGAAGGTTATAAACCACCATACCAAAAGTTGTGGATAGGTCAATGGAAAGAAGGAGGACAGACCTAGCATGGTCAAGCTGAGAGTAGATGTAGGTCATGATACTAAGGATGGTTGTCTCTGTACTGTGATGCTGTTGAAAGCCAGTCTGATTAGAGTGAATGGCATGTATTTCATCAAGGAATTCCAACAACTGTGAGTGAACTACTGATTCTGCAACCTTGGCAATAAAAGGTAGACTCACAATTGGGCAGAAGTTATTGGGGTAAGTGAATGGTTGGGAATGGTCCTTGACCTTGGGTGGATGGTTGCTGTTTTCCAATTATGTGAAGATGGAGTTCTTGGAATTCAGGAAAGTCCGCAGACCCAGACACCAGAGTGACTGGGACAAGCTGACCAGAATTTCTTGTTCCAGTACAAGCAGTTCATGATGCAACAGTTGCAAGGATTACATCAGCTAAACAGCCCACAAACAGTTTCTTGCAAGTACAGACCAAAGTTTAGGCCCTGCTGTCTCTCACTGGCTAACCCCTAAGATGGTAGCCAGCTCTTGTCTTTCAATGGAAATGGAGGATATGTTGCTGCCAGAGCCCTCATGATGTCAACAAGTCTGTTTCTTGTGAGCATGGCCATGCAAGTCTCACCATTTTTTTCAGGCTTCAACAACATGATTTTGATGGCAAATGCCTCTCCAGAGTGACAATTTCTGGTTTGCAATGACTTTAGCTCCAACAGCCCCATAGAGCACATCATAGTGCTTCCTTGCTTCTCACGGAAGGAATCTCAGCTTGCCCTGTTGAGGTTAAGCTTCCTCAGTCCAACTCCCCTTCTCTGTAACATGGTGACTGGGTTACAGAAAGGCTTACATGTGCTTATGTGTATTGTATAAGGGCATGAGTAAGTGAGCTGCAATTACACATGTATGTGTCTAGTTAAGAGGCACTTAACTTTTTAGTTTGGAAAATTATATTATAGGGTTTAAAGGGGCTCTTTTCAATGGAGTATACAAAAGTCAATGTGACGTACGTCAAGAACCTTCATATTGAAGTGTGATGTAAGCCACCTGCAGGGGGCTTCAAACTTGCCTCATCACTAATTACAGGGGTTTAAAGGTTTAAAATGTTTTCATTTGAAAAACAGTGATATTAAAGTCACTGACAGCTGCTGGCAGAATGAAACTCCCTAATCTCTTATTTCTCCTGTTTATCTATCTTGAATAGATTGTAAAATTCTGTTGAGCAAGGATGGACTCTTACGTGTTTGTTGACAGTGCAATATACATTTTAGTAGCACATTAGGAATAATACTGTTAAGTGGTACTAGTAGTACTTCTAAGCAACCTGGATTGGGTCCAGGAGAGTCTGGATGAAGCCAGGAATTACCCAGTTAGCAGTGATTTTCAGTCTTCTAATTTTATCCAGGCACCAATCTGAATATTGCTGGTGTCCTGATAAGTGTTGGCAGTCACTCAGTCCCTGGTCATTCATCACCAGTATCCAGGGAGATCCCCATACTGAGCATTCAGGTATAAAATTTCCACTGTATACAGCACTTATACAATTGTGGACCGCCAAGGACTGAATATCTCCCAGCTAGTAAAGAGGGCAAATAAAGGGAACGGGGAAATGAGACTTGATATACCGCCTTTCTGAGGTTTTTGCAACTACATTTAAAGCAGTTTACATATATTCAGGTACTTATTTTTTTTGTACCAGGGGCAATGGAGGATTAAGTGACTTGCCCAGAGTCATAAGGAGCTGCAGTGGGAATTGAACTCAGTTCCCCAGGATCAAAGTCCACTGCACTAACCACTAGGCTACTCCTCCACTAGTGTACTTAATAAGTACACTAGTGGAGGAGTGGCCTAGTGGTTAGGGTGGTGGACTTTGGTCCTGGGGAACTGAGGAACTGAGTTCGGTTCCCACTTCAGGCACAGGCAGCTCCTTGTGACTCTGGGCAAGTCACGTAACCCTCCATTGCCCCATGTAAGCCGCATTGAGCCTGCCACGAGTGGGAAAAAGCGTGAGGTACAAATGTAACAAAAAAAAAAAAAATAAGGTGGCTAGAGCTGTACCTGCTGCTCTGTGCAGATCACACATCTCTATGCCTTTGTTTAGGGTTGTAGGGTTGTACCTTCTGCTCTGTGCAGGCCACTTCCTCTATGTATTTGTCTAGGATTGTACCTGCTGGTCCATGGTCTGACCCAGCATGGCACTTCTTATGCTCTAAAGGTCTTAGATATTCATACACCACAAAATGATTGCTCTGAGTTTGTTTGTTTATTCCAAAGTTTTATATGTAGTGCTGTTTAGTAAATATCACAGCGGTGGTAGAAGATTAGAATAGAAAATGAAGGTTGTTCATCACTTGCTCCACTCCAACCAGGCCAGTACCAAGCCCTCACCAAAAGCCTGAGAGGAGTAGGTCTAAAGAGAGGCTTTAAACTAAGGTAAGGTAGGATTTAATCCCAGGTATCCAGGACGTAAATTCCAGATGAGAGGTACAAGGATATAAAAAGCCAATTTTCAAGTAGAGATCAGTCACACCTGGGAAGCTGGAGGAATGGTTAGAAGCTTATCATTCAATTAATGCAAAGAGGAAGTCAGAGGGATCAGGACATCATACAAACCAACAGAGGGACCTACCCACATAGCCTTGAAAGCTAACACCAATATTTTGAATCTAACCCAATAGCTAATAAGCCAATGGGGGCATAATTATGAAAGTGTGACATCATTGTAGTGCCTTGCGTCATGAAGAAGATAGATAGTGGTATTCTGTACCAGTTGCAGCCGCCACAATGATGATTGACAAAGTGAGTAATCGAGGCGAATGGTAACCAAAGCTTGTCATAATTTGTGAATACCATCAGGATTCTCAGAACAAAGCATCACAGAAGATTAACCATCCCTAGAACTAGAATTCAGCAGTATTGATAGCTCCCTCTTCTATGCAGTTAGAAAGATAGAACATGATGAATTTTGAGATAATGCCTTTTCAAAAGCACATCAATATTTTATCTATTGATTGTGTGTAGTTTCTATCCTGTACATGTATCAATTATATGGAAATGCAACCCACCCCCACACACAGTAGCCTGGGAGGTCTGGAACCTTTGTTTCTTTGAATATATTCCAAGAATAATTGTGTACAGACAACAGATCATTTTAACTGGTTAAAAATATATCAAGCATCTGTATTTTAATGAAGACACTAGGAAGAAATGTTTTGTTTTTCTTTTCAGAATACACAAAGGGCTAATCATATTAAAAGGCATAAAATGATTTTCTGTACAACACTGCAACCTAAAACTTTGTTTCCAGGCAAAAATAGACTAGCATACTAAACTCCCAGTGCTATTTTTGGAGATCTGTATTCTCACCATGGCACTGGCAGCACAGACCATGAATATTACTATGAAGCTAATTGTATTTCTTAGGGAGCTGGAGGAGGAGGGGAGAGGGAGGGAGGACATTGAGGGTCATGGATCAGGTGGACCTTTGTGAGATAGAAACATCATATGCACTTTCCTCACTAAGGGCCAGTAATTTTTGCATAAGCACCCCATGCTTTAGAAAATCAAAAGTCTTAATTTCAAAGCAATTAGATTGGTAAAGTGTCTGGCCTGAAATACAGCATTACCTATTTTCTAAGATTAAATTCTGCTGTAGCTGCATCCTCATTTCTTGCTTTTAGCCAGAAGGCAATTTAATAGACATGCTCCTCTGTAGCAAGGAAAAACTGTTGGCATGTGGCAGATTAAATTGTTCTTCATTCTAAACTGAACTAAAAATATCTGTTAGACCAGAGATGCCAACCTGTTATCAGTAGGGGTTAACAAAGTTCTTGCCATTGGGATCAAATCATATTTCTTTGTTAACTGGACTACTTGTAAAATATTATTAGATTGGGACCAACTGGGCTATTTCTTCTTGCTTGTGCTCCATTAAAGTGAAGTGTACTTTTTGAAGCTGAAATAATGCAATTTCGACAAGAGATGCGTAATACAGCTTTTCTGCAGTACATAAAAAACTCTGCCAAGGGAGACAAATGACCTGTCACAAACACGTTTTTCAGTACAAGTCAGTCACTTATTTCTAGGATAAAAGAACATAAATTTGCGCATATGGTAGACACCCAGAGCATGCACCAAATCATTTAGCAGAGTTCAGATGTCATTAACAGTTACAGATTGCACAGAGTGAAATAGGATTGAGATGGTGTAATGAGAACTTAAATAGCATCTACCCGGCACGTTCTTTTCAAAGTGCAGTGCCTAAAGACAGACAATTATGATACAACTAAATACATTCAGCCCAGGCTGGTTACTCAGGTGGCAAGTGTTGAGCCATGTGGACGACTCCTGGTTTGATATTCACATTGAACCTTCTGCTCCCAGATCAGCTAAGGCTGAGGATGCTACAGAGGTAGTGCTAACCGACCCTAGAGATGAGGGAATTTGTTGGTTACTAAAGGGTGACACCTGTATATCACCTAGGGTGAATCAAGGGGCAGGCTGACCATTGGTACAATAGAGCGGTGCCCGAGGGCTCACAGCTGTAAGGGACCCATTCTCTCCTAGTCTTCATCCAATTTAATCATCTTTGACAGGTAGATAGGGGTCCATTACTCTTACTGTCCTGGGGGCCCAGATGACTTTCCACCCTTGGGCAGTTAATAATGCCCAATAAATAAATAAATAAATAAACCTAGTAGTCAAATTTCAAAGCAATGATTTCAGGGTTCCAGAAGGCATGAACACCTAGCCATAGACTGGAACACCTTTATCTATTGGAACATAGCAAAGGTTTTAATATATGAGCTCTATTGTTTAAGTGCTTGACATTCAATAAACCTTTAAATCTTTCCTTGTGGAGAAGTCCTTTGACTCTCTTAGAGGAACCCATTTTGCATCAGGTTTCCTCTTTGTGTTTTTCTTTTCTTTTCTCTCTTTTTTAATTGGTGTTTTCCTTACTTATTTTGCATTTTGATTTTTCCATAGGGAAACTGTTCTTTTTCTTTTGGTGTGATCATTTTAGGCAAAGTTTGATTTCTATTTATTTTTAGCTTATTCAGAGTAGCAAGCAAACATATTATACCAAGCCTACTGCATTATCAAGACTAAGTACAATATATTTTACTGTATTGGGTTTAGTAGGAGTCTACGCATCCAGAACCATCAATCATTCAAAACCTAAGAGGGATCCATTCTGATGGATCCTACCTGGATCTTGTCATATGAGGTTGAACTGAAAAAATCACATACACAATTCTGGCCATATTTTCAAATTTAAATTTAATACAGATATCATTAATAGGTTACCAAATGAGTTTTTAGAATCCCTAAATATTAAAATTTGCTATAGTGTCTTTTCAGTGGAATGTTTTTACCTAACATTGATGGTATCATAGTTGTATGCAGGAGTGAGTAGAGGTGTATATTCTCCTATAGAGTTTAAGAATTGCTAAACAAATTTAGTTTAATTTAATTTTGCCACTTATAGAAACATGACGGCAGATAAAGGCCATATGACCCATCCAGTCTGCCCATCCTCTGTAACCCCTAATTCTTCCTGTTCCTAAGTGATCCCACATGCTTATCCCATGCTTTTTTAAACTCTTGAACAGTCCTCGACTCCACTACCTCCACTGGGAGGCCATTCCACGCCTCCACCTGCATAACCAAAAATAGTTCTAGGTGGTTCACAACATAATCAAATGTACAAACAATATACAAGAAAAACAACACAACATCAAATTAAAAAAAATAACAAACCTAAATATTCACACAGTTAACTACAATATTAGGTTCTAAAGAACTTTGGGGGTCTTTTACTAAGTTGCGGTAACATTTTTAGTTCGCAGTACAAATCAGCTGGTGGTAAACACCGAGATGCCCATTATATACCTATGGGTGTCTCAGCATTTATCACCAGCTGATTTCTTCCACAAGCTAAAAGTGCTACTGCTGCTAAGTAAAAGACCCCCTTCCAGAATAATTAGGTCTTCAGAGCATGTCTGAAACTCACATAACTTGATATAACTCTCTTACTTAATGGCAAAGAGTTTCAAAGTTCAGAGCCCTTTCCTAATACAGGAGCCTTTTTAGTAAGCTGCGCTAAAAGGTGGACTGTGCTGTTACTAGTGTGTGATCTTCCCCATGCACTGAGGCCACTTTTAGTGTGGCTGTAAAATGGCCGATTTTTCAAGTAATGACCACGCACTAATTTCCCAATTAGTGCATGGCCATTAGCATGTGAACCGTTATTGATACCTATTTTATAGGTGGGAAGGGCTCAGGTGCTAACCATTGGCTAGTCAGTTGGCGATGTAGCTGCACTACCGTTTGGTGCTGGACAAGCCTACTCTACTACTATTGCTATTACTACATATAATTTCTATAGTGCTACTAGACGTATGCAGCGCTGTACACTTGAACATGAAGAGACAGGCCTGCTCTAAAGAGCTTACAATCTAATTAGGACAGAGAGGACAAATAAGAGACAAGGGACTTACTGAGGTGGGAATGATAAAATATGAGTACTGAACACGTGAGTAAGGGTTAGGAGTTAAAAGCAGCATCAAAAAGTTGGGCTTTTAGCCCAGATTTGAAGGCGGCCAGAGATGGAACTTGACGTACCGGCTTAGGAAGTCTACTCCAGGCATATGGTGCAGCAAGATAAAAGGAGCAGAGTCCAGAGTTAGCGGTGGAGTTGAAGGGTGCAGATAAGAGAGATTTACCCAGTGAACGGAGTTCCCGGAGAGGAGTGTAGGGAGAAATAAGAGTGGAGAGGTACTGAGGAGCTGCAGAGTGAATGCACTTGTAAGTCAATAAGAGGAGTTTGAACTGTATGCGGAAACAGATAGGGAGCCAATGAAGTGACTATTCTCTGCCCCAAACATGCTCCCAGCACTAAAAAAAAGTATTTTTAGCATGTGGGAAGTGTGCGCAGATGCCAAAACTAGTGTCAGACACCTGAGCACACTCCGCAGTAGTACATTTTTCCACACAGTAAGCATGCGTTAGTGCTTACTGCAGTTAGTAAAAGGACTCCGTAGTCCTTTTAAAAGTCTTATTTAATCAACATGTAGACTTCGTATTGTGAATTGATCTAAGAGTTCTTTGTGATTGACATAAATTAACAAAGTTTTGAAGATAACCAGGGCATATAGAATAAAAAATCTTACAAATTAAGGATAGAAACTTTCAACCCAGTCCTTACAGTGAAGCTAGTATAAGGCATAGCATGTTCAAAACTGGTGCCACCAAATATCAATTTTGCTACTGTATTTTAGACTATTTGCTATCTTTTCAGTTATCTGGCAATCCTAAATATTGTGAAGATGAGGCTTCTGCTCCTACTCTCCAGCAGGCCTCACTGGCCTGTGGCCTCTGAACAGGACTCCAACTGGTCTCTTCCCAGCATCCTGAGCTCCTGGGCCCCTTTTCACTCAGGGTGAGCTGGTTCTCAGTATGCAAATTGTATGCAGATTAGCCTGCTACCCTTTCGTGCTCAGGGTGACCTGGTTCTCCAGAGGCAAAATTAAACAGGTCTCACCAACAGCATATTCCTCAGGCAATTGTTTATTCCAGCCCCTGGGCACACTTCTTCTAGCTTAAATACTTTATACTTTCACATGTCTTCACACTGAGCCTCCCCACACAGATACCTGGGCTCGGTACTAACTTCAATACTTTGGGGACTTCTAACCCCAGGCTTTTCAGCCTGCTTCTCAGTACTGGGACACACAGCCCCCCCTCCTCTGGACACACAGTCCTACTTCTTCTTTGGACACAAAGTCCTGGACACCCAGTCCTTCCTTCTTTGGACACACAGTCCTTTCTTTGAACACACAGTTCCTCTAAGTACTGAGGCTACACAGTCCAACACTAATGTTTTAGGGACTTCTTACCCCAGCCTGCTTTTCTTCCTTAAGCACACAGTCCACCACAAGTCCATAGGGTTTAGCCAGTTCTTTCCAGGGAGATCCTCTTTCCTCAGCTACCAGCTCTCTTCTCTTCCTTTCACAACCCAGGTGGGGTATAAAGTGGTTAATAGCTAAACAGGACCCAGCCCATAACTGCCTGCACCTGTAGCCATCCCAGGACTCTCCCTGGTCCTAGCGACCTCCACCTATGCACTCCCCTACTGGCACCCTCCAGTGACGCACCCGGACATTTTCCCTGGCCATTTTTAAGGGAACAGCGTCATCTAGTGGCCTGCCCAGGCTAGGACAGCCTCTTACTTATCACAATATATAATATTATAATAATCGATAACTGATAGCATGATAGACTGGTCAACCACCTGAGGAAGAGAAGGATCTAAAATATGTTTAATTGGTTATAACATTTTCAATTTAAAAAATGACTTAGGAATCCGACTATTTGATGACTTACAAATCGCTTGTGCTGATATTGTCAACCCATAATCTATCAAAACCCGTAACAGTTTTATTTTATCACTAATAAAAAAGTGAATATACAAAAAGTAAATATTGATTCAGTGGATTAACATTATGAGAAGGTTCTCATATACCATCTTTCTGATATTGGCCATGAAATTTTGCAAAAACTGTATCTACTTGAAATGCAAACACACTTTTTTTTTTCAAAAACCTGAGCCCTTGGAAGAGTGTGTTATTTAGGCATCATTTTCCTAACACTACTTGATGATCAGCAGACAAAGAGTGTATGATGGTATGACTAGAAGGGAGGCAACTGAGAGTAATAATTTGGGGGTCCTTTTACAAAGGCGCGCTGAAAAATGGCTTGCGGTAGTGTAGGTGTGGGTTTTGAGCGCACACTAATCCATTTTTTAGCGTGCCTGTAAAAAAGGCTTTTTTAAAATTTTTGCCAAAAATGGACGTGCGGCAAAATGAAAATTGCGGTGCGTCCATTTTGGGTCTAAGACCTTACCGCCAACCATTGACCTAGCAGTAAAGACTCATGCGATAGCTGGGCGGTAATGACCTACATGCACCAAATATTTTTCAGACACGCATATTGGACGTGCACCAAAAATGAAATTACCGCAAGAGCCATGCAGTAGTCAGGCGGTAACTCCATTTTGGTGCTTGTTGGGCATGCGTAGACGCTTACACGGCTTAGTAAAAGGACCCCTTGGTTACTTGCTCTGTCTCATAGCTTTCTGGATTCTTCAGGAAAGGCAGACCAAAGGGGGAGATTGTATATATGGCACCTAAAAAATTGGTGGGGAAATCAATGCCAACAAAGCGTATTCTATAAGCGACACCTAGATTTAGGCACGGAATATAGAATACACTTAGTTGATAGATCAGCACCTAAAACTACATGCTTCCATTTACACCAATGAAAATGTGGCATAAATCCTGGTAGATTTAGGCGCACTGGGCCATATTCTATAACTATGCGTGTAAATTTCAGAATGCCCATGAAATGCCCATTTCCCCACCCATAACCACGCCCCTTTCTGCCTGCACGTGTTAGGCGCACTGCATTACAGAATGAACTTAGGGAGTTCTGAATGTAAATTCTAATTATTGCCAATTAGTACTCATTATTGCTTGTTAAGAGTTATCAATTCTGATTAGCTTGTTAAGTCTATTAAGTTACATATATTGTTATAGAATACACTTGGATTTTGGCGTGGATCTCTAGGTGCACTATATAGAATCCAGGGAAAATGTGGGAATGTGGTGCAGTAAGCCCCATCCTCTGATTCTCCAGTGCTATTCTATTGTACACACAAATGAATACATTGGAGGCCAGTAAGTGGCTGTTCCTGTACTCACTTGTCCTGCCACTTCTCTAATAACTACTGCATATTAGAGATCTGCACCCATTAGTGTGTATTTAGTTCTTTATTGGCACCTTAAAAACAGTACATGCAAAATCGATTTAATGTGCATCGAGCTATGAATTAGCACACCTGAAATTGATAGCCATGCATTATAAAGTTCTAATGTGGGTTAAAAAAATTTGTATTAGCACAAATGTGTGAAATTAACCAAAATTTAATGAAAATCAGAGGAAAACACCAGGTTTTCTGACAACAAGCCAAAACATTTTGCCTGTGCACATCCCTACTGTTTATTATCACCATGGAGAAGAGGATGCCTGCCCACTGTGTCTAGGCAAAACAGACAGATGTAAGATTGTTTAATGCTGGTAATATGCTGCCTTTGGAGTAGCATTAAATATAGTGTTAATATGCATGCTTCATCCGCTTATTACATAATGACTGAAAGCCAAGCATGACAACCAGATTTTGAACTAGCCCCAGTGAGGACCAATGTTGAGACCAGGAAGAGTACCGCTAGTGGGCCCTCTTGCCAACTCTGATTCCTCTATTTTCCCTAGTGGGCACTCTTTCCAACTCTAATCAGTCTAGCATGTCTTGTATCTTATCATTTTTTGTAGGAAGTATAATTGCTTGATTGATTCAGTGTGTGCTGCCAGAGTGATAGGACAAGCCTTTTATTTTCTAAACTAATACTTTGTACTACTGTCAACTCTTGAGAGTCTTCCATTTTGTATGTTTTTTTTAGTGACCTAGAACCCATGATTAGGGTTACCATCATATGGCTCCAGAAAAAGGAGGACAGATTGAGCCAGTCTGGGTTTTACTTCCATTGCTTTCAATGGAAGCAAAACCTGGACTGGATCAATGTGTCCTCCTTTTCCTGGAGCCATATGGTAACCCTACCCATGATGTTCCTGCACCTTGTCCTGGATACTAAGAAGCAGAACTGGAGAGGCAATGATGCCCTGATGGCAAATGGAAGACACTTAGGAACACAAAGGATCAGAAACCAAGAAACAGCTTGTGTAGAAGACTTACCCTGCAATAGGGATGCACACAGGAAAGATTTCCAGTTTGTATTTTAATCAATTATTTGTGAAATCTTTTGTAATTTTGTTTCCATTCATTTCCATTAAAATCAAAAGGGCAAGCAATTTTCTACTAATGCCAAGATTTTCTAGCTAGATTTAAGGAAACTTGCTTAAAATTATCTGGCATGCATCTACAACAGGGGCAACAACAGCACGTGGCATTGAGAATGGAATGTAGATCCCATGATACCAAAAGAGGGGAAAGATGCTAATAAATGCATGTCCGTAATTGTTACAAATGTAGAAAGTTGGGTGGTTGGTAGGCATGAGGATTGATTGGTAACTTGCTTACCTAGTACGAAGGTGACAATACCTCACACCTCACCAAATAATATGTAACCGGGTCTCATTCCAAGCACACAGTGTCCTGGAGCATCGACTAGCTCTCGGGGTTGGGAACTCCCTTGACCCAGGCCACAAAACACACTAATTCTTTTTTCTCCAATCTCACACAGTTCAGTCTTTCTTACACAAGCTTGGGCATAGGCCGGGGATGGACTTACTCTGGTAGGTCATAGGGTATTAAGCTGGGCTTTACTGGGTACTCCTTGATAGTCCAGGAGCAAACACTTCATTCTCTCTTCAAAGAAATACTCGCCTCTCCAAGGATTGTATTTTATGCAACAGAAAACTTTACTAACTTCTGCAACAGGAAGTTTAAATCCTCTTTTATAAAACAACAGTCAATTTGTAAGCCAACTTGATATCAGATGCAAATTAAAATCCAGAGCCAAACTTAGGGATATGGTGTATCTTCTCAAAAGCAATTTATAATCCTACAGTATGTACATATTTACAGCTTTTCCTGTCCATAACAATTTCTTCTGGGTGTAACAATTTAAGGCTCTGCCTGCAGTACTTGTTCAGCAAGCAGATCTTCCTTTGGATCAGACCTCCCTGTCTGTCCATACTCCTCTCCCAAAGGAGTACCTCTCCAGGCTACCATATTTGGCTCTAAACAGATCTTTCCTGTTCCTGCTCCCAGGCTGGGATCCCCTATTTCCTACCTGGAGCACTCCTCTACCCCACACGATTAATGCTTTACTGGCAAGAACCTTCCTCATTGGTCAGCCTTAGTTTCTTGTACCCATCCAGGACAACGCCCTCTCCTCAAGGGTCCCGGCGGGGGTAGAAGCAACCAAAGACCTTGTACTTTCCCCAACATTAACAATTATTAACTCCTAACTCCTCCCTTACTGTCTTTCAAAAACCAAAAACATTTCCCTCTGCAACTTACCCAGGAACCCACCCCCTTGGGCAGGATTCTTTACCACCCACAACTCTAGAGCCTCCCTTTAGTAACTCTGAAGAGTTCTCTTACGATCTTTAGTAATTCCAATTATAATGTGGGATTACAAATATTTTAGACATTATTGGTGAGGAACCAACTATTTTATTACCAGTGAGGACCAATGACAAAGGAAGGTATGGAAGGGAGGATCTGGAAGTTGGATAGAAAGTTGAGATCTAGAACCTCTAGCGTAGCTTTCCATGTTGTGGATCCCAAAGATAGACAGAGCTGTGGATTCTCAATGTATGGATGAAATCATACTGTAGAAGTGGGTATAAATTTGGAGAAGGGGAGTCTATTCAGAGAGAATGGGCTCCACCTTAACCAGAGTGGAATTGGGCTGCTGGTTCTTACGTTTCAAAATGAGATAAAGTGGTTTTTATGCTAGATCTTTGGAAAAACTGACAGTCAGGAACACATAGTTTGGAGTAAAGTATATTCAAGAGAGGTAAACTGCAATATGGCAAAATGGTATGGCAAACTGTGAGAGTCAAACAGTGGTAAAAACCAATATATGAATGACCAAATGGTGTGCAATTCAGAGTTCCTAAAAACTTTTGTTAAAAATAATGTTTTCCACAATAACTTAGTGGGACTCGACATGGGCCATGTTTCGGCACTCTTGCCTGCATCAGGAGTCCAAAAGAATCCAAAAGGTGTGATTCCAATATGTCACCTATTTGGTTGTAAACAGCTGTCTGTGCAGTTACTGCTTGCAATTGTAGTGAAATGCTATCAAAGGTGGTGATATGTTTACTAGCACTACCATTGATTCATAACTATGTTCCAAATTCTTGAGTAGGTTATCCGTTACAGGTACTAGAATATTTTCTGTGTTATATTCAGAGCTAAAGCCCAATTAGAAAGGAGGCACATTTCTTGAAACTGAAGTCCCATCACCTTTTTCTCATATTATCCAAAAATTGGATAAGAAGAATGTGACTATAATTTAACAAAATTCTGAGGGGCACAACCTTTTCCTCAACAATGTTATGATCATAGGATATTTCATTACACTGTCTAAGATTCCTCCAGTTATGGAATCCTTTAGCAAGGATAGGCAAGGGTTGAGTGGGCAAGTGGTGATTTTCAGTTGCCTTAATATTATATCTGTTTGGTAACTTTCTATTACCTGTTAACATTCCTTTCCTATTTCAGTTTATTAAACTCTTCACTGTCAATCAGTGTTTGTGTTTTACTTTTAGGGGGTATTTTAATAACAGGGCACTTATGTTAAATTGGAAAAAGTTGCCTATTTTATAAAGACAACCATGATATGAATATTCTTTTGTTTCTCCTGTCTATCTTTTTCTTTCAAATCTGTTGGAATCAGGGTTGAGATTCTAGCATCATGATACTTTCTTCACAATAGAATCATACTCCCTGATATTTAAACACTGCTATCAGTGCTGACTTCAAACACTGCCCATGACACTTAAATTTGTATCAGGATATTTATAAATTTATCATCGGGCTATACCAAGATACTATTGCTGAATATCCAATTATAAGGCAGCCACCAAAAGTTATCCAGATACTGCAACACTTGTGTCCAGACAAGTTAGGTAAGTGACATTTATCCAGCTAAGATAAAAGCTCCTTCCTGGACAAGTGCTACAATACACTAACCCCATAGATTTTACTCCTCTTTTCTTAGATGAATTACTTCATGGTGATGATATATTTGAGTTCAATTTCACTTGGTATGTTCTGGTGGTTAGGAAACCCTTGATCCAACTGAGTACATTTCCACTAATCCCGAAGTAGTCTAGAATTCTTAGTAGTATGTTTTACCATGTCAAATGCACTGGACATGTCGAATTGGAGGAGAAGTATGTTTTTGCCTGTTGCTATTTCCTGCTTGAATTTGGCCAGGAGGGTGGTTAGCACTGTTTCGGTGCTATGGCGGGAGCGAAATCCTGATTGTGATTCATGTAGTATTGAGAATTTGTGTATGTAATTGGTGAGTTGTTTTGTTACTATACTTTCCATCAGCTTGACCGCTAGTGGGATAGATACTACTGGGTGGTAGTTGGTGAGTTAATTTGTGTTTTTCTTGGTATCTTTTGTATGGGGGTGAGTAGAATGTTGCCATTTTCCCTAGGGAAGAGACCTTGTTGGAGCATGAAGTTTAGTTGGGATGTGAGATCTGTTGTGAATCGATCAGGGATGGATTTTATAAGGTAGCTGGGGCAAGTGTGCAGTTTGCAGTGAGTGTTGGAGGCTTTCCTAAGCGCATGAGCAATAGTTTCGGTGGTGAGGAGAGTGAATTTTGACCAGGTTCGGTCTGCTGGGTATACTCCTGAGGTTGGGTCCAGGCCATTGATGAAGTTTTCGATATCGGCTGTATTGTGAGGTAGATCTAGATATCTAAAAAAAAAATTGCTAATAATTCAGAACACCACAGCAAGACTAATTTTCAAACTAAAAAGACACAATAGTGTCTCACCATACCTGGCTAAACTATATTAGATCCCTGTAACTGGAAAGAATCAGCTTTAAAGTCACTTGTATTATTTTTCACATCCGCTCTGTTGACTAGTATATCATTACTATGCTTGGCTCGATCCAAGAGACTAAAAGACCAGCTATTCCTATCCTCTCAGGCCTACAAAAGTTCTAGATTTCAGAAGACCTTCAGCTCACTCTTCCTTGAGGCAGGAACTTCCCTATAGAATTCCATCCCTATTGCCATCAGTACAGACAACAACTACCTTAGCTTTAGGAAGAAACGAAAAACATTTGTTTTCCCCAAATCTATTTTGTGAATAACCATCTCTGTTTGCACCCACATACCCAATAAGTCTGCTTGTTATTTCCTTGCAACTAGGTTCTTATCTCTCTTAAGGTTTATTAGAGATTTCCTTATACAGGGGCCCTTTTACAGAGCGGTGGTAAACCCAACGCGGGCTTACCACTCACTCTTATAGGACTACCACCGGCAGTAGTCCTGCCCCAAGCACGTGCCATTTCCGCAGAAAAAAGAAAACCCTCAGAAATGGCTTGCACGGTGGTAGCCCGGCGGTAATTGGGTATCGCTGCTTGCTGCCTGGTTACTGTTGGGTTAATGTGGGAGCCTTTATTGCCATCTCAATGGGTGGCAGTAAGGGCTCCCTGCCACATGGACACATGGTAAGAGTTCTCAGTTGGTTGCATCATCTTCATCTAAAAACCCCTAGGTTCAAAAGATCTTTTGATCTTTCAATATTCATTGATAAAATCATTAAAATTCAAGAAGTTCTATATTGCTTCTCAAATAGCAAGGTGGTGGAATGCACATCCTTTCTTTATCAGATTTGAGATTTGTTATTTAAAATTTAGAAAATAGTGAAAGGTTTTTCTTTTTTAAAAATTCTAATGTAACTTTTATAATATTAGTTGATTTACTGTATTTTGTAATTCACTAGACATAGCTATCTTTCTTACGCCTGTGTTTACAGAGGTGCACTATAGGTGCATTAGCATTTTTATCATGTGCTAAACACTAATGCGCATCAAACGTTAACGCATCTACAGGAATGTATTGGCGCGTTTAACGCACCTTACCTTTAAAGGCGTGTTAAAAATGCTAACGCGCCTTAGTAAACATGGTAACCAAACTCTGTAAGCCACATTGAGCCTGCAAATAGGTGGGAAAATGGGGGATACAAATGAAATAAATAATAATAATAAATAATAATTTTATTTATGCTGGAATGTTTTGGCTTGAAGTGGAACATAAGTATTTATTGTATTGTATTAAATTGTATTTATCAGAATCTAAATTAGAAGTGGCAGTCTATGTTCACTGGGGGGGGGGGGGGGGGGGTCTTTTACGAAGGCTTGGTAGCGGTTTTAGCACGTCCTAACCATTAGCATGCACTAAACACTAGAGATGCCCATAGCACGCTTATTTTTAGTGTACACCAAAAATGCTAGCGTGCCTTTGTAAAAGGTCCACTGAGTTCAGAATTGACACTGCAAACGAGATCAAAGCTCCTATGATCTGCCTTACTATCTTCCTGGTTTCTTGGCCCATCTCAGTTATTTAATTCCAGTCAGTTATGAGGAATTTCAAATAGCCTGATATTTGCTAGGAAGACAAAGTAGAAAAGCAGACTTTCCAAACTCTGAAAGTATGTTTGGGACAGCTCATGCATGCAGAAGGTAGAAAACAACTAAGGAAAGCTCCTTAGGAACTGATCATCACTAAGGGGTCCTTTTACTAAGCCACAATAGGCTCTACGTGCATGTAGCGTGTGCCCAAGTGAGATTGCTGCTAGGCCAATGCACCCTCCTGGTGGTAATTTCAGATTTGGCGCGTGCCCATAATGCATGGATGAATTATTTATTTATTTCCTCATATGCACACCGGTTCTGGTAGTAATCAGCACTTGGTGTGTGCCGACCAGTCACTGCATGTATAGCATGTGAGTCTCTACCATTAGATCAATAGATAGCGTTAAGGGCTCAAACCGGTTTTGGGCGCGCACTGGTTTCATTTTTACTGCATTCCCTTTTCCCGTCCCATTAAAAAAGTGCCATTTTTTGAAGATGCAGTAAAAACTGGCCCGGCCTGCGCCCAATACATGCACCTACACTAATGCAGGCCACTTTTTATCGCGGCTTAGTAAAAGGGCCCCTAAACAGTAAATTCCCTGGAAAATGGAAGTGGAAAGTAAAATATAATTAATTTTATTTTATGCTTAACCCCACCTCTTTAGAAAGTTTCTAAGTTATTGTATAATTAGAGAAAAGAAACAGCATCTTCTGTAATTGTGTAATGTACTTGTCAAACAGATAAACCAGAAGACGGGATAGTAGACAGCATGGATGGGCAGACTGGATAGGCCATGTGGTCTTTATCTGCCTTTTTTATGCAAGTATTTTTATGTTTCTACAGTTTTGCACATTGTTGGATATGCAGATTTATACTGAGAATTTTATTTTCCCTATACAATTTTTTTTTCACAATAGCAATTATCACTTTTGAAAAGAGAAACCTATTCAGTTTTTCAAAGAACCAAAAAGAGAGCTCTCAGCTCAACAAAAATGTTCCCAAGCTGGAAATAAAACTTATAATTGTAAAAGCTGCAGATATCACAGTTCCTGCGCAGCAATGCCGACGGAGCCCATTCAAAGTAAATGAGTTTTGTCGGCATTACCGTACCGGGAACCACTAGCACGGCTTGATAAAAGAAGTCCTTTATTTGTTATACAGCAAATAGTTTAAAAACATCTAAGCAATGTATAGTTCAAAATAGGTTGATAAGGGGAGAAGAAACTGGAAACAGAAACATAAGGAAACCTTAAGTGTTATAAGGGTAAAGGGATAAGGTGGAAAATTAATTACTGAGGG
Organism: Microcaecilia unicolor; assembly: GCF_901765095.1. Taxonomy (NCBI): domain Eukaryota; kingdom Metazoa; phylum Chordata; class Amphibia; order Gymnophiona; family Siphonopidae; genus Microcaecilia; species Microcaecilia unicolor. The sequence goes on along the minus strand of NC_044037.1, from coordinate 212,477,602 downwards.
CTGTGCTAGAGGTGCATTAGTGTTTTTAGCGTGTTCTAAACATTTGCATGTGCTAACTATGTAGATGCCCATAATATTCCTATGGACGTCTACACTGTTAGCGCTCACTAAAAACACTAGTGCACCTTAGTAATCAGGGCCCTAAGATACGAAAGGAGGGTAGAAGGTGCTAAATGTCTCATAAGAACATAAGAGTAGCCTTACTGGGTTAGACCAATGGTCCATCTAGCCCAGTATCCTGTTTTCCAAACAATGGCCAAGCCAGGTCACAAGTACCTGGCAGAAACCCAAATCATGGCAAAAAGCCATACTATAAATCACAGGGCAAGCAGTTGCTTTCCATGTCTGTGTCAATAGCAGACTATGGAGTTTTCCTCCAGGAATTTGTCCAAACCTTTTATAAACCCAGATACACTAACTGCTGCAAAGAGTTCCAGAGCTTTACTATTTGTTGAGTGAAAAAATATTTCCTCCAATTTTTTTTAAAGCATTTCCATGTAACTTCCTTAAGGGTCCCCTAGTCTTTGTACTTTTGGAACAAGTAAAAAATCGATTTAGTTCTACTCGTTGTACACTATTCAGGATTTTGTAGACCTCAACCATATCTTCCCTCATCCGTCTCTTTCCCAGCTGAAGAGCCCTAACCTCTTTTAACCTTTTCTTATATGTGAGAAGTTCAATTACCTTTATCATCTTAGACGCTCATCTTTGAACCTTTTCTAATTCAGCTATATCTTTTTTGAGATACGGCGACCAGATCTGAACGCAATATTCAAGGTGCAGGTACACCAAGGAGCGATACAAAGGCATTATAGTATTTTTGGTCTTATTCACCATCTCTTTCCTAATAATTCCTAGCATCCTGTTTGCTTTGTTGACTGCCACTGCACACTGAGCAAAAGATTTCAGCATATTATCTACAACGACATTGGTGATGAAGATGTACTGCGACAAGTGTGGCCTCAGCTCTTTCTTGTCGATTTTAGCTGCACTTGGATAGGCCCACGTAAAATAGTAAGTCTTAAGGATTGCCTTAAAATTGATGAATTGTTATACTCATATCACATAGAAACATACCCGGGCACTGTTTCTTTTGCCTACAATTTGGGTGTAGGCACTAAAATATTTTGTCTTGAGTAAGTTTGGACAAAGAGAGGGCAATGTGCAAAGTATTTTACCCAAGTGAGAATAGGTGTTTGAAAATTCTGCTAATTGTGAATTGTGCAAACTCTAAAGCAGTGTAATTTGTGAAATTGTATAACCTGCATAAAATGTTCTTTAAAAATTACTCAGACTCTATGCACACAAAGGTAAGCCTGATATTTTACACGTTTACTCATGAAAAACAGGGATTCTAAGGGAAGGGGATGCCGGTGTCAAGGAAATAAACATACTTATATGTACAGAGAGATCATTTTAATTCTCTGCTCATAATTTTCCTCATTGACCTGACCCACAAAAGTCCACAGTTTCTCTTTAAGAAGTTTGTAGTCCCACTGACATAAAATACTCTTGGACTTGTAAGCTTCCTAGTGAAACTGAAAATTGCCCGTAGATTATTTCTTAGTGGAGGTACTGCAATGTTGGTGCACACCAATCTGGCACTACCGCCCCCACAACGTGCCATTTCCATCACAATGGAAATATTTTTTATTTTTATCACTGGGGGCTTACCGCCAAGTTAGCATGGAGTCCTTACTGCCTCCTTTTTAGAAGGTGGTAAGGGGTCACCCAGGAAATGGCCATGTGGCATGGTTGTATTTACCGCACAGTCATACCCAGCTGCATTAAAAAAGCCTCAGCGCGCAGCAAATCCACACGCCAACGCCGCTGCAGGATCCCTTTTACCACATTTTTGTAAAAGGGCCCCTTAATGCATTTCCTTTCCTTTTTTTTTGCATTATAAATTTTGAATTGTACCATCATGTTCAGAATATTACTAGCCCTCCAGGTTATACATAATAGTGTTATGTTTTCCATGTACTGTATCTTTGTTGTGGCAAACAAACTTACCACAGCCAAGTGTACCATCTGTGACTACCTCCTCTGAGTTTATAACCCCATTGTTTTAAGAAAGGGTTCCAAAGTCAGGGAGCATAACAGAGGAATACCAAACAGTGCGCTGGCAGTTCTATGGAAGATTAATAGCAGTTACTATAACATTGCCAAACCATGCAAGCAGACTGCACAGTTGTTAGTTCAATTTAGAAAACTTGTAGCTGGTTTGCTTAGTGGATAACATTGCTTACTTGATCAATGACTAACCCTGTCAAGTGAGCAAGAAATAATAGCACTGCACTCAGGTAGATCTCTGGATGACAAATACCTAAAGGGCTAATGCTTTCTTTAAAGCTGAATAGAGTGTGTATAGGAAGAACTGATGCAAATATACACCAGTCAGCCTGGACATACAATTTGCTTAGATTTCCTCTGTGCAAAATTCACAGTTCTCAATCCCTGTGACCTAATATGTCAGCAATCTATTTGCTGTTGCTGTTCTCTTTTTTTTTTTTTTTTTTTTGCTAGCAACAAAATACAATTACACATTTTGGGCATGATTCAATGCATTCTTTTTTTTTTTTTTTTAGGCTCATTTCATAGAGCAATAGTGCTCATTTGGGAGGGTCTGTCCATCTGACTGCCTATCTGTTTGTATGCATGTTTTTTGTGTGTGTGTCACTGTAAATAAAATGGACTCAACCACTCAATCAATGAAATTACTTCCATACACCTACTTAGTGGTTGTGATACCGTGGTACTCAAAATTTACTCTAACTGGTGGAGAAGAGCCTCTGTTTTATCCCCGGTCACTGTTTCAATATTCAATGTAAATCACAAGGATTCAATTCTTCATTGGCTCAAAACCCACCATTTTATTGTTTTTTTAATATTTTTAAATATATCAATTTGTAATATTGTTCTAAGATTTGCATAAAGCACTTATCTTTCATTTTCCGTTTTCCGACAGGGTCCCATTTCGCCGTATTGGTTTTTTCAAAGAGAACCTCCCGCTTATGTTCTTTTGTGCTCTTAATCTTTTATTCTTCTTGTGCTTTTTGTCTTTTATTTGTGTGAATGTAGCATATCTTCTCTCTGTTAACTGCAGACCGGGGATAAAACAGAGGCTCTTCTCCACCAGTTAGAATAAATTTTGAGTACCATGGTATCACAACCACTAAGTAGGTGTTTGGAAGTAATTTTGTTTTGTGTGTACATATGCATACAGAGCAGTGGAACAGCTTTCTTTTTGGAGGGACAGAGAAGAAGCATGAGAGAAGGGCAGCTAGTTTATGACAGTGTTCTCAAAGGCAAATGCCAGGTTCACAATGGTACCCAGCATGGGCCCTAGAGAGCGCTCCATCCTCTTGGTGTGCTCCTATAAAATCCTTAGCCTAAAGTCCAGAATATGCTGCTGGGCCATCTCCTGTGCCAGTGCAGCTAATAATCAATCTCCTGTGGCATCTGATGTCACAGGGGTCAGTGTAATGACAACTTCAGGGGCAAAAGGAAGTGAATTCTGGAGGCCCTGAACCTCCTCGCTATCAGAAATAAGTACCACCTCCTGTTCATCATCATCATCCTCTTTCTGGGGTGGTACAACAGGACTGCCAGGGATGGATGTGATGGAGCTATGGAGAGATCTGTGAGGGATGCTTGGGAGAGAGGGAGTGGATGGAATGGAAGGGTGGAGAGGACAGATGGGATAGTGGAAAGGGAGGAGGGGGAGGGGTATAAGGTCTCCTGATGCCTCAGTCTCATCATCCTCCTTCCTCTATCTCTTTAGCTGGGGACAGGTCTGCACCATCTTCTCCAGAGGGTTCAGCAACTTGCTGGTCAGCTGGGGAAAGGAATAAGAATGACAGCTTTAAGATCCATGATCCCGGTGGGAAATGCAATTAGAATGGCATCATTCTTCTACATTTTAGGGCAGCAGTTTAGCAGGGGGATGAGTGCATTTCAGGGACAAATACATGAGGGCCTGCTCTGTTGTGAGCGATCACTGGACTAAAATCCTCTGGACAGTTAGAATACTTGGATAGAAATGTTCCTGGAGAGGAAGTATGGGGGTTAGGGATAGGATAGGGGGTGGGTGAGGAGCAGCTGTATAATTCTGACAGCTGCTGTATAGGCCTACCTCAGAGGCATGGTGAGCTTTTGGATCAGCAGATGGGCTTTTGAAAATATTTGCTGGCTAGTAGTGCTAATGGGTTCAAAATGGAAGCATGATATGAAATGGGGTTGAGTACGGGACCATGGCTCTCTCAGGATATTGGCTAAAACAGCTTCAGAGACTGCAGTACAGGGCATTGGAAATGGGGCTCCACTAAATCATCAGCAGTTTCCCTGTCCTTGAGAATGATGGGGGAAACTGTGTTGAGGGATCTTTGGAGGGGGCTGTGGGGTAAGGTGGCAGCATAGAGTAATATGTTGTGCACATGTGGAGATGTTTCCCTTCCTTGGTGGCCTGATTGTGGAGACCCCCAGGATTCACTGCGCTCCCCATGTTTGTTTAATATATATTTAAGTTCATTTAATGGGGTTAAAGAAATTAAATTGTTTTATACTTACTTGGGGGGCCGGGCCAGTTGGAGAAGGCAGTGAGGCCCTTTTAGCTGTTCTGGGCGACGGGGAGACCTGGATGCTGGGGCCACTGCAGGAGGTAAAGGCGCCGTTTCTAAGCGCTGACCCCGGGTGAAATCGCCACTTTTGGGAGATCCGGGGACGAGTGGGCACGTCGTTCCCGGACGTAAGTTGTTCTCTGGGGCCGCGGGGGGAACCCGGAGGAAAGCTGCAGGGAGCAGCGCTGTGTTTCCTTAACTCCTGGGGACATTTGGGGCACGTCCCGGGAGAGAAGAGGCGTTCGGGCCCGAGGTGGGGCCAGAGAGAAGAGGAGCGGTGTTTTCGGGCGTTCACGATTGAGCGGGACGCCGAGGATGGGAAGGAGGGCCGTCCCGGGCCCTGAAGACTAGAGGAGGACCGGCGAGAGGCAAGGAGGAGACGCGACAGAGGTGGCGTGAGTGAGTGCATGCATCACATGCACGAATCGGGAGCGCGCCTGCTTGCATTTTGCTGGAGCTCCGGTGAGGCCTAGAAGCCTGGGCCTCAATTTTTAACCGAAGTTCCAGCAAAATGGCGGTTTTTGGGGCCGTTTTTTATTTTTGCTCCATTTTCGCCCCAGGGCCAGCGGGACCAGAACGGAGGGCAGGTGTCATGTGTGCGAAAATTCTTCTTTAAGGTAAGGGGTCTTTTGACCTAGAATTTTAATTTATTTATTTTTAAATTGTGAAAATGCGTGTTTTATTTTTAAAAAATCAGGGATTTGAGTTTTTTTAAATTTGGGTAGCATATTCGTGATCGGGGAATTTTACTGGTTTTTTTTGGGTGGGTTAGTTTTTGAATTTTAATATTTTTAGGGGGTGTTTCGGAGGGGAGTGGATTTTGAAGGGTTAAAAAAAAGTTAAAAAGTTTTACTCGACGCAGCGGGTAAGGAGGGAGGTGTTTGATTTTTTGGGATGTTTTAAAATTAAATTTGGGATTTTTAAAGGGGTGTTTGAGGAGAAATTAGTGGGGCGGACAGTAAATTTAGGGAATTTTAAATTTGGAAATTATAGGTTAATAGGGCACGGAGGGTTTAATGTTTACTGAAATTTGGGGGTAATTTAATTAAAGTTTTATGTAGTTTTTGGTTAATTAGAAATATTTCCCATTTATTTCTATGGGATTGGATTAATTAAAATGGAGCTGGAGCAGTGCTGAGCAACATTCCGCCTGTCAGCGGAATGTGGGAATAGGCTGGTGATTGGCTAAAGGGAAGCGGAATCCCAAGCCGAAGCCCGGTCTCCAGGGTAACGGGAGTTGGGGGCAGTTGGCAGAGTGAGTTTGTGTCACGTCTGTGCTCACCTCGCCCTCTGGTGGCCAGAACCAGTAGCTGCTGTAGACCGTCACCCGTTCCAGATTTCTGCCAAGTCCGGTCCGGATCTTCTGGGCTGCCAGACTTGCTTGCTTGGATTGAACCTACACAGCACCCATAGTTTCCTGGTGATGGTTGCAGCTGAGCTCCAGGTGCTGCTGGGCTTATTAGCCATTCTGAAACCTTGCTGCTTTGCCTTTGGATCGCGTCTAAGGCCCTGGTATGTTGGTGCTTGTTGCACTTCTGCTAGTCCAGTATTTGCCTGAGATTCTTGCCTGTTTCTAGTTAGTCTGTGTTTAGTTTAGGTTTAGCTTGATTTCCTTGCCTGGTTTCTTGTTTGTACTTCTGTGTTTAGTTTCTGTTTGTCTGTGTTCTGGCTTTGGCGCTGCTTGCAGCTCTTAGTTCTGTGTCTTGTTAGTCAGTATTTGTTCCCTGTTTAGTGGCTGTTCTGCAGTTTTCTGTTCTGCCCTTTAGCTTTCCCTTCCTTGCCCAGTCTCCTGCCTTGCTGCCCATGTTCCTCCCTTTCCCCTCTGACCCTCAGTCCCTGTGCTGCCTTGCTGTTATCCAGTCCTGCCCTGCCCAGCAAGTCCTGCCGGCCACCTGAAGCCCAGAGCTCAACTCTTGGTGAAAAGTGGCCAAGTGCAGGTGAAGCCTAACTGCTTGCCTTAGATTTGCCTTGTCTCTAGCGTGGGGTGGTTTTGCCTGCCACTGCCGCTCCTCGGCAGTGGCCCAAGGGCTCACAACCTAGTTTCCAGCCTTGAGAACGTGACAATTTGGTGGTCAAGGTGAGAGGTGGTATTGTGAGTGGTGGGAGTGTGAGAGTGGTTTAAGTGATAAAAGTTGAACTAGTTAAAGGGATTTAGGGATACAATATTGAAGGGTAATGCAAGTGGGTTGGTGTGTGAGGCGTTGTGGTGATATTTGGTTGGAATGACTGGTATCTATATAAGTATACTGAGGGTGTGTTCTGCTTAGGGAGATTGGGTTAGTGTAATAGTGTGGAGGGGTGGAATTTTGAATAGGGGCAGCGTCTGGATTGAGGTGTGAATGTGGCTGTGGGTGAAGGACCATGAGATATGAAGCAAAAAAGTGAGGAGAATGAATGAGGATAACAAATAATGTGTTTATTCACATAGAAAATGACGTAATTCACATAAAAATGACCCGACACGGCCGTGTTTCGGCCCAAAGGCCTGCCTCAGGGGTCTTTAGAACCTCAGAGAGTATGACTTGAAATGTGTACTCCAAGGAAAATGATAAGATAGAACTCTCTTGGGTCTCCTCTCTTCTAAAAAAATTTTTTTTTTTAAACGGAACAGGCTTGTTATACTCCCCTGCAGGAAGACCCCGGAGGAACACAGCGACGTCAGAGGGGAGAGGAGGAGCGGCTGCAGAGATGACAGCCAATATCAGATGGCTGTCTACGGAGCCGTGTTTCAGGTTTAAAATCTTTTTTTGGCTTTTTTCTTTTTGTACCAACCGTTGCTGCACCGACTGGACACTATTAGTATTGGCGGCTGCAGGTGGCGAGGGGGTTGATAAGTACATAAGTACATAAGTACATAAGTAGTGCCATACTGGGAAAGACCAAAGGTCCATCTAGCCCAGCATCCTGTCACCGACAGTGGCCAATCCAGGTCAAGGGCACCTGGCACGCTCCCCAAACGTAAAAACATTCCAGACAAGTTATACCTAAAAATGCGGAATTTTTACAAGTCCATTTAATAGCGGTCTATGGACTTGTCCTTTAGGAATCTATCTAACCCCTTTTGAACTCCGTCAAGCTAACCGCCCGTACCACGTTCTCCGGCAACGAATTCCAGAGTCTAATTACACGTTGGGTGAAGAAAAATTTTCTCCGATTCGTTTTAAATTTACTACACTGTAGCTTCAACTCATGCCCTCTAGTCCTAGTATTTTTGGATAGCGTGAACAGTCGCTTCACATCCACCCGATCCATTCCACTCATTATTTTATACACTTCTATCATATCTCCCCTCAGCCGTCTCTTCTCCAAGCTGAAAAGCCCTAGCCTTCTCAGCCTCTCTTCATAGGAAAGTCGTCCCATCCCCACTATCATTTTCGTCGCCCTTCGCTGTACCTTTTCCAATTCTACTATATCTTTTTTGAGATACGGAGACCAGTACTGAACACAATACTCCAGGTGCGGTCGCACCATGGAGCGATACAACGGCATTATAACATCCGCACACCTGGACTCCATACCCTTCCTAATAACACCCAACATTCTATTCGCTTTCCTAGCCGCAGCAGCACACTGAGCAGAAGGTTTCAGCGTATCATCGACGACGACACCCAGATCCCTTTCTTGATCCGTAACTCCTAACGCGGAATGGGTAGGGGCTTGGGTGATGCGCTGGGGGGGGTAGGGGTTTGGGTGATGCGCCGAGGGGGGAGGGGAGGGTCGCTGGACATGGGTGGCTGGAGGGGGGCAGGGGGAGGGGAGGGTCGCTGGACATGGGTGGCTGCAGGGGGAGAGGAGGGTCGCTGGACATGGATGGCTGCAGGGGAGGGCAGGGAAGAGGGAGGTGGGGAGGGGGTCCTGAGACCAGATGGGTGGCTGCAGGGAAGGGCAGGGGAGACAGAAGGGACGCTGCAGGGGGGCAGGGGGAGAGGAGGGTCGTTGGACATGGGTGGCTGCAGGGGGGCAGGGGAGAGAAGGGTCGCTGGACATGGGTAGCTGCAGGGGGAGAGGAGGGTTGCTGGACATGGGTGGCTGCAGGGGGGGCAGGGGGAGAGGAGAGAGTCGCTGGACATGGGTGGCTGCAGGGGCAGAGGAGGGTTGGTGGGGAGGGGGTCCTGAGACCAGATGGGTGGCTGCAGGGGGGGCAGGGGAGACAGGAAGGACGCTGCAGGAGGGGGGATTACCTTGCTAGCGCCCGTTTCATTGCCTACCGAAACGGGCCTTTTATACTAATTTTTATAGAATACAGAGAACCTCCCCCCCCATCTGTCCTTCCACAATACATTCAGTGAGGATCATCCCCAACATTGTCCACTGCTGCATACAGTGAAACATACCTGTTCCATAAATCATGGTATTGACGATGACTCAGAGAAGTTGAAAATTTTAAATAAGTGAGAAGTTGAACATTTAAAAGAAGTGAGCAGCCAAGTGGCGAGTGAAGGCGGTGCAGCATCAGCCTAACACTGCAAAATTAATTTCTTAGTGAGAAAAGTGGCTAATAAAATACCTTTGCACTGCATGTTACCAAAGCCTCCCCCTTCCAGTGAAGCCATGCTTCCCAGCAGTACTGCTGAATAGGACCAATCAAAAGTGCACTGTAAGGTGGACTGAATGACCCCCAGAGCCTGAGACCACAAAGCAGATAAGGCAGGGCATTCCATAAATGAATGGAGAAAAGAACCTGAAAACGCCTTGCATTTCACACATGTATCATCATCCCACAAACCCATAGCTTTTCCCCTCTGTTTAGAAAAAAGCACCCTGTGTAAAACTCTGTATTTAATATCTTGTAAGACTGCGTTAGGGGTTACTGTGTGAAGTTCCTCAAATACCGCCCCCAACTGAGTCTCTGATACATCCTCCACAAAGTCTAAATTCCACTCCTTAGCTAGTTGTTTTAAATATGGGGCTTTCCTAGTGTCTAAAATTAGCTGATATTATTGGAATAACTTATTCAATGTAGGAGAGAGATGTAAAAAAATCTGATCTAACTGTGTGAAAGCCACCAGAGGCTTCCCACGTTGTTCGGCAGAAAGGACGTGGAGGGGCATAATCGAACAAAAACGTCTATCTCCATGGGCGTTTATCTCCAAGAACGGGTCCGTGAAGGGGCGGACCGAACCGTATTTTCACAAAAAATAGACGTCCATGTTTTATTCGACAATTTGTGAGCTGGGCGTTTTTGTTTTTCAGCGATAATGGAAAATGAAAGCGCCCAGCTCAAAAACGAATAAATCCAAGGCATTTGTTCGTGGGAGGGGCCAGGATTCGTAGTGCACTGGTCCCCCTCACATGCCAGGACACCAACCGGGCACCCTAGGGGGCACTTTTACAAAAACAAAAAAAAGGTAAAAGAGCTCCCAGGTGCATAGCACCCTTCCCTTGTGTGTTGAGCCCCCCAAATCCCCCTCAAAACCCACTGCCCACAAGTCTACACCATTATTATAGCCCTAAGGGGTGAAGGGGGGCACCTACATGTGGGTACAATGGGTTTGGGGGGGGGTTGGACGACTAATAAGCATTAAGCAGCACAATTGTAACAGGTAGGGGGGATGGGCCTGGGTCCACCTGCCTGAAGTCCACTGCACCCCCTAACAACTGCTGTATTTTTTATATTAGGGGGTTAGTGACCACTGGGGGAGTCAGGGGAGGTCATCCCCGATTCCCTCCGATGGTCATCTGGTCATTTAGAGCACTTTTTTGGGACCTGTTCATGTGAAAAAAGGGTCCAACAAAAGTGTCCTAAATGTTCGCTAAAAACGCCTTTATTTTTTCGATTATCGCCCTAACGCGTACATCTCTCCTTGGTCGATAACCACGCCCCAGTTCCACCTTCGCCACACCTCTGACACGCCCCCATCAACTTTGTCCGCATCCGCGACGGAGTGCAGTTGAAAACGTCCAAAATCGGCTTTCGATTATACCGATTTATTCGTTTTTGTGAGATAAACATCTATCTCCCGATTTGGGTCGAAATCTAGGCGTTTTTCTGTTTCGATTATAAGGTGGATAGTCTCTCACTTGGATGTAGGCAAAAAAAAAAAATGAGTTGTGGACATTCCATGCACGTTTGATTTGATCAAAAGGTGGGAAGCCTTCATCCCCCAACAGCCGCACATGTCCTAAATATTGACACCCTCCTCTCGTCCAGTGGCTGAAATCCGCAGAGTTCAAACCAGCAGGGAAATCTGGATTACCCACCAGTCAAAAAAGGACTCATCCTCTTCAGTGCTCCCCCATGACTTCTCCACAACACCAAAGCTTTTCTCAATGCACCAACAAAATGATTCCCCTGCACCTCCATCAATCCCTGGTGCCGTCAAGATCATATGCAGCACACCAACTATTCCAGAAGTCAATGGGAGCAAGTATACCAATCCTCTAGAGAAACTCGTGTATCCAGCGAAGGAGTGCAGCAACATTGTAAGCCCTCAAATTGGGTAAATGAACCTCTCCTTGGATCCTGTTATGAGTCAATTTAACAAAGGAGATTCTAGGTCTCTTATGGGCTCATTTTCGAAAGAGAAGGATGCCCATCTTTCGACATAAATCGGAAGATGGACATCCTCTCAGAAACGTCCAAATCAGTATAATCGAAAGCTGATTTTGGACATCCCCAACTGCACTCCATCGCAGGAACGACCAAAGTTGAAGGGGATGTGTCGGAGGCATAGCGAAGGCGGGACTTGGGCATGCCTAACACTTGGACGTCCTTGACCCATAATGGAAAAAAAGAAGGATGTCCTTGATGAACACTTGGACATTTTCACCTGGACCTGTTTTTATTACGACTAAGGCACACAAAGGTGCCCAAACTCACCAGATGACCATCGGAGAGAATCAGGGATGACCTCCCTTTACTCCCCCAGTGGTCACTAACCCCCTCCCACCCTCAAGAAACATCTTTAAAAATATGTCGTGCCAGCCTCAGATGTCATACTCAGGTCTGTGACAGCAGCATGCAGGTCCCTGGAGCAGTTTTAGTGGGTGAGTGCACGGCAGACCGGCAGACCCAGCACCATCTCCCACCTACCTGTTACGTTTGTAGAGGAAACAGCGAGCCCACAAAAACCCACCAGAAACCCACTGTACCTACATCTAGGTGCCCCCCTTCACCCATATTTTGTTTCTTTATAATCATCTAAATCCTGGTTCTTTCAAGAGTATTGGAACTGATCCCTCATTCAAAGAGCAACTGACTAAAGTTGCCAATGAATAATGAAAAAACAAAAACTACGCCTTTCTTAATAGGCTTAACAGGAAACACCTCCTATAGAGAACTGCTATGATTCATTTTCCTGAAAATATTAATAAGATTAATCACAAATATTGGAGAAAATTGTACCAGAGTGCAAACATCACTTTTAAGAAGGCATGAGGGATAAACTGCACTGGGTAGCAGCTACAATCCTAAGCAAAGACATTGGGGTGAACTGCATGGAATAGCAGTAAAATCCCGCACTACTTTGCTGGCAAACTGGATGGTGCTGATTGGTCTTGATCTTCCATCATTTACTGTGTCACTAAGGCCTTTTTTCTTAATGCCATCTGAAAGAAACCAAGTAAGATTGTAAGATCTATATCGCTTATCTTTTTGCTACATTGAGTTTGTCTAAGATTGCATTCATGTTTTGAGAGTAAGGACGCTGTCTACTATTCAGTTTATTGAACTTGCAAGATGTTTTCTGGGCATGATATATGGCTAAGCGATGAATTACTCTACCTTCTGTCTTTCATTTCTAAGTTGGCATGAATCTCATTCCAGATTGTCTGCTTTACCCTGAGAACTTTTTCCAATAAAAAATAATTAGGACAGGAATGTGTAGTGAAGCCAGCATGCAACGACTAAAACAGTGGTATTGTCTAATGCAATCACTGGACTACATCTCTCAGCATTTTACAATCTTGTTCCAAGCTTTGACTTTTAGAGAAGAGGTAACTTTTTACACATAGCCTTTGTATAGTGTCATTAACAATGATAATGAAGATGAATCCCAAACTGTGGGGTAGCATCACTTGCAGTATTCTTCAAAGCAATCTAAGGGCCTGATTTAGGGGGCTGTTCACAAAAGTGTGGTAAGTTTTTGAGGTCCTTTTACTAAGCTCCAGTAACCCCAATGCGTGCTTACTGCAGCTTAAATGGGCTTAACTTGGGTTGTGCTGAGGTGTCCTGCAGTAAGTTTTCAAATGTGCGTGTGCTATTCATGTGCTACAAAAATATTGTTATATTTTTGGCCGAGGGAGTGTGTCTGGGGGCAGTGAGCGGGCGTCTCTGCACTAATTCGTTAGTGCAGTAGCATTACTGTACACTGATTATTGCAGCATTATTGTGTGAGCCTTTTTTTACCTACAAAATAGGTGGCAGTAAGAGCTCACATTTTGTGTTGATTTGATATTAGCTTTGGAGTAAGTATACACAGGAAATCCAATACGTTAGCATTTAACTTTCAAAACGGAGATTATGAAAAAATGAGAAGAACAGTGAAAAAAAAAACCTTAGAGGAGCGGCTGCAAGGGTCAAAAATTTAAATCAGGTGTGGATGCTGTTCAAAATTATCATCCCGGAAGCCCAGGCCAAATATATTCTGTTTATTAAAAAAGGAGGGAGGAAGACCAAACGACAGCCGACATGGTTAAAAAGTGAGGTGAAAGAAGCTATTAGAGCTAAAAGAAAATCCTTCAGAAAATGGAAGAAGGCTGATTGAAAATAATAAGAAACAGCATAAGGAATGTCAAGTCAAATCAAGGCGCTGATAAGGAAGGCAAAGAGGGACTTTGAGAAAAAGATTGCGTTGGAGTCAAAAACAGGTAGTAAATTTTTTTTTTAGGTATATTAAAAGCAAGAAGCCGGCAAAAGAATTGGTTGGACCACTAGATGACCAAGGGATAAAAGGGGCAATCAGGGAAGACAAAGCCATAGCGGAGAGATTAAATTAATTCTTTGCTTCGATCTTCAACGAGGAAGATTTGGGAGAAATACCGGTGCCAGAAATGGTATTCAAAGCTGACGAGTCTGAGAAACTGAATGAAATCTCTATAAACCTATAGGATGTAATGGGGCAATTTGACAAATTGAAGAGTAGCAAATCTCCTGGACCAGATGGTATTGATCCCAGAGTACTGATGGAATTGAAAAATGAACTGGCAGAACTATTGTTAGTAATATGTAATTTATCTTTAAAATCAAGCGTGATACCGGAAGATTGGAGGGTGGCCAATGTAACGCTGATATTTTAAAAAGGTTCCAGAGGGGATTTAAAAAAGGTCTGGACGGATTCCTAAAGGAAAAGTCCATAGACCATTATTAAATTGACTTGGGGAAAATCCACTGCTTATTTCTGGGATGAGCAGCATAAAATGTGTTGAACTTTTTAGGGATCTTGAAAGGTATTTTTGACCTGGATTGGCCACTGTTGGAAACAGGATGCTGGGCTTGATGGACCTTTGATCTGTCCCAATGTGGCAATACTTATGTACTTACATTTTCTTTATGGCTGCACGCTAATAACAACAACTAGAACAAGCCATTAATTTGGAAAATGGAAAATCAGCCTTTTTCTGGGTGCTGTAGAAATGGCCTCAGCGTGCAGGAAAGACCTGCATAAGGGCACACTAAAACTACTTTCAACAGCAGCTTTGTTAAAAGAAACCCCTTTTAACAGCAAATATGAATGTGCGATAAGTGTAAAGACAGTGAACTAATTGTTGGGAGTCTGCCTAGCATGTCCTCTGCAGTTACCACACAAAAGAATTCTCTACTGCACATTAAGCTCATTAGCAATTAAGGAAAATGTATACAATGCATCCTCTTGTGGAGGTGCTAACTGCATAAGTGACAGCACATGCTAACTGCTGTTTGCTAACTGTTATGTGCAGTCCATGCTATCCATGCCCATAACCTGCCCAGTCCAGTTAGGACAGGTTTTTTTTTAGCACCAGCTGTTTTTAGCATGTAGTAGTTGTTAGTGAAGGCCCACGCTGACAGCAAATACTAAATCTCTTGCTATGGGGGTCTTTCACAAATCGGCGGTAACTGCTCTCTAATCCGGAACTACCACTGGCCCAACGTGGTCGCCGGCGGTAGTTCCGGCTGGAGCATGCGTCATTATTTTTTTCTGTAGTGCAGCGCTAACCTGACAGTAATCAGGCATCACCTCATGTTGCCTGGTTACCACTGGGTTACCACGGGAGCCCTTACTGCCACCTCAATAGGTAGCAGTAAGTGCTTCCCGCTGCATGGCCATGCGGTAAGAGTTATCTTACCGCATGGCCATTTTTTTTGGGGGGGGGGGGATTTTACCCGCTGTGGTAAAAAGGGTCCTGGTACGTGGGAAAAATGCCACTACCACAAGGCTCTTTTTTCCGCAGCTTAGTAAAAGGACCCCTAAATGCTTAGGGGTCCTTTTACTGAGCCACGCTAAAAAGCAGCCGGCATTGCAATTAGCATGCGGGTTTTCCTGCACGCTTTGGCCACTTTTATCATGGCAGTAAAATGGCCTTTTTTTTGTTTATTTTTGTAGTGGCAGTGTGCTAATTTCTCCATTAGCACATGGACATTACCACCAGGAGCCCTTAGGCAGTAAGGGCTCCCACGCTGCTCATGTGGTAATCAGGTAGAATGCAGTAATGTGCCAATGCTACCCGATTAGTGCAGGCATACCTACTCTCCATCCTCAGACATGCCTCCCGTGTCAAAAAATACAAAATATTTTTTGAAGCAAGATTAGCATATGTTAAACCCCAAACTATTGTGAGATGCCTCAGTGCGTTCTGCAGTAGTGCCCTTTTATCACACAGTAGGCCCACTTTAAGTAAAAAGGACCCCTTAGTGCACTTTTGTAAATGTGCCCTTTAGGAAGGCTTTTCCCCTATTCTTTTTGTAGTTGTGAGAAAATTGATTAGTAAATCAGGCCCTAAAATGCCACTTTCTGATCTGGCATGGTTTCTTTTGACTATATGCAGAATGATAGCAGGGGAAAAAAGTTAAATCTTCCGAACACTTTCATCACGTAGGGGTCCTTTTGCTAAGACCTGCTAACACATTTAGCACACACTAATAATTAGTGCACGCTAAATGATTAAAAGCCCATAGGAATATAATGGGCATCTTATCATTTAGTGCATGCTAACTGTTAGGATCTAAAGGTGAAGAAACAATGCGATAAAGCGACGGCCGTGGCCAGAAGGATGCTAGGCTGCGTAGAGAGGGGCATAACCAGCAGAAGAAAGGAGGTGTTGATGTGCCTCTACAAGTTGTTGGTAAGGCCCCACTTGGAGTATTGTGTTCAGTTTTACATCTTGCTAAAGATGTAAAAAGACTGGAAGCGGAGCAAAGAAAAGCTACAAAAATGGTATGGGATTTGCGTTGCAAACCGTACAAGGAGAGACTTGCTGACCTGAACATGTATACCATGGAGGAAAGGAGAAACAGGGGTGACATGATACAGACGTTCAAATATTTGAAAGGTATTAATCCGCAAATGAACCTTTTTCGGAGACGGGAAGGAAGTAGAACTAGAGGACATGAATTGAGGTTTAAGGGGGGCAGACTCAGGACTAATATCAGGAAGTATTTTTTTCACGGAGAGGGTGATGGATATGTGGAATGCCCTCCTGCGGGAGGTGGTGGAGATGAAAACGGTAATGAAATTCAAACATGCGTGGGATAAAGACAAAGGAATCCGGTTTAGAAGGAATGGTTCCGTGGAATCTTAGTGGAGATTGGGTGGCTACGCCGGTAACTGGGAAACAAAACGGGAGCTGGGCAGATTTCTACGGTCTACGCCCTGATCATGACTGAATAGATAGGGATGGGCTGGAGTGTAAATTTTAAGGGGCTTCAACGTTAGCTTCAGAACTTAGTACAAGAACAGTACTAGGCAGACTTTTATGGTCTGTGCCCTGAGAAAGGCAGGGACAAATCAAACTCGGGTATACATATAAAGTATTATTTACCATGTAAAATGAGTTTATCTTGTTGGGCAGACTGGATGGACCGGACAGGTCTTTATCTGCCGTCATTTACTATGTTAGTGTGCACTAACGCCTTTGTTTACTAAGGTACGCTATAGGCACATTAGCGTTGTTAACACGTGTTAATGGTTAACGTGTGTTAAACACTAACGCGCCCATAGAAATGTATAGGCGTGTTAGCGTTTAACGCGCCTTAACTTTAAAGGCACGTTAAAAACATACCCCTAAATCTGTTAGTGGGCCTTGGTAAAAGGACCCCATAGATAAACATGATTTGTGGTAGCCCTGCCATAACTTCCTCCTCCTTCCCCCAAGAAAGACATAACAATACACAGGAATATACTTTACAATCACAAATTCTTTTTGATGCGATTTAAGTGGGTATAACCTTCAATACTTCAAATATAAGATACCAGCTTAATAAATTCTGTTGCAACCTTACTCAGAATGTTCCAGAAAACACAACATTTTTATATGCTGCACTGAGCTTTTTCTTTTTTTCCTCTGGCAAAGTTTAGGATGTTGTCATTTTTTCAGATATAGATGAAGAAAATGAAAATCAAGGTTAAAAAAAAATCCCATAAAATTTATACAGTAATTTGTTTAGACTCTGCCAAAGAAGCATATGGTGAACCTCATGGGATTTCTCCTTGACTTAACACAAAACTACAGCTGAAGGGAAATTTTGTATAACATTTTTTTGTTAAGGATAAGAAACATACAAAATGAAACAGAAGCAAAGCAATTGTCAGTCACAGATTGTTCTGGATGGCTAAAAACTCAAATTCTTGCTTAGCCAACCAACATTCATTAACAGCAGGTTGTGTCAGATAATAGGAGCCAAATAAAGTTGGAAACTTTTGCATGGCCACAGAGCTGGATTAAGGCATAGACAAGCTAGCCATGTGCCTAGGGCCCAAAAATTTAGGTGGAGGGGGGTGGGGTGCTGTCAGATATGCTCAGGACTCTGGAGGCTATGATTGCCAACAGTCTGGATTTTTTTTCAGGATTCAATACATTTGTAAATAAACTGTGTAGAAGCCAGAAGATGGCTAAAGTGTCTGGATATTTTCCCAGAATTCAGCCTTCAATAACTATCCAGTCCTCCCTCCTTCCAGTGCAGAGACTGTGGGAAGGCTGAATAGTTACAGGAAGGAGGGACTGAACTGCAAACACTGTGGAAAAGATTGAGCTCTTCATGGGGCCTTGGAGAAAACCAGTAGAACCAAATGAGCATCATGGGGAGTGTTGGGAAGGGGTAGAATTGTGAGAGGTATAGGAGAAAGCTTGAGAAGGCTGCTGCATGCTGAAAAAGAGCTGGTGGTGGCGAGCGCAAGAATGTTGCATGATGGTGGATGGTGTCCTGGCTGAACAAGCACCTGAACAGCAAATGGTAACACAGCAACAGAAAAGACAGTGTATGTGTGTGTGTGTGTGTGTGTTTATGTCTGAACAATGAAAGTGTGCATGTGTGTATCAGAAGAGTAAGAGTGGATACATTCGTGTGTACATATCTGGAGACTGAGAGTACAGGAGTGCATACACATGTGTGTACATGTTTCTGAAGAACAAGAGAACATGCATGTGCGTATGTTTGTGTTTCTGGTGAGGAAGGTTTCATAAAAATAGAGTTTCCCTTAGAAAATTTGGCCTGGACTGGAGAGGCTCACTGACATAAATGGGAATGAACGAAGGGAAGTTTTAAGCCCATGGAGTTTATTCAGCTGTCAAGTTACCAGGACAAATTCCTTTGAAAACTGTCCTAATAATGTCTCTGTCTATATCCTTTGGGAAGCACCAATGAAAGCTAAATATCATTTTGTTTTGCTTCTGTCACACATGAAATTTGTAAATTTATATCACAATCACAACACCTTTAAATCTCACTCTTTAGGGCAGTCCATCTTTGGCAATTTTGGCTTATACTAGAGGCAAAAGAGGGTGAACATGACTTACCTGGTTTCCCTAGCCCTTTGCTCTCTACTGCAGACCTGCCAAGTTACCCAGTTTTTTGAAGGGAGATGGTTTGGTCATTCCTTTCTTTGAACTTATAGCCGACCAATCCAATCAGAAAAGGGGTTGGAATGTATCTACTTTGGGAAATGTGCTTCTTTAAAAAAAAAAATTTGAATTTAGCAGAGTACAGGATTAAATGTATTTGTTTCTCATTTACCAGTATTGATTAGAGTCTGGCTTTCTGGGGGGGGTGGGGTTTCCATTTCAGGTTTTGTCTGCATGTTTTTTGTGGTTCTCTATTCTGTATCAGATGAAGGTTTGTCTATGTTTTGCATGTGTGACCGAGTTGAAGGATTCTGCTAGCATGTAGTGTCTGTATAGGCATCTATAACAATCCAGCTTGTTACAGTTTCCCAGTAGCAGGATACTGGTGCTCTTGAGCCCTGTGTGATATTTATAGCACTAGAACATAAGAACATAAGAACATAAGAGTAGCCATACTGGGTCAGACCAATGGTCCATCTAGCCCAGTATCCTGTTTCCAACAGTGGCCAAGCCAGGTTACAAGTATTTGGCAGAAACCCTAAATTGTGGCAACATTCCATGCTACAAATCTCAGGGCAATTAGTTGCTTCTCCATGTCTTTGTCAATAGCAGACTATGGACTTTTTCTCCAGGAACTTATCCAAACCTTTTTTAAACCCAGATACGCTGACCACTGTTACCACATCCTCCGGCAAAGGGTTCCCTATTCGTTGAGTGAAAAAAAATATTTCCTCCTATTTGTTTTAAAGTATTTCCATATAACTTTCTTGAGTGTCCCCTAGTCTTTGTACTTTTGGAATGAATAAAAAATCAATTTACTTCTACTCATTTTACACCACTCAGGATTTTGTAGACCTCAATCATATCTCCCCTTGTCCATCTCTTTTCCAAGCTGAGGAGCTCTAACCTCTTCAGCCTTTCCTTTATCATTTTGGTTGCTCTTTTTTTGAACCTTTTCTAATTCCACCAGGAGGGGCATAATTGAACGGGGATGACCATCTCTAAGGGCATCCATCTCTAAGGACGTCCTGGCGAAGGGACGGGGAAACCCGTATTATCAAAACAAGATGGACGTCCATCTTTCATTTCAATAACACAGTCGGGGACGCCCAATTCTCAACATTTAGGTCAACCTTAGAGATGGTCAACCTAAATGTTGAGATGGTCAACCTTAGAGATGGGCGACCTCGGTTTTCGCCGATAATGGAAACCGAGGACGCCCATTGCAAAAATGACCAAATCCAAGGCATTTGGTCATGGAAAGAGCCAGCATTCATAGTGCACTGGTCCCCCTGACATGCCAGGACACCAATCGGGCACTAGGGGGCACTGCAGTGGACTTCACAAATTGCTCCCAGCTGCATAGCTCCCTTACCTTCGGTGCTGAACCCCACAAAACCCACTCCCCACAACTGTACACCACTACCATAGCCCTTAGGGATGAAGAGGGGCACCTACATGGTGGGTACAGTGGGTTTCGGATGGGTTTTGGAGGGCTCCCATTTACCACCACAAGTGTAACAGGTAGGGGGGGATGGGCCTGGGTCCGCCTGTCTGAAGTGCACTGCACCCACTAAAAACTGCTCCAGGGACCTGCATACTGCTGTAATAGAGCTGGGTATGACATTTGAGGCTGGCATAGAGGCTGGAAAAAATGTAAAAAAAAATTTTTTTTTGGGTGGGAGAGGGTTGATGACCACTGGGGGAGTAAGGGGAGGTCATCCCCAATTCCCTCTGGTGGTCATCTGGTCAGTTCAGGCACCTTTTTGAGGCTTGGTCATGAAAAAAAAGGGACAAAGTAAAGTCGACCAAATGCTCATCAGGGACGCCCTTCTTTTTTCCATTATTGGCCGAGGTCGCCCATCTCTTAACCACGACTTTGTCCCGCCTTTGGTACACTTCCGACACGCCCCCGTGAACTTTGGTCGTCCCCGCGACAGAAAGCAGTTGAGGACCCCCAAAATCGGCTTTCGATTATGCCGATTTGGGCGACCCTGAGAGAAGGACGCCCATCTCCCGATTTGTGTCGGAAGATGGGCGTCCTTCTCTTTGGAAATTGCCCCCGTATGTCTTGGTTGAGATACAGAGACCAGAACTGAACACAATACTCAATGTGCGGTCGCACCATGAAGTGATACAGAGGCATTAGAGTATTTTTGGTCTTATTCACCATCCCTTTCCTAATAATTCCTAGGATCCTGTTTGCTTTTTTGGCCACTGCCACACACTGAGCAGAGGATTTCAGCGTATTATCTACAATGACACCTATATCTTTTTCTTGAGTGCTGACCCCCAAGGTGGACCCTAGCATCAGGTAGCTATGATTCATATTTTTCTTTCCAATGTGCATCATCTTGCATTTCTTCACATTAAATTTAATCTGCCATTTGAATGCCCATTCTTCCAATTTTCTAAGTTCTTCCTGCAATATTTCACAGTCCACATGTGTTTTAACAACCTTGAATAGTTTTGTGGGCCTCTGCAAATTTAATCACCTCATTCATCATTCCGATTTCCATATAATTTATAAACGTTAAATAGCACCAGTCCCAGTACTGATCCCTGTGGCAATCCACTCTTTAACATATAGCACAACCCCTTTACCTTATTTTATGTTTTATGTTTGCCTTGCTTCAGCTAGGTTCGATTGTATAGCTAGGCTGCCTGTTTTCCTTTCTGTGCCATTTGGCTACCCTCTTAGCCTTGTGTTTTCTGCTACTAATAAAGCTGCCTCAGTTCATCTCCACTTGTGGTCCAGTTCTTGGGAGTACTCTTAGGTCTGAGGGGACTCGGTCTACTCAGAGGTGGTGGGGTGATTTTCACGCAGCCACCTCTGGGCCAAGGGCTCAGAAACATCAAAATGTGTACCTGGGAACTTTTATATAAAGTCCCTGCAGTGCCCTCTAGGGTAACCCACTGCTTTGCTGGGATGTCTGTGTGGCCAGTCTACTAAGATTGCTGGCTGCTCCTACATCCTAATGGCTTGATTTTGTGCATTTTTCACTTCTACATTTTTTTTAAATGGACCAAAAAGATAGAAGCACTGAGCACAAAAACATCTAGCAAGTTTTCGAAACAAAAAGGTAAACATTTTTCTGTTTCAAAACTGGCTATATTCACCACGAAAATGCCCCTCCATATATGGTAGGAAAATTACTTCCTCAGAAGATAGGAAATAATCTAATTTCAGAAGGAGAGTTCTTGAACTCTTCAAACCCTGTAAATCATCTGTGGAAAAACGTGTCTATACATATAAAGAAGAAAGTGCCTAGACCTTAAAGGGGTCTCTATTGAAGAGCTGTAGCTTTGGAATAAGAGTATATGAGATAATCCAAACCTTAACATAAGGAAAAATTACATCTAAATTTGCATAAACTTAACTTTTGGATTATAAATGAAATGGGAGAGACATAGAAGGTTTATTTTAAAAAGTTATTTAAGATGGGAAACATGAGATGATCTAGCTTAAAGAAAGATACATGGGCATAGTACAACTCTTATTTACTTTCTCTTAAAATAGGCCTAATTGCATTGCATTTCATTTCAAATGTACTTGAATAAGTGATTTTAATCTCAATAGCATATATTTTAACCTCATTCAGGGTGAAGTTAAAAGAAGACTGCAGTCAATTTGATTTGAATCATACTGGGAGAATGCATTTAAAATGTATTCAGGTTTTTATGTGGAATGAAGGGAATAAGAATTTGTAATGGCGTTTCTACACTTTCCTAACTGGAATTCAAGAACTCAGTTATATTAGTGTTTGTTAAGTCACTCTTCAAAGCTTTCTTTGTGATTATTTTTTACATTAGCAAAATTGATGGCATTTTGACTATTCAGACTGGTTGAGATATCCCTCTATTTTTGACTTCCCACACTGTAGCTCTGAAAAGTACAAATACTGGTAGAACTGGACAAAATAGGACTGAATACTTTGCGTGTCAGTTAATAGACTCCCCTCTGTATCTTTCAACAAAGCAAATTTCATTTTGGTGCCAAATTTTTAGGCATGAAAGATAGAATCTAGACCAAAATGCCTCTTATAAAATTCCCAGGGTATAAATGTATGTGTGATGATAAGAATGTATATACTTATAGGCAACTTCTGGGGAGGAATTTGGGTGACACATGGGATGCATTTAAAGCTTTAATGAGGGAGAGGCTTCTTCAGTGCACTGACAGAGACAACTGAGTGATCACTATCTGCTGGTGCTGCTGCTGCATGTAATGTGGTGTAGGCCCACTCAAATATAAATACATTAAATAAAAAGCCAACAACAACACTGAACTACCATGGTGGTGCACCCTGCTTGTTCGATCTCTCTGTTCTTATCCAAGATCTGCCTCCTCCACAAGATCACCCCCTTCCAAGATTCAAATCCCACCAGATATGTCTCTCCACAAGATCACTCCCTGATATGAACCCCCAAAGTTCTGCCTCCTCACAAGATCTGCACACCCAGCTTTGAACTCCCCTCTAGAAAGACCCCCTCCACTTGATCCAATAATCTTGAAGCCCCTTCCACTCAAGTAGCTTTGCCTGTTCTGAAAGTCCCTCCTATAACATCAAGCCAATTCTCCCCCCACCCACACTGACCCCCTGAGAACCCCTGGGACTTAACCTGGGGCTAATCTTGATGGACTAGTGGGATGGGGCTGTCACGGAATGCCTAGCACCCGCCTGGGGTTAACCCAGCGGCCACCTGGATGGCTTGTCCACAGCTCTACTCAGGCCCACCTGCACCTGGGCACTTGCTCTACATAAGCATCCTCCTCCTACTGACTGGGTCCCACTTGCCTCTGGGCAAGTCTACCAATCTCAAGTTATTCCCTGGTGATTTCTAGGACACTGGGGCCACACTCATAGGGGTCCCACAGTTCCTAGAAAGCACCCACAGACACAATACACAAACCACCAGGATTCTTCGTCAGTCCAAGACAACTTAAAAATGATCTACGAACTAACCAACTTCCGCAAACTACTGAAGACTCATCTCTTTAATAAGGCATACCACACAGATCAACAAATGTGAACATACACCACTCCTCCATATATATTCAGAATTGTTTTATAATATCTGCTTGTTATATCTGCTTGTTATGCTACTATCATGCTTTTTCATTATCATGTTACCCAAAATTCTTCTGTTACACTAAATGTCTATTTTCTAATATATTTCCACCATTCCTGATGTATTGTAAGCCACATTGAGCCTGCAAATAGGTGGGAAAATGTGGGATACATATGCAACAAATAAAATAAATAATGAACCTAACAGGTTTATTATCAAGGTAGAACAGTAAGCGCTTGAAAATAGGTGAACATGAACAGAAAGCAATAACAGGTAACTGAATAAGGATCAATATTAAAACTGTCTAAACACTTGTTACTACCTGGGTAGCTCCTGGGAAGTTTCAGGAAATAACTGCTCACAAGTCTTGAACAGGGTCCCTGGGCAGAGATGCTCACCCTCTGCTCTCCCTAGCTGAGACTGGGGAAAATTCCAGTACCTCATGGCTAGATTCAAACTCTGGGGCCAATCAGAGCCCAGGGCACCAACTTTGAAAGTATCTGGCCAATGGTACTGCCTATTGCCTTTCCATAAGCTTAAACTAGAAAAACTGACAGCTTTTTCTGCAACAACGTTAAAACACAAAACAAATGCCATCTGCTTCCCAAATTGGGGGAAATCCACTTCATTTAAACTATTTTTACAATTCACAGGCTTGAAAACTCACTGTTTCATCACACTTCCCCCCTTTAAGAGAGACCCAGGACTGTGGCCTCTTCAGTCCGCTGGTCGGGTCTTAACAGTCTAATGTCAGGGCAGTTCTGGCTCTTCCTTCCTGTCATAGTCCATCAGCATTGCCATGTTCATTATGGTGCTGTATGGTGAAGTTGTACATCTTTAGGGACAGGTTCCACTGGAGTAGCTTCCCATTCTATCCCGAGACTCTTTTAAGCCAAACTAATGGATTGTGATTTGTGATGACAATAAAGTCTTGCCCATACAGATATGGTTGCAGTTTTTTAAGGGCCCACACTAAGGCCAAACATTCTTTCTCAATAGTGGCATATGCTACTTCTCTGTCAAAGAGCTTGTGACTCAAGCACACAGTGGGGTGCTCCTCCCCATTGCTATTCACTTGACTTAGTACAGCCCCAATGCCATAGGTCGAGGCAACAATCTGTACCACAAATCTTTGTTGGTAATCAGGTGCAACTAGTACAGGAGCTATAGCCAATGCAGTCTTTAATGTTTGGAAGGTCTCTTCACACTCTGGTGACCAGGTAATGATGTGAAACAGTCTCTTTTTAGTCAGGTCAGGCAAGTCAGGGGCTTGGTCATGGTGCTATAATGAGGCACAAACATTCTGTAATACCCTGCTGTCCCAAGGAAGGCCAATACTTGCTTTTTGGTTTGGGGAGTGGGCCAATTTTGTATAGCTTCCACCTTAGCAGGCTTAGACTTTAGCTGTTCATCCCCCACTCTGTGCCTAAAGTATTGCACTTCTGCCATCCCCATCTGACATTTGCTGAGCTTGATGGTCAGGCGGGCCTCCCTGATCTGGTCTTACATCTCACTGAAATTGATCAAGTGTTCATCCCAAGTCTGATTTTACACAGCAATGTCATGCCCTAGCATGCTCCTGGAGTCCATCTAACAGATGATACACCAAACAGTGAAATGTACCAGGGGCATTTTTTTGCAATATAATTTTATTGAATTTTTAGGAAAATACAAAAGAATAGTAACACAAATATGTAATACAAAAGGCGAAAAAGAAGAACATTGTTAGTATGCAATATAATATCATTCAATCATGTAATGAAAATAGAATATTTTTCAATGTTTGTTGGAATACAACATATCTTAAAGAGTTTGTAAATATTGTTCTAGAGGATCCCAAATTTTCTTTCTAGAGAGTATTGCATGCTGTTTCTCTGCTATAGAAAATTCAAGTTTTTGATATTGTAAAACTGAATTCTACCAGAAGTGAAGATTAAGCAGATGTGCAGAATTCCAGTTAAGTAATATGTGTTTTTGGGCTATAGTAAGTAAAATATCCAATAACTTGGCTTGTGGGATTGTAAGATTTAGTTGCTGTGAGGATGATTTGAAAATTACTATCGCGGATGATAATACACAGTTCAATGATAAGATCTTTTGTATAATAGACCAGATGGTTTGCCAAAACTTGCGAGGTATCCAATTAACTCTATGATATAAGAAATACATAGACTGGAGAATCAATGCAGAGGATAAGGGCTTGTCCTATGTCTGTTTGCCAGTTCTTTTGAAGCACCACATTGAAATTGTATGTTGATTTTGTTAACATTTTATATAATTTTGATGCAGTGTGACCTTCTATAAGTAAAGATTGTGTAGTAGTATGAAGAGAAGGTAGCTGACATGACAGGTGAGAAAAAACAGGTGAGGCAGCGATACAATGAGTTAGTTGTAACTGTTTGAAATAAGCAAAAGGTGGTAGAGAGAATTTTTCTACTAATTATGAGAAAGGTCTAAAAGACTTATTATCATTGATTATATCTGAGAGAGTCCAAATTCCCTTGTCAATCCATTCCTTCCAGTAGAAAGAGAGTTTATTTATCAGTATATATGGGTTATACCATAGTGACATGAGGAGAGACGATGAAAGAGATAGAGTAAGCAGTTTATCTATTTCCAAAAGTGATTTAACCATAGCAGTGATTACAGAGTCTATGTTCTGAGAAGATAAGGAAGTAGAAGAAAGTAACATTGGTAGTGTAAATGGATACACCATAAGTTCTTCAAAAGTTAACCACACTGGTTTATAATCAGACTTTTGAAATATCCAGTTGCAACCTTGTTGAGAGAGAAATGATTTATGATAGTTGAGAAAATCTGGGAATTGAGTTTCCTAATGGCTATTTTTGACTGTTTAGTCTTCCATAAAAAGCTACTTAGCAACTTACCTAGTTGAGAATAAAAGGAGAGTGGAAACTTTATAGGGAGCATACTAAGGATGTAGTTAATTTTAGGAGATATCATCATTTTAATAGCTTCAAGGCGACCCCACCAGGAAAGAGAAAGAGGATGCCAAGAATGTAATAATAGCTTGAGGAAGTTAAGAATTGCATCAGCATTATATTGAATGGTATCAGTCAATGAAGTGTATAGGTCAATTCCTAAATATCTAATTTTTGGTTTGGCCCAAACTAAATCAAAGGATATTGCAAAATTAGGGAGAGCATAAGAATTGAGCAGAAGAAGCTCAGTCTTTTGTTGATTGATTTTGTAGCCAGAAAAGTAGGAAAATGTATTGATAACTTGAAGAAGTTCAGGTATTGAATTATAGGGATCAGAGAGATATAATAAAACATCATCAGCATATGCTGAACACTTGACTTCAATATCTCTAAAAACAATACCTTTTATAGGAGAATGAGCCCTTATTGCGATTAGGAGAGGTTCAAGTGCTATATTAAAGAGATAGGGAGAAAGGGGACAACCTTGTCTAGTACCACGCTTAAGAATGATTCTGTCTGACAATGAATTATTTGTGATAACTCTGGCTATAGGATTAGCATATAGAGGGGCATAATCGAACGCGGACGCCCATCTCCATGGGCGACTATCTCCGAGGACAGGTCCACGAAGGGGCGGGACAGCCTGTATTTTCAAAAAAGATGGGCGCCCATCTTTTGTTTCGATAATACGGTTGGTGCCGGGCAAATGCATCGGATTTGGGCGGATTTGAGATGGGCGGTATCGGTTTTCAGCGATAATTGAAACCGAAGCCGCCCAGCTCAAAAATGAACAACTCCAAGGCATTTGGTCGTGGGAGGGGCCAGGATTCGTAGTGCACTGGTCCCCCTCACATGCCAGGACACCAACTGGGCACCCTAGGGAGCACTTGTAAAAAGTAAAAAGAAATTAAAATACCTCCCAAGTCCACACCTCCCTTACCTTGGGTGCTGAACCCCCCAAACCCATTCCCCACAACTCTACACCATTACCATAGCACTTATGGGTAAAGGGGGGCACATAGATGTGGGTACAGTGGTTTTTGGGGGCGGTTTGGAGGGCTCCCATTTACCACCACAAGTGTAACAGGTAAGGGAGGGATGGGCCTGGGTCCACCTGCCTGAAGTCCACTGCACCCACTAACAACTGCTCCAGGGACCTGCATACTGCTGTGATGGAGCTGGGTATGACATTTGAGGCTGGCATACAGGCTGGCAAAAAAAAAATTTTTAAGTTTTTTTTTTTTTGGTGGGAGGGGGTTAGTGACCACTGGGGGGAGTCAGGGGAGGTCATCCCTGATTCCCTCTGGTGGTCATCTGGGCAGTTGGGGCACTTTTGGGGGACTTGTTCATGAAAAAAAAGGGTCCAAAAAAAGCAGCCCAAATTCTCGCTACTGCCGCCCTTCTTTTTTCCATTATTGGCCGAGGGCACCCATCTCTCCTCGGCCGATAAACACACCCCAGTCCCGCCTTCACCATGCCTCTGACATGCCCCCATCAACTTTGTTCATTCCCGCGACAGACCGCAGTTGGAGGCGCCCAAAATTGGGTTTCGATTATACCGATTTGGGTGCCCATGAGAGAAGGACGCCCATCTACCGATTTGGGTCGAAATATGGGCATCCTTCTCTTTCAAAAATAAGCCAGATAGTGTTTTTATTTTACTGAGAAATTCAGGGAGACATCCAAACCATTCCAAAGTTGAGAATAGGTAATTCCATTCAACCCTAACAAAGGCTTTCTCCGCATCTAGAGAGAGGGCCATTAAGGGTTCAGGATAAGAAGCAGCCAAGTGAGAAACGTGTAAAAAGAGACGCGTGTTGTCACTGATGAGCCTACCTGGCATAAATCCAACTTGATTAAGGTGAATGATTTTTGAGATTATTTTTTTTAATTCTGTTTGCTAAGATTTTAGCATAAAGTTTGTAGTCCACATTTAAAAGGGAGATAGGACGATAATTAGGAACTAGCATAGGGTCTTTGTTTGGGTATTACAGTAATAATTGCTTCAGAAAATAAACTGTGCGATACATTATTAGGAGATATGGTATTAAAGAGGGATAAGAGATTTTGAGAGAGATCATTTTTAAAAAATTTATAGAATTCTATCAGAATCCCATCAGGTCCTGGGGTATAGAATTCTATCAGAATCTCATCAGGTCCTGGGTTTTTTTTTATTGGGGGTGTCCCTAATTGCATTGAAAAGCACTTGCCCTACAATCTGTTCCTGGAGAGATTTAATATCATTCTCCGACCATTGCAGCCTCTCAATTGAAGATATACATTTTTCTACCATACCATGAGTGTTGTGGGGTTCTGATTGGTATAAGTTAGAATAAAAATAACGAAATGCCTTAGATATATCTTCTCTGGATGTAATTATTGTTTGTTTGGATAATTTAATAACACACATTTGAACTTTGAGTCGCTTCCTTTTAAGAAAATTTGCTAGTAATGAACTACTTTTGTCCTTTTCAGCATAATATTTAGAGTGAAGTTCAAAAATTTGTTGTCCCGCTTTAAGACTGAGCAGTTACATAAGGCTTTGAGCAAGAGGGTGTTCCCTGATTGAATATAATTAGCTTCCATAGCTTTAATTTGTGATTCAAGATCAGCAATTTGAGTTTTCTCTTTTTTTGCCTTGTATAAAGCCAGAGAAATAAATTCACCCCTTAAGGCAGCTTTAAAGGCTTCCCAGACCGTATTTGTATTTATTGAGCTGGAAGTATTATTTAGAAAAGTGTTCAGTAAAATATTTAATTTTTGTGAGTACTTCTTCGTCATTCAGCAGACTAGGGAACAATCTCCATGACAGGGATTTCCATGGAGAAAAGGCTAACCAATTTAAAGTTAAGGAGACTGGTGCATGATCGGAAACTACTATAGGTGAGATGGAGGAGGCCTTTATTGTCTCAATTAGAGAGTTGGAAATTAAAAAATAATCCAATCTGGAAAAACTTTTATGCGGAGCAGAAAAAAAGGTGAATTCTTTAGAGGTGGGATTGCATAATCTCCACGGGTCAACAAGGTGAAACTGGGCTATAAAGGAATGTAAGGTGGTGAATAATTTGGAAGGTGATAGTTTGACTTGTGAGTATCTGTCTAGGTAATAATCCATAGGAATATTAAAATCTCCAGCCATAATAATAGGAATAGGATCTACTACTACTACTACTACTTAGCATTTCTATAGTGCTGCCAGGGTTACGCAGTGCTGTACAAGTTTAGTATGGGGAAGGACATTCCCTGCTCAAGAGAGCTTACAATCTAAAGGTTACAAACTATGTAGTCAGTGTAGGTAACTTACAACATATGTGGTCAGTGTAGATAGCTTACAATCTAAAGGTTACAACTATGTAGTCAGTGTAGGTAACATGAATGGGGAAGGTGGTTAGGCGCCAAAAGCAAGGGAGAAGAGATGGGCTTTGAGTAAGGACTTGAAGATGGGCAGGGAGGGCGCATGGCGTATGGGCTCGGGAAGTCTGTTCCAGGCATAAGGTGATGCGAGGCAGAAGGGGCGGAGTCTGGAGTTAGCGGTGGTAGAGAAGGGTACAGATAGAAGTGATTTGTCCTGAGAGCGGAGGTTGCGGGTGGGAACATACGGGGAGAGGAGGGTAGAGAGGTAAAGGGGGGCTGCAGATTGAGTGCACTTGAAGGTCAATAGGAGAAGCTTGAACTGTATACGGTAGCGGATCGGGAGCCAGTGAAGCGACTTGAGGAGAGGGGTGATATGAGAGTATCGGTTCACGCGGTAGATAAGACGTGCAGCGGAATTTTGGACAGATTGAAGGGGGGATAGATGGCTAAGTGGGAGGCCAGTGAGGAGAAGGTTGCAATAGTCAAGACGAGAGGTAACGAGCGAGTGGACGAGGGTTCGGGTGGTCTGTTCAGAGAGGAATGGGCGAATTTTGCTAATATTATAGAGGAAGAAGCGACAGGTCTTAGCTGTCTGCTGGATATGGGCAGAGAAGGAGAGGGAGGAGTCAAAGATGACTCCGAGATTGCGGGCTGAAGAGACGGGGAGGATGAGGGCGTTGTCAACAGAGATGGAAAGTGGGGGTAGAGGAGAAGAGGGTTTGGGTGGAAAGACAAGGAGCTCGGTCTTTGCCATGTTCAGTTTCAGATGCCGGTTGGACATCCAGGCAGCGATGTCTGGGAGGCAGGCCGAAACTTTGGCCTGGGGTTCGACTGTGATGTCGAGAGTGGAGAGATAAAGCTGGGTGTCATCAGCATAGAGATGGTACTGGAAACCATGTGATGAGATCAGAGATCAGAGAAGTCAATATTTGGAGCATAAATGTTGACTAACAATATTGCACTGTTATTTTGAGAAATTGTAGCAATTATCCATCTACACTCAGGATCAATGTGTTGATCTAGAATAGTTGTATTACTATCTTTGTGAAATAATATTGAAACCCCTTTTTTCCTACCTTATGCTGGAGAGTCTATGGAGAAGGATATCCAATTGCACTGTTTAATACATTGTATGGCATTGGGAGAATGGGTTTCTTGTAAGAAAATTATTTCTGGTTTGAGTTTTTTTAAAGATATATAAGAACCTTCTTCTTTTTAATAGGGTGTCTTAATCCATTTACATTCCATGTCACTATATTAATAGGAAAATTAGTACAATTTTGAGACGTGATAATTCAAGAGGAAACACATATCAAATGTTAGTAGTCCAAAATAGTGATTAAGTTGAAGGTGTTGACTATAATATGATGCGCATACTAGACAAGAGATAGAAAAAAACAGCATAAGAACTAAATAGCTAGTTCAACCAGAATAATGCAACTTGAATATGTGAGACTGAGAGTAAAGATGAGAAAACAGTCAAAGACATCCCTTTGTTATACTACAAAATGAGCCCAAAATTGTCTCTCCAAACCCAGATATAATAAAAATATAACAATGTTTCATATTGTGATAACAGAATTATTCTTCTCATGAGGAATGAAATGTTTCAATGATAAGAAATAGCATATTAGTGTGCCAAAGTATACACTGAGATTCATACATGCATGCATGCGCATGTACGTGCATTTATATATTGAAAACATTCAGACATGAGCACTCGCACACACTTATACACACATCCATACATATATGCGTACGCATATATAAGCTTGACTATATGCAAACAGTCCTAGAGAAAAGTCATCTTTCATAATCTCCTAACTAAGTGAAACTTATTTTTGAAGAAAGAGGATTTAAACCAGATTAACATGAAGAAGTAACAATGATATAAATCCATACAATAGCAATCAAAAATTTTCGAGAGTCCTGCAAAATGGGAGGAAAAAGAAAGGAGAGCCCATTTTGAAAAGCACTTGTGCTTAATACCTGAGGTATACACCATTACTAAAACGAAGGATAAGTCACGCAGCCATTCCGTTTGGTTGATGTTGGTCTAGATACTGCTGAAGTTGCTCAGGAGAGTCAAAAGATTTAGTGGTATTGTGTATAGTTACCATCATACGAGCAGGATATTGTAATCCATACCTGGTGCCTAGGGACTTGAGGTGGGCCTTCATCTCTAGAAAAACCTTCCTTTTCCTAGCTGTGGTTTTGGCCAAGTCGGGGACAATTAGAAACCGTTTCCCATCGAATTGAAGATCATTAGAATTCCGTGCAGCCGTCAAAATCTGCAGTGCCTGTGGGAAACTCAGGAGTTTTGCCACAATTGGCCGTGGTCATAGGAGCCAACTTTTCAAAATTATTGGGGGTGCTAAGCCCAATGGAAATAACCCCTCCCTGGACACATACAAGGAATTTTCTCAATATTGGGGGTGCTCAAGCACCCACAGCACCCACAGAGTCGGCTCCAATGGCCGTGGTTGTCCTTGCCCGAGCTGTGATGGTGATCTGCGTGCTTGTTCAAATTGTAGTAGAAGATCAGAAGATAAATGTAGAATTTGGGGAAGCCACGTGGTAAGGAATTTAGTTGTGTCCGATCCTTCTGCTCCTTCTTTTAGACCGATAATTCTGATATTGTTTCTTTGATTTCTGTTGGAAAGGTCCTCTATTTCCAGTTCCAGTTTACGAATATGTTGATCTGTTTTTTCCTGATGCTGCGCCATATTGAGGTCAGTTTGATCTGCACGTGATTCTAGCTTTTCAATCCTGACCTGAAAAGCTGATAATGAGGAGGTAAGATTTTGCAGCTCCTCTTTCAGATCAAATGTGGTTTGGTAATGTTTAGTTGTAAGTACTTTTAAGGAGCGAATTTCCTCCATGATGATTTCTGAGGCGGAAGATGGTAACTTCGCGTGTGCAGCCTTCTCTGGCGTCAGAGGATCTGTTTTTGTTCGTTTGGATCCGGACTGCAGCAAACTCATAGAATCCGGTTTTGTTGATTTAGATAGAGACATTGCACAGTCAGATTCTTGATATAAGTAGTTTAGAAGAAGAAAATCTATTTAAATTATTATTTGGAACGATTTTCTAGGAAAGAACAGGGGAGAGAGTTCTTCAAGTGTCTGATCTCATCAGTGGCTCAACAGCACCCTCTACCAGGGGCATTGTTTATTCCAAAAGGTGTCACAGTAAATTCATACAGACCAAATGAGGTAATGAATGCTGATTGCTCCTGAGCAGCAGCTGTTAGGGAAATCTGCCAGTACCCTCGACTAAGGTCCATTGTGGTCAGATACTGGGCCCCAGCTAAGTGATCTAGTAACTCGTCTATCCAGAGCATCGGATAGGCATCTGATACAGTGCATTCATTAAGCCTGCTGTAATCCACACAGATGCGGGTTGTGCCATCTTTCTTAGGAACAAGAACTAGAGGAGAAGCCCAAGGACTATGAGACTTCTTTATAACACCTAGGGCTAGCATCTCATCAATCTCCTGCTTCATTTGCTCCTCCTTCTCAGCAGATATTTGATAGGTACTCTGCTTCAGTGGTTTATGATCACCAGTGTCTACATTGTGATTAGCCAAACGAGTAATTCCTGGTTTGGTAGAAAACACATCAGCATACTTTTGCAATACTGCTTCTAGCTGCTGTTTCTGAGTGGAGGTTAACTGCTCTCCTACTACAACATGTTATGTAAATCCCTCTGGTAATGTCTCTGCTAGGAGGTCAGGTATGGGTTCCTTATCCTGACAGTCTTCTGGTGGGCTGCACAGAGCTAGCACCATAGCTGTGTGATTTGTATAGGCCTTTAACATATTCACATGAAAGGTATGCTGCTTTTTATCTTGAGAGTCCATAGATAATAACATATTTTGTATCATTTAAGCATTGTATGACCTTGTAAGTTCCCGCTCAATTAGCCTGAAGTTTATTCTGATGTACTGGAACTAAATAAGTACCTGCTGGCCCTCATAAAACTCTCTATTTCAGGCCTTATGATCATATCCAAGAAGACAGGAGGAGCCTCCATGGAAAGTCAAAGCAAAACAGCAAAAGTAGAGGCTGACAAATGCGCAAACCAATAGGGAGATAATATCAAAAGCCAGTTTATTCAGAATATTCATATCAATATCAAGGACCCGACACGGTCCGTGTTTCGGCGCCAAAGCGCCTGCCTCAGGGGTCACAATCAA
The DNA here is from genome assembly GCF_901765095.1 of Microcaecilia unicolor. Classification (NCBI taxonomy): domain Eukaryota; kingdom Metazoa; phylum Chordata; class Amphibia; order Gymnophiona; family Siphonopidae; genus Microcaecilia; species Microcaecilia unicolor. The sequence continues at coordinate 212,443,442 of NC_044037.1, read as the reverse complement.
CTTTCTATGAGAAGAAGCTGATAGGCTTCAATTCCTTTATGTATGCAAGTTAATCCGCAGAGAGAACAAAAGAACAGCCAACCGATCAGCAAACACCATGTGGCAAGATCATACCAGGTCTTTCGCTTAGCCTGAGCTACCTGCTAGTTATCTCTGACAAAGCCCACAAAGTTTTCTAATTCCTGCCACATATTAACTATATATTCAATTACAGGGATGTCAGAGTTGTCAACATGACCTCCCAATGTTCTCTTATTAGGTCAAGAGCCCTTTCACCCTCCAGCAATAAAGCTGCTTGAATGGGGAGAACCCAGTAGATTCCTGGGGTACTTCTCTGTATGTAAATAGTAGGTAGGGCAAGTACTTTTCCCAGTTCCAGTCTCCCAACTCCACAAAAGTCTTCATTCCTTTAATGTCCTATTCAATCTTTCCACCAACCCATTAGTTTCAGGAACTGATAGGATCAATAGGATCAGTCTCTTTGTACAGCAAGCCCCCTTTCCATAGGATACGGTCTTTACAATTCTCAGTTGGCTGACTAGCCCTCTGTCTCAGAGCTTCCAGGTCAGGGTCATAGTGTTGTGCTTCTTGAAAAGCATGACTCTGCCCTACATCAATATCTATAACTGGAAGGGTCACTGATGGTGATTCTGACGAGTCAGGGTCATCAGTCTGATGTGTCAAATAAGTCAGGCTGTCCCATACTCATGGCCTCAGTAACCTCTGGAACTGATTCTGCTGGAAGCACTGGAGCGCTTCCTCCTGTTGCTTGGTCAGCTGGTCCCACATGGACAAGCTCAGGATCTGGAACTGGCGAGGTGATCTTTGCTGCTTCTGTTTGTTGGGCCGCTCAGGTCAGACTATGGGTCACCATAGTGGAAATGCTGACACCGCTATCAAGGGTAATGTTCGTTGGACCCATGTCAGTTCCACACAGCATCAGTACTGGCATATTTTTCATTATGTCTACTTCTCTGTATCCAGGCTTGGTACCCCAATCCAGGAATAATTGAGGATTGGGTACAGTCTCTCTGGATCCATTGACTAACACTAGATCTGCAGTGCACCCTGGAAGAATAGCATCTTCTGGCACTAACTCTGGTTGTAATAAAGTCATGCTAGTGCCAGTGTCCACAAGCCCAGCCACCTGGGTCTGATTCACAGTTACCGGGGTGCTATAGTTCTGTGGAAACCCATCTGCTTCCTTGCTTGATGAATGATCAGTAACTTTTTGTGCTGTGGCAACTGCATGGACCTCCTTCGTGGGACTGGAGCCAACCACCAAAGCTGCCAGCTTTGGTGCAGGAACTCAAATACTCTTTAGTGCAGGCTTGGGATTATCTGGGCAATCCGCTTTGAAATGTCTTGAATGCCCACAATGGTAATAAGGAAGATCATGCCTAAAGTCTTTAGGTTTTTGGGGAACGCTGGAGAGTTTGCTGTCTCTGAGGTTGCAGGAATATTTGGCTTAGGGTCCTGGCTGCCCTTAGATCCCAGCTGCTGCAGATACGGATGGCTTCTGTTCGCCAGCCAGGGACAGCTAGCCACAAAGATGTCAGACAACTCAGCCACCTTCTCTGAAGTATGGGGCTGGTGATCTTTAACATGTTCCCTCACCACTGGACAACAACGCTGAAGAAACTGCTCCAGGACCATCAGGTTTTGGCAGTCCTCCAGGGTATTAACCTCAGCTCCACTGAGTCATCGCTGGTGCTAGTATCTCAACTGGATCACAAACTCGCTGTATCATCTACTCCCTTTTGCAAAGTCTGTAACTTTAATCTGTAGGTCTCGGGGGGGGGGGGGGTAATGGCATAATGGTTCAAGAAAGCTTTCTGCACCTTCTCAAACTGGGAGCATGCCTCCATAGACAGTCCTTGAAATGCATGAAGTGCTCTAACAGTGAGCTTTCCTCCCAGATAGCGCACCCAGTCTTTTTTGGAAGCTCATTGAGGCGGCAAGATTTTTCAAAGGCATTTAGATATCCATCAATGCCACCTCAGGTGTGATCAAACTGTGCAAACAAATTGGGCCCAATTCGAGCATATACTGCTTCCGACCTGGGCGCAGGGGATGGGCTGGAGCTTTGTATATGAGCCAGTTCCAGGTGGAATTCACACTGTTCATGCTGCAGCTGCATTTCTGTTCCTCTAGCTGCTGTTGATTTAGATGTCACTCTACCATGTAGATCTGCTGGATCTCAGTTAGTGTGGCATCCTGCCCTTCCAACTCCCGGGCCTCTGCCCACAAGGAATCTGGCCTCCCCCCCCCCCCCCAAGAAAACTCTGCATAGGCTGGTCCTGCAGCTCCTCCCCGCTGAGGTCATCCGGACGCTCTTGTGTTAGGTCAGGCATATCCAGTGTCTGAGGGCTGCTACCAGTCACCATCAGTATGCTGCTAATCTCCTAATACTGCCCAGAAAAAAAACCTGAATGGGGAAGGGATCCTGTTACTGCTTCACTCGTTCACTGTGCTCTGTGTCTGGAGGTTACAGTTAAAAAACTGAACCACTCAGTGGATGGTGACCCTTACTCCATGCACTGAGCCTGACAATCCCACTGCTGCCACAAAAAAGAAGGCCCGCTTGCACCCAGGCACGTGCTCTATACTAGCACCCTCCTCCCACTGGAAATTGGCAGCAAAATGACACCCACTGAGTCCAAGTGGTAGGGGTCAGCCTTCCATATAAACACCATTTGGCTTATAAATTAGTCTCATATGTAATATTATATTACATTAATTTATTCTTATAGTCCACAACCACTGCTAAATTCTATGGTGATTACAATTAAAAAAAAAAAAATCAAATACATATCATGGAGAATTACAGTAACATATAAATGGTACCTAAGCTTATAGTCATACAAAAAATTTTATAAACAAAAAAGTTTTAAAAGGTGTCCTAAATAAGTGATAACCAGTCCCTTACTTGGACTGGTAATGAATTCCATATACAAGCGGCCATAAAAGCAAGAGTAGAAGAAAATAACTGTTTCAAATGAATATCTTAACACTAGGATATTGAAGCAGAAGCTCTCAAAATCTAGGCGAATGAATGAATTTACCTTTATATGGAAGGCAGATCCCTAGCAGTAGGACTGTGAGACTTCCCACTTGAAGCCAACAGGCACTGTTTTGTTGCTGGAGCCTGACGGGGTAGGAATAGAGGGGGACTGCACCTGTTCTGTCACACTAGTCCACCAGGGGTGGCCCCCAGGTAAGTTCTGGGTAATCTCATAAGGTCAGGGTGGGTTGGGGAAGGTTGGCTTGAAGTTAGTGGAAGGGCTTTCAAAAGAGTGAGGTTACATGTAAACTTTGGAATTCAGGTGGGAGGGGCTTTTGGAGACTGGATAGGGTGGAGAGGTCTTTCTGAGTGGGATTTGGGAGAATACTGGATCTGAGGAACAGATCTTGGGGCCCAAATGGTAGAACTCCTTACCACCCAAAATAAGAAATATACAGGAATATTCTAGATTCCACAAAATCCTCAAATTGTTCCTATTCAAACAAACCCGCACCTGAATTGGTTATTACTCTATTTACCATTAACCTTCTCTTTGCCTTATGTACAATTTCTCATTCATAATAGATTTTCTAAATGTTAAACATCAATAGCTATCGCAGTACGTTTATGATACTGTATTGTAAGATTGGATTCTTACAGCAAATTACTTTCTTATGCATTATTTTGGTTATGTGTTCTATACTGTTTATTGTAAGCCACATTGAACTCAAGTTTGTTTGGGATAATGTGGGATATAATGTCACAAATAAATAAAGACATTTTGATGGAGGGGCAGATCTTGTTGAGGATCAGATTGGGAGATTGAATCAGGAGGGAGGAAATCAGAAGGGAGGATCAGTTGCCATAGCAGTCTTATTGCTTTTATTGAGACAGCTGTGCTACTAGACTGCTGAAAGCACAGCTGTACCCACCACCTCCTCTTGAGGTGACATTAAGTACAGTAGTACTATCAGCAGTGGTGACAGCAATGTGTGGTAATGACTCCCACGCTATCACAACACAACACACCACTCCATTCTACTTCTGTCATGCCCATGCACTGCCCATTCTCATGTTAAGCAACTAACATGGATTTTTTACTGCCCTGGCTAATTTTAATGCATAAATCGATAAGGTAAATACTGTCAAAAAATCCCTTGAGGGAGGGACAAGAGTTAAACGTAATACTATTGAGTCAATCCCTAGATTACTGGTAGAATGTAGGTGAGAAAACTGGATGTTCGCGGAGAACTTTCTACAACATTGCGTTTGTCTTAAATTTTGTTTAGAGAGTGGAACAGAAGGACTCGGTATAGGCTGCTCCTGCAGCCCGAGCTAGTTTTCAGTGAGTCATACCGCTAAATGCGGCTCACCTGTGCAGCTCTATACATCATTGCTTTTCCTCCAAAGGTTCTCAGCCTTAATATATGTTTCAAGAGGCCAATTTAGGAGCGTAGCTTTCAAACTTAGAAGCACAAATCCTTTGAATATCTAGCCCAATCTGTTTTCAGGGAAAGCTGTGTATTACCTTCCATCCTATCTGTGGCAGAAAAACAGCCCTCTCTAATCCTGTAAAATGTATCTAAGACATTCATCTCTTAAGTTAAGGAGGTAGTCACTTAGAAGGAACAGCAGTACTATTACTTATTCACTTTAATGATGAGAAAATACTTATAACTAACCTATTCAAACTATTGGTACAATTAGATGAGATTCAGTTTCCGTGAATTCTGATTTTGAAGCAATAACAGTATTGATCTGTGTTCTTTCTAGATCCTTTGTTTTATTGATGATACCACTTTGCCTTTGCTTGGAACTTTTGACATGGTTTCTAATCAATGCAGTTCTCAAGGGACAGTAATCAGACACCTGGGATACTTATATTAGATTATTTACCTACAAGCATTAGCTGTTGTCTCCTAAGTCTTATATTTCACTGAGGTGGCATTAATGTTTGGATATTTTCTTCAATTCATTTACAGAACGATAGCTGTAACTCTGTTGTCTTCCTTGGTGTGTTCTTGCAGAGTTTTGTTTCTTCTTGTTCTCTTTGGGGTCCTTTTACTAAGCTGTGGTAAAAAGTGGCCTTAGCGTGTGGGAAAAATCCACATAAGTGCGCACTAAGGCCATTTTTACTACAGCCTGAAAATGGATGATTTTCTTTTTTTTTTTCTTTTAATGGCCATGCTCTAATACTTACCGCATAAAAGTCTGTCCTATTTTTATGTGGTAACCCATGGCTTCTTAAGTGCTGAATATCGACTTAAATTATCGGGCTTAAAAATAACCAGATATTCAAAGCTGGAGCCCGCACAGGTATTGGCTTTGAATATCTGGGAATAATGTCATCATTGGTGAGCAAAAACGCTCACCGCTGATGGCTGAATATTGACTCCATTATTCATTTTCATAAACTTCAAAGGCTTCACTTTCTGGTCACTTGGTAGATGACATTCAACTGCAAGTAGCCATTGAGGGACATCAGCTGAATGTCATAGCAAACTTAAATATTTGCTTACACATAATGGTAGAGTTTTCTAATGTGCGCTAAGCAGTTAGTGCAGAATTTAGCTCATGCCGTTAGCATGTTCCTGCAGTAATGACTACCACAAGTTAAAATAGCCAGCACCTTAAAAATCCCATGCTAACTGCTCAACATGGTATGGGGTGGGAACAGGTCACAGGGTAGGCCATGGATGGAGATATGGCATGAACAGCGCTTGCAGTTAGTGCATGTGATAATGTGGACTAACGGTCAGGCTTGAACCCTTCACAGACACAGGCAAGCAGACAGGGTAAACCAAAAGGAAAGTCTTTATTGTGAACAAAAAGTACCAAAAGTCTGTTACGGTCACGGATGCAGATGGCATTCACTTCATACAAAAAGAAACTTCATTGTCTTAGGTATCCTGAAGTCCAGCTTCATTAATTCACACCTGCGAGCATTCACAGTGACTGCTCCTATCAGGCTCACTTCAATAGTTCACTTATAATCTGTATACCTTCCCTGTGGACTATACTCCAAATACTACAATCACAGGTTAGGGAAATACTGCAGAATGTAAACCTCCTGCCCTGACCTGTCTGCCAACACTATGGTCACAGGCTATGATTCTGTTGAGGAACTCTTTCCTCTTTAACCTCTTCCTGGGGCCTCTGTATTGGGGCCTCTTGCTTGCTTTCTCTCTTTGGACCTGGAGCCTCTGTATCGGGGCCTCTCCCTGGCATCAGGGCTTTTAGCTTCTTCCTGGACTTAACCCCGCCCCTCTGACAGTCTCAGTATAACACCACCTGTTGAAAGGTAGCTGAACTGAATCAACCTCAGCCTCTGCCTCAGCAGACAAGTGCCATCTGCTGAAAGGGGGCTAAACTGCACCAGTGAGAGAGTGTTTCCTGCCCCTATGTCATTCACTCCCTCACAGTGCATCATAAGGTACTGTGCACTGTTAACACTGCAGAAAGTGTGGATGAATTAAAACCCCTTCAAGATGAAGCATTGAATGCTAACAAATCTGATCCATCCGCTCAGCATCCTGAACCCCTCTTACCTCTCCTGATATTCCTCACCATCACTCCCTCTCCACAATCCCTCCCCCACCTTACCCCCAGTAGGTCTCTGTATCTCCCTTCCCCTACTGCCACCATCTCTGAAGAAGCACCTGACCCTCCAGGAAATACCAGAGTTTTCTTTAGTTGTATAATGGTCGGACAGGAATGACCCCTGGATGCTTCTGCCCTGTTGTCTCCTGGGTTCAAAATGGTAGTCCTGACCCCTAGTGGTAGTCTCACACTAATACCGCTAGGTGTCAATCTGCTATTCTGAACCTGGGAGGCAAAAAGGCAAGAGCATTTGGGGATTGGAAAATGCTAGCAATGATCAGGTGCTTCTTTAGGAGTGGGAAGGGGGAAGGAGGAGGAGAAAGCTTGTATTTAGGTGGAATCAGAGATTGGAAAGATGATGCTGGTACATGGGAGGGGAATAAGTGGGTGGAGGGTAATGCCTGGACTTGGTGGGGGGGGGGGGGGGGGATATTTACTGCTGCTGGATTTACACATAGCTCTAACAGCTTTCTTTTAAACTTATATGACACCCATCCCACTGAATATTTACATCATATAGAGTTTTATCTAAAAGTCTTTGTATATCAAGGAACCAGAATATTTATCTTGCCCATTGCTCTGCTATTCAATATCTTGTGATCTGAAGTAATACCAGCAACTATTGTTGGCTGTTTCAGCTTTGAAGCACAGAAATCCAATTGAGAACAGGAAAAAAGCATTCTGTTTCTTTGCCTAATGTAATTGAAACAAGTACCATTGCAGATTTTGGATAGAGGTTGAATTATTTGCTGTCTAGGAAGAAAATTAATACTTGGCTTTTTACCCACTACTTTCATTAATTGAAGGATTAGGTTTTAGGTTTTTGGCATGAAAATTAAGACTTGGCTTTTTACCCAATACTCTGATTAACCAAAGGATTAGGCTTTAGCATTTGGCGTTACTGAGCTTTGGAGTCACAATAATGATGTTGTGATGTTAAATCATCTCTGTTCTGAAAGCTTCTGCTTTTTTAATGCTCTTAAAAAAGGACAGAGGAGAGCTTGTATGCTTTTAATATATAAAATTGTTTAAGGATATTCTGTAAGCCATGCAGAGGTCTATTTACTGAAGTGTGGTGAGATTTTGCAGTTACCATATGTGAGTTGTCAACATTAACGTGGAGTCAGTGCAAATCCTCTGTGTTAACAGTTGGGGATGTGAAGGGCAAATTCTATAAATTAGGTACTAACATTTACTCATGTGTTATGCATGCAATGTTTAGAATACTGGTAGATACAAAGGCTCTGTCTTGCATAGTAGATGTTTTGCAAGCTCAAATTTAATGTCAAAACCAAATATAACTAGTAAGCCTACATATAACCCCTTGATTAGAGTATATATTATAAAGAAAGTTTTTTTAATTTGTTTGTGTAGGACCTCAGTGGAGAATTCAGATTGAAATAACTGTTTCTGTTTACCATCTGTGTCTCTAATATCATCACAGGTCCTGGTTTTAACTTTGCTTTATCATAAGGATACTCCCAAACTTATATATTCATATAGGAAATGTAGTAGTAAACATCACTTCCACAGTGTACAATACTAGTGATGAAGCCATATATCTTTTAGTGAAACGGGTCCCGTTTTAAAAAACGCAGGCGCTTTAAAAAATGATGCTGTATTTTGTACTGTGGAAATGATGTTTACTACTGCATTTCCTATATGAATATATGTGGATGAGTTTCCTTGTTTTGGTGAATAAAATTTGGACATTTTCTTTGCACTTTATTGGGATACTTTTTCTGTATGCTTGGATTTGCTGTGGTCTCTAATTTTCCTGTTTCTGCTGGTATAGTTTGTACCTAAAGCTAGGCATGATTCCCAGGCATAAGTGCTATTCTCTAAACCGCACCTAACTTAAGCATGTTTAGTAAAATAGCGCTTTACTTCAGCGCCAATTCTTTTGGCTTTGTATGTAGAATTTACCCCTAAGGTTATAGAATTCTGACAATTACATGTGCAACTGCAACATTTTAGCCACATACATTTACACTAGCCATTAGTATGGTGTAAGCAGTCACGCCTAAATGTTGGCGTTTAAATACCGATTTACACTAGTATTCTATAACAGCAATGGCATGAGTAATAAAATGGCAAGTCAAATTCAGGAAAAGGATGACCAGCAGGTATCAGGACAAATAAATTAGCAAGAGCGCTTCAGCACTGAAATCTGAGCCACACTTTACACAAGAACATTTGTATGCAGAGGTTTAACACAAATAAAGACAGAGCACAGAGCTCAAGTGGTTTATATTGTTCATTGTTTTTGGCGGACGGAGCAGCTGCGGACTGGCTCCTGTTGTGCTTCGATTTATACCCCTCAGAAACGTAGCAGGTATTTCAATTGAATCACTTTAGCACTGTTTCCCCCCCCCCCCCCCCATTGGATTGTACATTTATACAGCAGTATATTTAAGACTACATGTGTAGACTCCTGGTGCAGGCATAGTGGCCAAAACATGGCTGTGTCAAGTCTTTTGAAGATTTGAAATAAAGATTCCCTTGTTTTCTTCATTGCCTCCACTGTGATATCTTTCCATTGTCTGACTGTGGTGGTTCTTCTGTGCTTCTGTTACAGATGAGAAAATCAGCTTGTAGATGCAACTGGAAAGAGAGCAAAAGGTGAAAATAAAAATAAAAACTCAGAGCGACTGAAGGACAAACTAAACAGGTTGTTGAATCAGGTTCACAAGTGGAGGCCAAAGTAGGGAGGCTAAATGAAGGAAATAGAATATGATTAGTTGATATCCCATTGCCTACAACTAAGCTCCTCCATTTACACAAATGAAAATGTGGAATAAATCCCTGTGCGTAGCTTTACGCGCACTGGGCCATATTCTATAACTACCCATGTAAATTTGGGAATGCCCATGAAATGCTCATTTCCCCACCCATAGCCATGCCCCTTTTGAATTGCGCACATTAGAAATTAGGTGCAGTTAATTACAGAATCTGCTTAGTGAGTTGTGCGCACAGATTCTAATTATTGCCAATTACTGCTCATTATTGCTTGTTAAGTGCTTTTATCAATGCTGGTTAGCTTGTTAAGCCAATTAAGTTACGTGTGTTGTTATAGAATATGCCTGGATTTTGGCACGGATCTCTAGGCGTGCTGCATAGAATCCGGCAGTAAGTGCTAGAGCTTAGCGCTGATCTTTTTGCTGCTCATTTTTGAGTGCCATTTATAGAATTCCCCCCATGTGTCACATCTGTGTACATAGAGGCAATGAATGCTGCCTTTTCAGCATCTTAAGCCCTAGTCTGCCCATCAGTGCCACTGACCCATCAAACTGGCCTATTCAAAATGATTGACATGGGTGTTTCAGTGAAATTTAAAGAATTTGAAGGTAAAACCCAAGTTCAATCCAAATGAAGCTACTGTATCAGGCATTTTTTCTGTTTTTTTCAAAAAGCCTGCTTGATTCATGGGGAACTTTTCACATCTGTGCGGGGGGGGGGGGGGGGGGGGGGGAGGTGCAATTGTGGGGCACCCTAATACAGGTCAGTGCACCCTCTTTTCTGCTTTTTTTTTTGCAACTGTTAGTCTAATTGGATATCTGGCTAGTGTGTCGCTATTTACAATTTTTAAGTTACGTTTTTTGACTGTTCATTTATTTAAAATGTAGGTATGAATGCTGCATAACAAAACAAAAATTATCCACTGCTACTCAGTATGAGCGGATAATGAAAGTTGGGTAGATTTCATCAAACATATTTTCCTTTTTGTTCTATTTCAGATTTTTACATTTAACATCATTCAGCACAGCTTGGGATGACTGGTTTGTCCGAATTAATATGACAGTAATGGAGTTGTTAGCTAGTGCCATTGTGCAGTGAATCCACATTCATAATAATATAGATTATAAAAGTTATTCATCTAAATTAGATGCTAATGTACTTTGCAATTATAGCACTTGGAAAAATGCATGTGGTTTCCTGTGACTAGGTAGTCTTGCAGTATAGTTTGGGTACTTCTGACTAAATTGTAACTTAAAAAGGCAAGAGGGAAACAATATTAGAGATGTTTTCCAATGAAAATCAAGTGAACACAGGCACAATAAGAGAAGTTACGCATACAAGATCAAATAGAATAAATGAAGTCAGTGATTCAGTCTTCTTTTAGTTGGTTCCTGGCTCTGCTTTAATCTGTACAATGACTGGGTTAGAAACTGGTTGTGTGGGAGGTAACAAAAGGTAGTAAATGCAAAAAAAAAAATGCAGTGTTATGCATTTGAACTGCAAAAACTGAGGGAACAGTGATGTATAGGGGGGTGAAGTACTTCTGTGCACAAAATAAGAGTGGACTTTGGAGGTGATAATATCTGATGATCTTAAGGTGGCCAAACAGGTAGAAAAGGTGAGAGCAAAAATCAGAAAGATGATTAAGTGCATAAGGAGAGGAATGGCCAGCAGGAAAAAAAAAGGAGGTGATAGTTCCTCAATAAGTCTCTGGTGAGATCTCGTTTAGACTACTGTGTACAATTCTGGAGACTACATCTTCGAAAAGACATAAACAAGACAGAATCAGTCCAGATAGTGGCTACTACAGTGGTCAATGGTCTTTATCATAAAGCGTATGGGGACAGATGTGAAGACATTTAAATACCTCTAAAAAAAAATGAAGGTCTGGAATGAGTGTAAACAGCAGAGGCAATGATCTGCATGCAGGCAGTCCTCAAACAAACAGGACAGACCAAGATCAAAGAGTAACACAATAATTATTAAAACAAATGCCTAAAGTGGAAGATCAAAGAGTAACACAATAATTATTAAAACAAATGCCCAAAGTGGCCACGTTTCACCTTCCAGAGGCTGCATCAGGGGCTGTATTTTTTACTGAAAGAATACATATAAAATAAAAAAAACTATAGAAATCATAAAATCATACATCTCTCTCTCTCTCTCTCTCTCTCTCTCTCTCTCTCTCTCTCTATATATATATATATAACAATCATATATGTTAATCAAATCTTAATAAAAACCAATTAATATAAAAACTAATATATTAATGCATTCTGGTAGGATTTGCATGCAGTGTTATAGAATTCAGGGGATCCACACCTAATTTAAGCACTGGCATTTACATCAGGGTTCAGTTGGTGTAAATCCTTGCACCCAAAATTGGATGCACATTCCAGTGCTAAGCACTATTCTATAAATGGTGCCCAACTTTGAGCATCATTGTAGAATAATTCTTAGCAAGCATTTATAGAACTGAGTTCTATATGTGCAACTTATAGAAACATAGAAAAATGTAGGCAAATAAACGATCGTATCCAGTCTGCCCATCCATGCCATCTATTCTCCCTATCACTCCCTTAGAAATCCTATGTACTTATAGAAGACTATAAGTTATTTGCATATTATGGAATACTCGGGTGTGAACATTTATGCCTGCCATCGAACTCATCTAACTTTAGGCATATCAATGCCAATTTGCACTAGTATTCTATAATGATATCATGGCACACAGTTGCTGTTATAGAATTGGCACTTGGTGCTCAGCATTGGAGTGACTAACTCAAGGTGCCCAGTTATAGAATTGCTCTCCAAGCCTTTTATAAAATAATCTCTTAGTGTTATATAGACAGACATAAACATAAGTCTTGCTACCTATCAGGCTTATTTTCGAAAGGGATCGCCGGCGATCTTCCGACACAAATTGGGAGATCGCCAGCAATCTCCTGATCCAGGCCAAATCGGTTTTATTGAAAGCCGATTTTGGCCAGCGCCAACTGCTTTTTCGTCACGGCACCAGCCAATCTTCAAGCGGGCGTGTTGGTAGGGTAACGAAGGCGTGACGGGGGGTGGGGGGGGGTGGGTACGGGATGGCCGGCTTCAACTTATAATGAAAAAAAATGGCCGGCTCTTCACCAGCCGGACTTGGTCCATTTATTTTTAGGACCAAGTCTGAAAAAAGTGCCCCAACTGACCAGATGACCACCGGAGGGAAGCGGGGATCACCTCCCCTTACTCGTCCAGTGGTCACCAACCCCCTCCCACCCAAAAAAAAAAAAACCTAAACCTTTTTTGGCCAGCCTGTATGCCAGCCTGAAATGTCATACCCAGTTCCTTGACAGCAGTGTGCAGGTCCCTGGAGCAGTTTTTAGAGGGTGCAGTGCACTTCAGGCAGGTGGACCCAGGCCCATCCCCCCCTACCTTTTCCACTTGTGGTGGTTAATGTTGAGCCCTCCAAAACCCCCTGAAACCCACTGTACCCATATGTAGGTGCCCCCTTTACCCCTTAGGGCTATGGTAATGGTGTAGAGTTGTGGCGAGTGGGTTTTGGGGGGGGGGATTTGGGGGGCTCAGCACCCAAGGTAAGGGTGCTATGCACCTGGAAGCTATTTTTTAAAATGCCCCCTAGGGTGCCCGGTTGGTGTCCTGGCATGTGAGGGGGGCCAGTGCACTACAAATATTGGCTCCTCCCATGCCCAAATGCCTTGCATTTTGCTGGGTTTGAGATGGCCGGGCCTGGTTTCCATTATGGCTGAAAAACGAAGCCAGTCATCTCATATAAACCTGGCGATCCTATTCTAAACCTGGCGAGCGATTTGGCTGGTGCCAAGCGTATTTTGAAAATACGCTTGGCTCCGCCCCATCGCAGAGCTGGCCCCGAAGATGGCCGGCCATCGATTTGGCCGGCGCCGTTCGATTATGTCCCTCTATGTGCCCTATAAGTTTGTTTCAAGCTTATTGTAGACTTACTACCCCACTTATCAACAATGCCAGCTAAGTGGCTTACAGACTAAAAATAGATGAAAGAGAAAAAGAAAGGACAATACAGATTAGATGGGGAATGGAGAAGAACTACAATAATTATGATAGGAAAGAGGGGAAAAAAGGTAAACATATCAGGTGGGGAGTAATTTTCATGCCCATGGTGCAAGAAGCTAGGGGTGAGATAATAACTGGGAGTGGAAAGCATCTTCAAAGAGATGAGTTTTGAGGTCTGCCTTAAACCATTCCAGTGAGGTTTGGGATCTGAGAAGCTCTGGAAGTTAGTTCCAGAGCTCTGGGCCCTGTATGGAAAATACAAAATGTCAAATCCTAGCATGAGTAACAACTTTAACTGTAGGAACAATCAAATGGTGATGCGGAGCAGAGCACAGACATCGTATTGAGACGTATTGAGAGAGCAAATAAGTATGAAACGATGGATTTCCTGTGGAGCATATTTTAAAGACAAGAAGCAAGATTTTATAGGTGATACGGTAAGAGAGTGGGAGCCAATAAGAAGATTGTAATATAGGAATAACATGGTCATGGTTCCGGGCACCGTGTACAAGTTTAATTGCTGTATTCTGAACAAGTTGCAGGCAATGGAGATCTTTCAAAGTAAGGGACTTATAGAGAGAGTTGCAGTAGTCAAGTTGTGTAATGATGAGAGAGTGAACTAATACTTTGAGGGCCGGCAAGTGTAGGACAGGTCAGATGGAAACAATGAACTTTAGTTTGTAAAACATATGGCTGATGGTATATGATAAATACTGGCAAAAAGTAATTTTGGTATCGAAGATAACACCGAAAATGTGAGTACTTATAGTCACAGGAACAGGGGCACCACAGAGTGATATTAGAGTAGTAAGGGGAATGTCGGCATCCTCCGTGAATAGGAGAACATTATATTTTTTGGGATTCAGGACCGGTTTATTAGACCATAATGAATCAGTAATCTATACAAGCTTAGACTTGTAGAGATTACTGATTGATTGAGTAGAGATTTCCAGTGATTTTGATGGGTCAAGAGGACAAAACAACTGAATATCATCAGTATAGGCAAATGCTGTGAACCCTAGAGAATGAACTATTGGAAATTATCCTCCCTGTTGCCACTGTTTACAAATTTTGATTTGGAAGTTTGCCAAAATTCATACTTTTTTTTTTTTTAATTTCAAATCAAGGTAATTGAGAGCTATTGCCAACTTTTTCCAAATCCATATATAAAAGGCTTTTGCTACCTAATCAAAAACAAAACTTGGCACATTTTGATTGTTGTTGAAATATGCTGTGGTGGCAAATTTCATCATAGCAACCAGCACTCAACTTTAGTTGTACATATGCAAATCAGCAGTATGCTCTATTTTAGTATTAGTAGCAGAGCTGAAAATTGAAGTAAAGAAAGCAAAAATGATTTTGAATTTATCTTTGAATGTAAAAGATTTAAGTCCTGACTGAGCTTTCTAACATGCTTAGCCATACATGAGGAACAGACTTCCTGACTTAGTGTGTCATGTTCCTTCTCTCACCTTATTCAAATTCAGCCATGCAGATTTGGTCAAGCCCACCTTTAAAATCTTTAACTCTTGATTATCCTGATCATAGCCTTGTTGGTGTTGTGTTCTGATTACTTTCCATGATGGGAAAGAGGAAGGGTACATCCCAGGTAGCTCTCAAGAGCCGGGACTTCCAGCGCACTCTGTCAGATGAAGTTGGGGAATTTTCAGGCTTGGACAGAGCCACAACCCATGACTGCCAGCCTGGGCTGGTGTGCCTGGGAATAGTAATTTATGCTTCCTGAACTTTCCCAAGTCACCTTTAATTGTTCCTGGTGATATGTCATAAGTACATAAGCACCGCAATACTGGGAAAAGACCAAGGGTCCATCAAACCCAGCATCCTGTCTCCAACAGCGGCCAATCCAGGCTTCAAGAACCCGGCAACCCCCCCCCCCCCCCCATTGTTTTTAAATAATGTTCAAAGGACTTTTCCCTCAGGAATCTGTTCAAACCCCCTTTAAATTCCGTAAGGCCAGCTGCTTTCACTACATTCTCTAAGAAGTACTGTATGGAAATCCTTAAATTACCATTGAACCAATTGTTTGGGCTTCCTATTTGGTATTAAAGAGTATGGAAACTTCAGTGAGCCATAAACAACCAGGCCAGTCTAATTTTGACCTTAAAGGCTTCTTAGAATCCTTCATGGAAATTGTGACTTGGAGGACAACTATAATTGTCACTTCTGCATTAGAGATGGACTGCAACAATATATTGCATCTTTACTTCAGACATATTTCGGGTTTTTTGGGTTTATTGTGTGAATTTTTCCTAGTCTCTCTAGAATTTCTCAGCAGAGAAGCCAGGAATAACTGACTTTCTGTCCCAAATTATAGGTTCTGGGCAGAAATTTTGTTTTGAAGTTTCCTTACCAATGTGTGGTATTATTTCAGAATAAGTCATTGTTTTTTTGTTTTTTAACCCAAAACAACTTTTAGAATGTCTTGAAACTAGAGGAGAAGTTTGAGTAGCAGTTTGATTTTCTTGAGTTTTTTCTTGGTCTATGAATAGGCTGAAGAGCGGGTGAGGGTAATTTTCTTGTTTCTTTTTTCAATTATATCCTGGAATCTGGGTTTCCTTATATTGTGGACAAATGTTAAAGATGTTTTTTTTATGTATTTTCTTTTTCTTATTGGAAAATTTGTTTCTTGATTTCTTGTCATGGAATTATATTGAAATGATGTATTATTGAAAGTTTGTATAAATAAAAGGTTTTTAAAAACTTAAAGTGAAAAACTTAGAAACTTTGGAGGCTGCTATAGCAAAAGACAATATTATGATTTACAGAGAGCAGCATAAAATGCTACTAAAGCTCAAAATCTTACTCCTCTGTTTACTAAGCTACCCTAGTGGCTGCTGCACGGCAATGCCGACATAGCCCATTCAAAGTGAACGGGCTGTGTTGGCATTAGGGCACAGCAGCCGCTAGTGCAGCTTATTAAACAGGAGGATTAGATTCATTAACTATCCAATATAGAAAGGGGTCTCTGTAAAGGAGATGTTGGAGAAATATTTTAAAGAAATGCTAACATTGTCTGAAATACTAAGTTTGAATAAGGTTTATTATGTGCCAATTGAAACCTCTCTGGAACTTTCTGATAGTTTGCTCATGTTAGGGGTTAATTCTGGAGAACAAGTTGCTACTTTAGGGGCACTTTTACAAAGTAGTGCACTCCAAATCGACAATACTGCCTGGTTACCACGGACACCCGACAGTAATTTCGAAGTTGCCACATGCTGTTTCCAGTGTTCAAAAATATTTTTCTATTTTCTACCATGGGGGAGGGGTGGTATTCCTGGTGGGAATCGGCAGTTTGGCCACATTGGCACACACTGCATGATTACCACATGTGTAGCAAGTTAGCCCTTAACGCTAGTAAATGGGTAGCGGTAAGGGACCAGGCAGTAAATAGCCGCGTACTACTTTTAATTTTAGTGTATGGCTATTTATTGCCCCATTACAAAAAGCCTTTTCCCAGCCACGGTAAAAAATGGTCCACCGTGAGCCAAAAATACGTGCCCACACTACCGTAGGCCACTTTTTACCGCAGCTCTTAGTAAAAGGACCCCTTTATTGCTGTGTTTGCAATACCACTTTATCTCTCATTCCGGAAATGAACTCTCTATACTTGACTGATTAAATTACTCTATCACTTACGAACTGTAATGCATTACCACTTTGTATTTCTCACTCTGGTAATGGCGATCACCATTATGGCATAATGTAAGCCACATTGAGCCTGCAAATAGGTGGGAAAATGTGGGATACATGCAACAAATAAATAAATTGTGAATCATGACATGGTGGTGGATGCCCATCTTGTTTCGATAATACAGGTTGCCCTGCCCCTTTACGGGGCCATCTGCGAGGATGCCCTCATGACAACTTGGGTGCCCCGTTCGATTATGCCCCACTGAAGGTCCACCAACCCAGTATCCTGTTCCCTGTAGTGGCCAATTTATGTCACAAGTAACTGGCAAGCTCCCAAAAGAGTAAAAACAGATTTTATGCAGCTTATCCTAGAATTAAGCAGTAGATTTTCCCAATGGCTTATGGACTTTTCTTGTAGGAAATTATCCAAATTTTTTTAAAGAATTCTGAGGTTGGTGATATACTAGGGAAAGGGGACTTGATATACTACCTTTCTGTACTTTATACAGTATATGCAGGTACTTATTTGTAGCTAGGGCAATGGAGAGTTGGGTGACTTGTCCAGAGTCACAGGGAGCTATAGGGAGAATTAAACCCAGTTCCCCAGGGTCAAAGTCTGCTGCACTTAACAACTAGGCTACCCCTCCACTCCGGTAGGTGCTGCAAAACCTTTCTGTTAATTGTTGAGGGCAGTTCCAACAAGTTGCCATGCTTTTAAAAGAGAGAAAAAGTAGAAAGCACACATTATACACACTTTAGATAAAACACAATACAGTTAGCTATAATTGTTGAGATGGCCTTATCTGTTCTGTTTCTCTGTGTAGTGAATTTGACATGAATTCAAACCCATATTTCATGGCTTATAGTACCTGGCTAAAGCTGACTGCTTCATTCTGCTCACTACGGCTAAAGCTGTTTGATATGAGCCTGAGGTAAGAAAATATAAGCTGAACAAGGTTTTTCATGAAAGTTTCTGGTTAAATAATCAATGTCATCTTTAATGTGCTCATATTAAGTCATAATGACCATTGGGCTTCTTGCCACTCTTGTTTTACCAGATGACTCAGCAGCGAAGGTACATAAAATCTGCTGATACTACTACCTGTAAGACATAGCCATATTAACCCAGTTAGCACCTGGCAATTCTCATATTAAATAGCAAACACAGCTTCCTATATAAGCCCCTTTCTGTCTAATCAAGTGCTATTGTAACAGCAGTTCTAATTTTCATTGTACTGAGGCCTTTAATGCATCTGCATTCACAGGAGCATTGACAAATATTTCCTCTTCTTACAAAGTTAATTAAACCCAGGAATTCCTCTTTACAGAAAGATAAAGACTATGGAAAATAGATTATTAATGCCAGTGGGAAAGCTGAAAATGATTCTTTCTGTGCAAACATCTATTTTATTTGTCATATAGGAAATATGAATAGATATAGATAATTTACATAAAACTATTTCAGATATTGCAATATATTAAATGAATATTGCTGCAAATGCATTTACTGAAGGAAAGCCAATTTCTGTGAGCAGTTTTAATTGATCAGTGTAGAGAAGTCTTTAATTGTTTGGGCTGGATTGTCTGAAACCCCCTTTCTAGCCTCTCAATCAGTCTTATTGTTCAGCCAATCAAGAGACACAGACTAACGACTGAGCTGTGCACAGTAAATTTCTGCATTGCCTTTCCAGATTACATTATTAACTTCAACAGATTCCTCACTTTGACTTCAATGTTTTGAGCTTTTTGTGTCCAAGCAAATATTCAAATTCAATCAATTTCAGAATTCATTTTGACATAACAATAATACATCTGACATACCCAATAAGGTGACACAATGCTACAAAGCAACAATTTCACATGCTACTTTCAGTAGCTATACTCGCTTCATCAGGTCAAATCAGAATGCAAGAGATATATTAAGCCAGTCCAATAAAAGAAAAAAGTCACCTTATATTTTTTGTTGACCTTTATTTCTGATGATTCATAGTAAAGCTAAGCGAAACAAATGAAAAATAACATTCGAACTGTACAGTAAAGTTTAAAAAGATTGGTGTATTGGTTTGTATAGAGAGTCCTGATATGATTGATTTGTTGGTAATGAAGAGTGCTGAAATAACTATCTGTTAAATAGTCTTCCAAGTGAAATGGAGCGAGATTGTTCTCTTTTGTGGAGCACTTTGGTAGCCCTGTAGGTGGACTTAACTAAACTGGTAATTTTGAGTGATTTTAAATTACAATTGAATCCTAGAGCTATTTCTTCTCATGTGTTATTTGTTATTTTGTCCGCTTTAGGACTTACTCAGATTGTGACTGATGCTACTCATATAGTGGGACATATGCTAGATCTTATTTTTGTACCTCAAGTTTGTTCTTCTGCAGTTCATATGACTGTGTTACCTTTGCCATGGACTGACCATTATATATTGTTGTGCCTTTGGCTAATATTGTGAAGCATGTGCAGTCTAGTTCTATTAGGGAGGCAAGGGAAATGATTGATGTGCAGGGTTTGAAAGAGGTTTTTAAGGTCTTCTTGAACTGATGATGGTTGGCGAGCTCCTTAAACTGTCGTGGCAGAACATTCCAGGATTGTGGACTGATGTAGGGGAAGGACGAAGCACAAAAAGTCTTGTATTTTACATGCCTGCAGGTGGGGTAATGAAGATTGAAGTTGGTCCTTGCAGATCTCAGGGCATTTCTAGAGGGCAGATCGATTAGAGTAAGCATGTATTCAGGGGCTTCACCATAAATTAAGTGAACAGATTTTAAATGTAATACGGTCTTTGACAGGGAGCCAGTGTAGTTGAATACGGAGTGGCTGAGCAGGAACAAAGCGAGATTTCCCCTGGACAAGTCTTGCAGCCGTGTTTTGAGCTGTCTGAAGCCGTTTCAGAATATAGTCCCGGCAACCAGCATAGATCCCACTGCAGTAGTCTATTTGGGACAGGACCAGCCAGTGAACAAGGGTACGGAATAGCTCCTGTGTTAAGAAATGCCTGATACGCTTCAGCCTCCACATTGCATAGAACATTCTTTGTGTAATGATTTGCACTTGATTGTCCAGGCGTAAGTGGTTATCCAACACAACTCCAAGGATTCTCAAGCTAGTGGAGATTGGAAGTTGGAAATCCTTAACGGTGAGTGTACTGTGGGCAACTTTATTGTACTGGGACGAAAGGATAAGACATTGTGTTTTGTCTTGATTAAGCTTAAACAGAAAAGCCTTAGCCCAGGAATCCATGATGGAAAAACTGGCGTCTATTTGATCAGAGATTTCGACTGGTGTTGACCGGAAAGGGATGTAGATGGTCACATCGTCTGCATAAATGAATGCATTAAGGCCTAGTTTAGATAGCGCCTTTGCTAGCGGAATCAGCATGACATTGAAAAGGATTGGTGAAAGGGATGAGCCCTGAGGTACCTCACAATTGGCTTTCCATGATGCAGAAATGTTGGAATTAGCTTTGACTTGGTAGGTACGGGAGGATAGGAAACTCTTGATCCAGTTTAGCACGTTCCCACTTATTCCGAATGTGTCCAGCAGATACAATAAAAGCTCATGATCCACCATGTCGAACAGGACATGTCAAATTGGAGTAATAAGATTTGGTTCCCAGTGGATATTTCCCTTTTGAAATTAGACAGAAGGGTAAACAGAACTGTTTCGGTACTGTACTGGTGACAGAACCCCGACTGAGAGCAATGTAGAATGTCGAAGTTCCTCTTGTAATCAGTTAACTGAGTAGTGACCAAACTTTCCATTGTTTTAATGAGTAATGGGATTGAAGCTACTGGCCGATAATTTGAAATGACATCAGCTTTGATTTTTGGGTTCTTGGGAATTGGTGTGAGAAGAATACTTCCATGCGTAGAAGGGAATAGACCCCGTTCAAACATGAAGTTGAGATAGGAGGTAAAATCCATGATGAAGCATTCAGGTGCAGTTTTTAACAGATGACTAGGGCATATATCAAGGCCACAATGTTTCTTTGAGAACTTAGATAGCACACTTGTTACAGTATCAACGGTTACAGAGCTAAAGGTGGTCCAGCTGCGGTCTGTTGGGCAAAGGTCTGGCACTGAGTCCAGTGTTATGAGAAAGTCCTCGACAGCAGCAGTACTGCTGAGTAGTGAACTTCATAGCAGTTGGATTTTCTCACTGAAATAGGTTGCAAGCTTGTCAGTAGAGGGACAGGCGGTTTGCGTGGACACAGTTCTGTGCGTATCGAGGAACAAATTCAAGAGTCACTGAATTTTTTAAAAAACATTCTTATTCGCCAAGGCTTATCCCCCTGGCTACTCTTCTGTTTAACCTCTATCTCTTGTTGGCTCTTCACCCCTGTCATTTACCCGTTTCCTCTCATGTACCTTCCCCTCCTGTCACATTCTGTTTCTGTGCCATCTCTGTATTGAATTGTATCCTCTTGACTTAATGTAAGTCACATTGCGCCTGCTTATGTGGGAAAATGTGGGGTAAAAATGCATCAAATAAATTAATAAATAAATAAATAAATAAATAAAATGTGTGAATGCCTGCATTGGGTAATGTTTCTGAGTTGGGGGTGTCTAAGTTAATGGATCACTGCTTTAACTATGGCATTGGATCAGGTGGTGCCTCTGTGGTCAGTTAAAGTGAGAAATGTTAACCTGATGCTTTGGTTTTCCTCTGGCCTGTGGCAGCTGAGATGTGAATTGCACGAGGCTGAGCGGGCATGGAGGAACCACAAGGATGTCAAGATTAAAGAAAGGTTTATGATAAAGTAGCAAGAATATAAGCTGGTGACAGCTAGGGAAAAGGGGAAATATGATCAAAAATGAATTAATGAGTCCTTGAACCAACCTAAGGATTTGTTTTCTGTGTTCGGTCATTGACTATGAAAGTAGAATCTTTCTCATGTGATTCTGGGTTCACACCTGATGAGTTTGCTGATTTTTTTGAATTGAAGGTGTCAAAATTAGTACAGGCTTTTTCAGTTGATGTGACTGTTGGTAAGTTTGTTCTGGAGATCTCTCTACAGTCACGGCTTGGGTCTGCAACCATCCTCGCCTAACTATCTCTCCGATTGGGACCACACTTGTAAAACAGTGTTGAATACAATTGCACCCCTGCGTCTTAAGTCCTCGCACAATCGTAGATTATCACCTTGGTTCTCAACAGATCTGAGAGCTTTGAAATGTGAGACACGACGTACGGAAAGATCTTGGCGAAAATGCAAAACTGATCTGGCTTGGGAGGCCTGGAAAAGTAGTCATCGCAAGTATAAATATGCTATCCGATCTGCAAAGTGCACCTACTTTTCATCTAAGATGCAGGTGGCAGGCCGGGACATCCGACAGATATACCAGCTACTAAACACCTTTCTAGATACTCGCAAGTTAGAATGCTCCAGTGTTAATCCTCCTTCAGCTATACAACTAGGATCTTACTTCAAGGAGAAAATCCTTACCCTGCGATCCTCAACTGTCAGCAGCCTCTCTGATGTGGACGACTTCCTGGCATCCCTGGTCGTACCATTGGGCGCTTGCCCGGCTGACCGCTATTGGATCAAATTCAATCGCCTGTTGCCTGAAAAGGTGACTATGGCTTTACGTAAATTCACAAATAAAAGCTGTAGATTAGATGTATGTCCATCCCACCTCTTAAAAGTTGCACCAAAATGTTACATTGAAGAATTGACTCGTTACCTCAATTATATGTTAAACATAGGTCTTTTCCCGCCAGGCCATGGAAACATCCTTCTCACCCCAATCCCAAAGAATTTAAAGATCAAGCCAGATGTCATCTCCAACTATCGTCCAGTGGCTTCGATTCCTCTAGTTATCAAACTGTTGGAAAGTCTGGTCAATGTTCAGCTCAACGAATTTTTGACTAATTTTGATATCCTCCACCATTCGCAATCAGGATTTCGAGTTCATTACAGCACGGAGACAGTCTTGGTCACTCTCTTATCAAACTTTAGACGAGAACTATCAGTTGGACGGAAGATTCTTCTACTACAATTTGACATGTCTAGTGCTTTTGATATGGTGGATCATGAACTCCTGCTCCATCTACTGGATTCTTTCGGTATAGGAGGGCCAGTTTTGCATTGGTTCAAGGGTTTCTTGACTTCAAGGTCCTATCAGGTCATGGCGAACTCCCACACTTCAGAACCGTGGAATGCTTCCTGTGGGGTCCCTCAGGGTTCGCCCCTTTCACCTACCCTGTTCAATATTATGATGATGCCGTTAGCCACAGCACTTGCAAACCTAAACCTCAACCCTTTCATCTATGCGGATGATATTACAGTTTACATCCCTTTTCAATCCTCAATATCAGAAGTTGCCAACCTCATAGATGCATGTTTCACCACTTTAGAACACTGGGCCAAGGTGTTCCGATTCAGGCTCAACAGGGAAAAAACTCACTGTCTCATCCTCTCGTCCACGTACGCTCATGTATCTGACACAATGCTTCCAGTACTGGGCTCGGCCCTCCCGATTGCCAATAGCATGAGACTTTTAGGAATACACCTGGACTCACATCTCCAGCTGGCTGATCATGTACACTTGGTTACCAAAAAAATGTTCCAGGCAATGTGGAGGCTTCGGCGCATCAGATACCTCCTTCCAAGAGACTTGTTTCGTACCCTTGTCCACTGGCTGGTCCTATCCCACCTGGATTATTGTAGTGGTATTTACGTGGGTTGTCAGGCTTCCTTATTGAAAACGTTCCAAACGGCTCAGAACACTGCGGCGAGGCTCATCCTTAAAGTAAGACGTTTTGAACATGCCGAACCCCTGCGCTTTAAACTTCATTGGCTGCCTGTACATGAGCGAATTGCTTTTAAGATCTGCTCCCTAACTCATAAAATCATCTATGGGACTGCACCGGAATACATGCTCCCCTTGATTGACCTTCCGCCTAGAAATGCCAACCCTGCCGCTCGGTCCTATCTCCATCTTCACTTTCCGAACTGTAAGGGAGTAAAGTACAAGAAACTCTTTGCCTCGTCCTTCCGTTACTGGAGTCCCAAACACTGGAATATGTTACCTCATCACCTCAAAACTCAAGAAGACCACGGCCTTTTTAAGAAGTTGTTAAAGACATTCCTCTTTGCTAAGACTTACCCCTCAACTTGCAATGTTGATTAATGTATCCTTGTCCCCTTCCCTATCTAGTTCACTCTGTTAGATGCTTGTATTACCTTTAAGTTTGTACTTTTATTTAATTTACTGTAAGCCACATTGAGCCTGCACGAGTGGGAAAATGTGGGATATAAGCAACAAATAAATAAATAAATAAATAAATGAGTAACAATTGTTGGGACACATTTAAATCAGTGTCTGAAAGAGAGGTGTTGGCTCATTTGAATTCTTGTCATCCAGTGTGGATCCTTGTAGTCCATATGTTATCAGGAGTATATTTGCTTCAGTTGTACTTATGTTGATGATGATTATTAATAAGTTTCTGGAGAGTAGTCATGTACCAGATGTTCTGAAAGTGTCTACTGTTTATCTTAAGGGTAAGAATCCTGCTTTGGGGATCACTGTACTTACCAATTTTCACCTGGTTGCTTCGCTACCTATGTTGGAGAAAATTGATGAGAAAGTAGTATTCCATCAGCTTGAGGAACATCTGTTGCAGGGGCAATACGGATTTTGTAGGGCACAGAGCATGGAGGGGTTGATAGCAGCCACACTGGATGAAGCTTGTCAAAGGTTTGATCTTATGGTGTTCCTTGATGTGTCAGCTCGGTTTGACACCCTTGATCATCGGCTGTTAATACAGCAATTGGCTGCCTGTGGCATTGCAGGATCTGTGCTGGAATGGTTCAAGACATACTTTTCAGGAAAAACAATGCAAGTTTGAGTGGGTACTAAAGTTTCTGCAATGCGGATGGTGTCTACTGGAGTACCCCAGGGCTTGTCTCTGTGTGGGATATTGCTTAATGTATATTTGGAACCAATTTGCCAGGCATTATGATCTTATGGGCCGAGTTATCACTATACCTGACTGCTTCATTTACTTTGTCACTAATGAACTTTAACACAATATCACTTTATTTCTCATTCCGGAAATGAATTCTCTACACTTGACTCTTTATTTAATCTGTCACTTATGAACTTTAATGCAATACCACTTTGTATTTCTCATCCCGGAAATGGCAATTGCCATTACAGAATAATGTAAGCCACATTGAGCCTGCAAATAGGTGGGAAAATGTGGGATACAAATGCAATAAATAAATAAATTTATGTGGATGACATACAGATTTTTTTTATACCTTTGACAGAGCCAGTTACTGATATGGTTGATTGATTGCAAATAATTTTGGATGAATTGAATCACTGGATGTTGTAAAAGGTCTCTCCGTCTGGCCCAGTCCGGGAAGGCCTTACCACACCACCGGCCCAGAGCTTGCGTTTCCTCCTTTACTTTTCTTTATTCAGCAGGCCTTTTTGGGTTTTCAAACAAAACACCCTTCAATATTCAGGCTGTTCCAGACACAGTATAATTACTGCCCAGCTTGACTCAGCACCGTTCCATATAGCCAGGCTGTACTAAATCCCGTCCAATTACAGTCAGGCTTTTCTCCCCTCAGTTTATTATAGCCAGGCTGTTCAAAACACAGTCCCCATTTACAGCCAGGCTTTTCTCAACTGAGTTCAATATAGCCTGGCTGTGCTAAACACAGTCCAAAATACAGCCAGGCTTTTCTCCACTCAGTTCAATATAGCCAGGCTGTTCAAAACACAGGCCCCATTTACAGCCAGGCTTTTCTCAACTCAATTCAATATAGCCTGGCTGTGCTAAACACAGTCCAAAATACAGCCAGGCTTTTCTCCACTCAGTTCAATATAGCCAGGCTGTTCAAAACACAGTCCCAATTACAGCCAGGCTTTTCTCAACTCAGTTCAATATAGCCAGGCTGTGTTATACACAGTCCAAAATACAGCCAGGCTTTTCTCCACTCAGTTCAATATAGCCAGGCTGTTCAAAACACAGTCCCAATTACAGCCAGGCTTTTCTCAGCTCAGTTCAATATAGCCAGGCTGGGTTAAACACAGTCCAAAATACAGCCAGGCTTTTCTCCACTCAGTTCAATATAGCCAGGCTGTTCAAAACACATTCCCAATTACAGCCAGGCTTTTCTCAGCTCAGTTCAATATAGCCAGGCTGGGTTAAACACAGTCCAAAATACAGCCAGGCTTATCTCCACTCAGTTCAATATAGCCAGGCTGTTCTAAACAAAGTCCCAATTACAGCCAGGCTTTGTGCGGGCTCAAAGCCTCGGGTCCCACCCTCTTGGTCAGCCTTACTCTCCTGACCTCCTCCCGCTTGACCCGGGCATTCCCACTATACCTCCTGCTCGGGCGGCCTCAGAGCCAAGAGTTCCATCGGTTCTTCTGAGACATTCTCTGGCTCCTCTTGCTCCATGGCCTCCTCTTCCTCCTCCTCCCCTCTCTCTGGAGCCCAGTCCATTTTCTCCTCCCCCCACCCCTTTTCCAGCTGATCTCTCTTTTCCTCATTAACCGGGCTAGGCTCTTTTTTCTTCCCCCCCACCCGGTTCAGCCACCTCCTCCACCAGGGTGGTGACTCAGCTTTTCCCCTTTTCTGGCAGCCCTCTTCTGGAGCTTCTTGGTTTTGCACCCTATTTCTCCTTACCCGGGGTTCTCCTGGGGCTTTCTGGGAGTTGTAGTTTCTTATTGGTATGTCCCTCTTAGGCAAAACAGGAGCCCCCCTAGGGTCTTCCCTCCTACCCTCCAGCTCTCTTTTCCCCTGTAGGAAGCTGGGGTTCCTCTCCACCCTTTTCCTTCCTTCATACTCTTTACATACCCCCCCCCCCCTTAAGATTTCACTCCCCAACTCTTTTCCCTTTTCCTCCTTATCCTCTCCTACCCGGGATAGGGCATCCACATTTCCCAAACATCTCCCAGGACGATGCTCCACTGTGTACTGGAAGGGTTGCAATGCCAAGTACCAGCGCATTAGCCTTCCGTTATTATTTTTCATTAAATTCAGCCTCTTCAATGGTGCATGGTCCGTTACTAACTTAAACGGCCTCCCTTCGAGATAGACAGTACACTCTTGTACCGCCCATCTTATGGCTAAACATTCCTTCTCTATGGTGGAGTAATGTTCCTCATGAGGTAGGAGTTTACGGCTTAGATACAGTACCGTATGTTCTGCCCCTTCATGTTCCTGAGACAGCACTGCCCCTAGCCCCCTCCCCGAAGCATCGGTTTGTAGAATAAAGGGTTTTTCGAAATCTACGGCTTTCAACACCGGTTCCTGGCACAAGGCCTTCTGCATCTGCTCTAAGGCCCCCAACTCCTCCTCCCCCCACCTCAGATGATCCGGACTCTTACCCTTCAACATGTCCGTTAATGGAGTGGCCATTTCGGAAAAGTGAGGGATGAACCTCCTGTAATACCCCACCATACCTAGAAAACTACGCAATTGTTTTTTTCTGTTGGGCCTGGGAAATTCTTGGATGCTTTTAACTTTATTCAGTAAGGGTCGCACCTCGCCCCGGCCTACGTTATACCCTAAATACTTCACCCTATACTGGGCAAAGTAACATTTCTTCGGGTTCAGGGTACCGTATTTTTCGGACTATAAGACGCACCGGACCATAAGACGCACCTAGGTTTTAGAGGAGGGAAATAGGAAAAAAAAAATTTTTCCTCTTTCCCTCCTCTAAAACCTAGGTGCTCCGGTGCGTCTTGTCCGGGTTTTGGACCTCCGTTGTGTACTTACAGGATTCCATGTTCCCTGGTGGTCTAGTGACGTCGGGGCAGGAAAGAGCCCCCTCTTTCCTGCCCATTGCGCTGCTCTCCGTGCTTCTCAATGCTTTCTGATGGTCTCGGCGATATTCAAAATGGCCGCCGAGAATCTCGGCGGCCATTTTGAATCTCGCCGAGACCGTCAGAAAGCATTGAGAAGCACGGAGAGCAGCGCGATGGGCAGGAAAGAGGGGGCTCTTTCCTGCCCCGACGTCACTAGACCACCAGGGAACATGGAATCCTGTAAGTACACAACGGAGGTCCAAAAACGCTACCTTCGGACTATAAGACGCACCCCCCATTTTTCTCCCAAATTTTGGGGGAAAAAAGTGCGTCTTATAGTCCGAAAAATACGGTAAGTCCGGCCTCCCTAAAAGATTGCATCACCGCCCCTACGTGTTTCAAATGGGTGTTCCAGTCCTCACTGTGTATTACCACATCATCCATATATGCCGCCGCATATGTCTGATGTGGTCTGAGGACCCAGTCAAGCAATCTTTGGCAGCTCGCCGCCGCCGAATTAAGGCCAAAGGGGAGCCTTTTGAATTGGTACAAGCCTATGGGGGTACTAAAAGCTGTCTTGGCTTGAGCTCCCGGAGACAGAGGAATCTGCCAGTATCCTTTTGTTAAATCTAGGGTCGTAAGATACTGTGCTGACCCCAACCAGTCCACCAGCTCCTCAATATAAGGCATAGGATAGGCATCCGTCCGAGAGATAGTATTAAGTTGGCGGAAATCAATACAAAATCTCCACTCCCCTTCAGGTTTTGGGACTAATACCACTGGGCTTGACCAGGGACTATGGGACTCCTCAATTACCCCAAAATCTAACATTTCCTGCACTTGTTTAATGACTTCCCTCCTTTTCATTGGGGAGAGTCTATAGGGCCTTTGCCGTACTATCTTACCCCGGTCCGTTACAATATCATGCTCTACTAGGTGGGTATTCCCCGGGCATGCCGTCAAAACATCTTTAAAGCGCTCTAACAGCCTTCTTATCTCCTTTTTCTGCCCCTGGGGTAGCAGGGGGTTAACTCCGGGCTCGCCGGGCTTGAAAATCTCCCGTATTTGAGGCCCTAACTCCTCTCCTTCCTTCTCTTCCCCCCGAGTTTGAAACCCTACCCTAGCTACCCAAGGTTTCATAAGATTAACGTGAAAAGTCTGAACCCGACCCCTCTCATTTGCCACCTCATACGTGAGGGGGCCAAGTCTCCTCCTCACCACCCAGGGTCCTTTCCACCTAGAGGCAAACCTATGTGGATCTTCCGATATCAGGATAAGGACCCTATCCCCGGATGCAAACTCCCTTTCCCGAGTCCCTCTATCGTAATACCCCTTCTGTTGTTCTTGGCTCTGTTCCAGCCGGTCCCGGGCATATTCCTGTATCCTATCCAATCGGCCCCTCAGATCCTGTAAATATTCAACCACAGACTGATCGGTGGTTTCGGGTGGCACCCAATGCTCCTGTACGATATCTAACATACCCCTGGGTCTCCTACCAAACATTAATTCATAAGGTGAAACTCCTAAAGAGTCTTGCACCTTCTCCCGGTATGCATCTAGCACAAATGGTAAAAGCTGGTCCCACCCCGTCCTATCCTCTCCTAAGGCTTTTTTTAGCATACCCTTTAAGGTCCTGTTAAAGCGTTCCACCATCCCATTGGTTTGCGGATGGTACGCTGCCGTGCGTACATGTTTTATCCCAAACGCCTCCCATACTTGCCTTAAGGTATGTGACATAAAATTGGACCCCCTGTCGGTCAAGGCTTCCTGGGGAAAACCTACCTCACAAAAAATTTTTATGAGTTCCCTGGCAATACCCTTCGCTGAAATGTTCCTTAATGGCAGGGCCCACGGATACCTGGTGGCCATGTCCATAACTACTAAGACATAGAGGAACCCTCTCTGTGACCTAGTTACAGGCCCCACAATATCCATGGCTATCCTCCTCCCCGGTTGCTCTACCCTCGGAAGAGGCTTTAACGGTGCTTTAGGAGGGAATCTGTCTGATACCTTTTGACAGTTGGTGCAGGACTTGCAGTACTTCTCCACCTCCCCATAAACACCTGGCCAATAAAACCTCGCCAATATTTGAGTCAGGGTAGCCTGGGATCCCTTATGTCTGCCCAGAGGATGATCATGGGCCAGCCTTACCACCAAAGGACGAAAAGCCCGGGGGATCACTAGCTGTCTCCCTCCTCCCGAGTTTTCCCAGCTAGGCACCCTTCGATATAATATGTTCCCTTCTATCATGAACCCCGGGGCTACCTGACCTTCTCCCTGGCGCGCCCTTTCCCAGGCATACTCTAAAGTAGGGTCAGTGGCCTGCTCCCTATGAAATTGGGGAAACTGCTCTCTTAATTCTCCCGGAGCCACCGGCAGGTAACCCTCCCTCTGTACCCGCTGAAAAGCCTCCCTTCGATCTTTCTGTTCTTTTTTTTTCACCGCTTTTCTCTTTTTTTTCCGCCCGGCTCGCCCAAGACCTCCCCCTGAAAAGGAAAAACAGACCCTATGCCTTCCTCTTCCCCGTCCGCCTCGCGGTGAGACTGAGCTCTGGTAGTGACCAACACTTTTTTCTCGCCCATACACTCTATAAACGGTGGCCAATCCCTCCCCAAAATCATGTCCTGGGGCAATCTGGGTAGAACGGCCATGGCCAGCTCTATCTCCCCGGAGGGCCCCTGTAAGTTGACCCGTTGGAGCGCATAACGTGTCTTGGCCCCATGAATACATTGTATGGACACCCCTCCATCATAGGTATCCCTACCCGGGGTCCTCCTCTTTCGTATTTGTTGCCACAACCTCCTAGAGATCATGGATTGGTCCGCCCCAGAGTCTAACATGGCTGTGATGGGCACTCCCTCCACCTTAACCTGAGTTAGGTATCGGGGCCTAAACCCTTGGGCCACCTGAGAGATCCACCCCTCCCGCCCCTGGCAATCTTTTTTGAAGTGTCCATCCTTCCCACACTTAAAGCACACCTTGCTCCCAAAAGGAGTAGCCTTTCTACTCTGGCCGGTGTCCAGCCCTGTCTTTTTACTCCCTGCGGGGGTCTCCGGCTTAACTAGGGAAACTTTTTGCTCCCCTTTTTCTAACACCCGAGCCTTGCCTCCCTCCCGCTCTGGTCCACCCCACTGCTGGGCTTCTAAGTAACACTCCAACCCCGAGGTCACCCCCTCTACCGTCTTACATCCCCTCTTTATTAATTCTGCCCTAATCTCGGCTGGCAGACCCTGGAGGAATTGCTCCACTACCAGTTCTTGCAGTACCTCGTGCAGGGTGTGTTGCTCAGGCTCTAACCATTTTTTCACTAAATCCATTAGTTTATTTGCTACCGCTTTAGGGGGGGTCCCCATTTCCCATTTAGTGGCTCTAAACTACGCCTGTAAGCTTGTGTACTGAGTCCATATCTGTCCTTAATAGCCTCTTTCAACCTTCCATAGTTGGCAGCCTCCCCAGGAGACAAATCCCTAAAGGCTGCCAGCGCCTCCCCTGACAAAGACGGCACCAATCTCATGGCCCACTGCTCTTGTGGCCAGCCAGCCGCCCCAGCCACCCTCTCAAATGCAGTCAAAAAATCGTCCACATTATCCTGCTCGGACAAATTTCCCCAGTTAAGTGAATGCATGGAGACTTGTCCTACCGCACCGCTTCCTCCGGGCCCCAGTCCATTCGCTCCTGTGTCCCCCTCTCGTGGAGCACTAGCACCTCTTTGGAAAAGTCTTGTAGCATGTTTAGTACTGGTTGCTGCTGATCCCTGGCTGCCATCAATGAGTCCTCGACTATCTTTGCTGTCAGCTCCTGCTGTTTTTGGAACTGCAGAGTCATCCAACCGAAGATCTCCTTGGGGTCCATCCTGGCATTGGAATCGTCACCTGAAAAAAAAACAACAGAGAACCACATCCAAGTGCGATTACCCCACTTATGTTGGACTCTTTCTCTGCTTCCACTACCCCTCCCCCAAGTTGGGCCCGCTTACCGGAACCCAAGACGGGTCTGCGCCTTTCTCAGTGTTGGCCCTCTCGGGGGCTTTTCGTCTAGGCAGGTCGCGGCCTCCTCTAGCGACAGGTCCTGCAGATGATCCCACCACTGCCACCACTTGTAAAAGGTCTCTCCGTCTGGCCCAGTCCGGGAAGGCCTTACCACACCACCGGCCCAGAGCTTGCGTTTCCTCCTTTACTTTTCTTTATTCAGCAGGCCTTTTTGGGTTTTCAAACAAAACACCCTTCAATATTCAGGCTGTTCCAGACACAGTATAATTACTGCCCAGCTTGACTCAGCACCGTTCCATATAGCCAGGCTGTACTAAATCCCGTCCAATTACAGTCAGGCTTTTCTCCCCTCAGTTTATTATAGCCAGGCTGTTCAAACACAGTCCCCATTTACAGCCAGCTTTTCTCAACTGAGTTCAATATAGCCTGGCTGTGCTAAACACAGTCCAAAATACAGCCAGGCTTTTCTCCACTCAGTTCAATATAGCCAGGCTGTTCAAAACACAGGCCCCATTTACAGCCAGGCTTTTCTCAACTCAATTCAATATAGCCTGGCTGTGCTAAACACAGTCCAAATACAGCCAGGCTTTTCTCCACTCAGTTCAATATAGCCAGGCTGTTCAAAACACAGTCCCAATTACAGCCAGGCTTTTCTCAACTCAGTTCAATATAGCCAGGCTGTGTTATACACAGTCCAAAATACAGCCAGGCTTTTCTCCACTCAGTTCAATATAGCCAGGCTGTTCAAACACCGTCCCAATTACAGCCAGGCTTTTCTCAGCTCAGTTCAATATAGCCAGGCTGGGTTAAACACAGTCCAAAATACAGCCAGGCTTTTCTCCACTCAGTTCAATATAGCCAGGCTGTTCAAACACATTCCCAATTACAGCCAGGCTTTTCTCAGCTCAGTTCAATATAGCCAGGCTGGGTTAAACACAGTCCAAAATACAGCCAGGCTTATCTCCACTCAGTTCAATATAGCCAGGCTGTTCTAAACACAGTCCCAATTACAGCCAGGCTTTGTGCGGGCTCAAAGCCTCGGGTCCCACCCTCTTGGTCAGCCTTACTCTCCTGACCTCCTCCCGCTTGACCCAGGCATTCCCACTATACCTCCTGCTCGGGCGGCCTCAGAGCCAAGAGTTCCATCGGTTCTTCTGAGACATTCTCTGGCTCCTCTTGCTCCATGGCCTCCTCTTCCTCCTCCTCCCCTCTCTCTGGAGCCCAGTCCATTTTCTCCTCCCCCCACCCCTTTTCCAGCTGATCTCTCTTTTCCTCATTAACCGGGCTAGGCTCTTTTTTCTTCCCCCCCCACCCGGTTCAGCCACCTCCTCCACCAGGGTGGTGACTCAGCTTTTCCCCTTTTCTGGCAGCCCTCTTCTGGAGCTTCTTGGTTTTGCACCCTATTTCTCCTTACCCGGGGTTCTCCTGGGGCTTTCTGGGAGTTGTAGTTTCTATTGGTATGTCCCTCTTAGGCCAAAACAGGAGCCCCCCTAGGGTCTTCCCTCCTACCCTCCAGCTCTCTTTTCCCCTGTAGGAAGCTGGGTTCCTCTCCACCCTTTTCCTTCCTTCATACTCTTTACAATGTTTGAGAATCAATTAACTTGAAATATATTAAAAACTGAGATTTTGTTGGTAACCAATGATTCTCCAATCCATTTTCCTTCTGAGGTGGTAGTATCTGGTACCACAATTAAGATTTCATCTGTGGTAAAGTATCTGGGGATACGTTTTGATGTTGTACTGTCTTTTTCAGTGAAAAACAGTAAAGGGTGGGAAGTTGACCACAGACACCAGAAACTGGAAAAAATGGACTTAAAAACAAATGCTAAAACTAACCTTCAGCGTCTTGGCTTTTTTTCACAAAAGGTCTTTTTCAAGACCAACATCCATTTCACAATATTAAGGGAGTGAATGTTACCTTATATGTACAGATTATTTTGTACTTTACCACATCAGAGCATTGGATGCTTTTCTATCCATGCAGACTCCTGATGCAGGCCTAGCAGCCGAAACACAACGTTTGTGTTGACTCCTTTTTTAAATAAACATTTTTTATATACATGTTTTGTTTTTAAGCCCATTGTTTCCAGTCTTTGGTGTCTGTGGTCAGCTTTCCACCCTTTTTCTGTTCTTCACTTTTTGTGGCTTCTCGTGGGACGTTCGAGTTCTCCACCTTGGCGGATTCTCTTGGGCTGTCTTTTTCAGCTCAGCTTCGATGTGTGGTAAAGACATCATTTTTTAAGTTGCATTTGCTTAGTAAGCTGCATCCTCTCATTCCTCAAAGTGACTTTCAACAGGTTTTGCAGAGTCTAATTTTGTCAGGGTTAGACTACTGTAATATCTGTTATGTTAGCTTTACCTGTTTATTTGTTATATGTTTTATCTAAACATGACCATATTACCCCTTTTCTTCAGCAGTTCTGGCTGCTTGTCTGTGCAGGACAGGATTAAGTTTAAGCTTATTATGATGGTCCATCAGTGTGTGTATGATGAAACAAAAAAGTGAGGAGAATGGATGAGGATACCAACTGTTTTATATTTATTCACTTAAAAAATTCACTTAAAAAATTACATGTGCATAACAGCGACCCGACACGGCCGTGTTTCGGCACAATGGCCTGCTTCAGGGGTCTTTATAACCTTGAATGATGTAGTTTAGAATATTTGTTCCAAGGGAAATAACAGGAAACAAATCTCTCTGGTCTCCTCTCTTCAAAAATAATATATATGAGATATATATATTTTTTAAAAAACGAGCATCTAAATACTCCTCTCCTAAAGCTTTTTCACAATTTGCCGATAACTCTTAGGAGAGGAGTATTTAGATGCTCGTTTTTAAAAATATATATCTCATATATATTATTTTTGAAGAGAGGAGGACCAGAGAGATTTGTTTCCTGTATTTCCCTTGGAACAAATATTCTAAACTACATCATTCAAGGTTATAAAGACCCCTGAAGCAGGCCATTGTGCCGAAACACGGCCGTGTCGGGTCGCTGTTATGCACATGTAATTTTTTAAGTGAATTTTTTAAGTGAATAAATATAAAACAGTTGGTATCCTCATCCATTCTCCTCACTTTTTTGTTTCATCTTCACGGTGTCGTGAGGATTTTTTACCTCCTTTTTTGCCTTCCCATCAGTGTGTGTATCATGACTAATCTCAGTGTTTGTTGAGCTGTCTTTGTTGGTATCATCTGAATGGGGCGCTTTGTTCTGACCATTCTTGTACTTTAGAGGTGCTGATTTTTGACTTTTTCATCTGGAATGCACTAGGAAGAGGATTTTTTCTATAGCAGGCTCTAAAGAATGGAACAAACTTCCTGGTACCCCTAGCAGTCAGAAAAACTTTTGATGGGGAGTGGCAAGATGGCGTCCTAGCTTGCTGCATGAGCATCTCGGGAGCCTGCTGGAAATACCTCACTATTATTCTTCCTGTGTTGAAATGCCTCATACTAAGCGGAAAGCGGCGATTAAAAGGCAACCGCCGATAGCCTTTACCTCGTCTCTGATCCAGCAGACCCTAGACCGCTACATGACAAGCTTCCCAGTTGAACAGGGTTTGGCGAGTCCCGCTTTGAGTGATGCCGAAGGAGCGACATCTATCTTGT
Source organism: Microcaecilia unicolor (assembly GCF_901765095.1). Lineage (NCBI taxonomy): Eukaryota > Metazoa > Chordata > Amphibia > Gymnophiona > Siphonopidae > Microcaecilia > Microcaecilia unicolor. The sequence continues at coordinate 212,408,038 of NC_044037.1, read as the reverse complement.
GGCCTGATACCACGCTATCGCCACCAGAGCTGACGCGACCTCCGTGTCCTGCAAGTTCCAGGGTGGGGTTAGCAGGCCAAGCTGAGACGGAAGACGCCGACAGTTTGAGCCTGATCGGCGGTTTCTCCCCTGGACAAGCAGAAGGCAGTATACTGGAGCAAGAAGCCCCACAGGAGGTTACCCTGACGGCTATTTGGCAAGTGGTCCGGGGACTTTCAGCTGAGGTGGCTAAATCTACTAAAGAAATGTCTACAATAGTGAGTAAACTGTCTACAATGTCGGAAGCTTTTGATAAAATTAAAACAGACATAACAAATCAAGTATCTCAGGTAAAAGAGGAGGTAAATACGGTGAAATTGACTGTGGACACCTTGGTTAAAGATAAAATATTAACATCTCGCAAAATAGAGCAAATTGAGAACTTTAATCGATGTCTTACACTTAGACTACTGAATTTTCCAATTTCACCAGCATTATCATCTTATGATTTCTTCAAAAAATATTTACAAGAGACTCTGAAGCTCCCTCCTAAAGATATTCCCCCTTGTAATAAAGTTTACTACCTTCCAACTATTCAGAAACGTGGAGAGGCTTCTCAATCAGTAAATATGGTGAACGTAGCCCCTCAGAGAAATGATATTGACTTGCAGAATTTAACTGCATTATTAGAAGACTCTATGGTTGAAATATCTAATCGGGGGACTTTGATAGTATCCTTAGTATTTGAGCAGGACTTAATATGATCATGAAACTATACTTCAAAAATTCCTCTGCACTCTTCTGCGGTAAAAAAATATGGGTATATCCTGATGTTACCAAGGTGACCCAGCAAAGAAGAAAACAATTTTTGACCCTGAGAGAAGATGTAAAAACTTTGGGCGCAACTTTTACATTAGTCTATCCTTGTAAATGTGTGATACGTTTATTAGGTGTTAAATATGTGTTCTTTGAACCAAGCCAGCTGAAAACTTTTCTGGACTCTAAAAATCCAACTATCCGTCAGACTGGAACAACTGAATCAGCGAATAGTGAATGACGGGATAAAGAACAGGACTATGCCAATTATGGTTTAAACTTTTGATTTGCCTTATTGAACTCTCCTTTTAGTTTTCTAAATCCACTCCCCCCAAATAACTGTTGTGGTCTAAGGAAGAGTTAGAATATTACGATTAGATATATTTATCTTTTTCAATTGCCTTATAATTGTTTCTCTGTATTACCTTACAAATTGATATTCATTTGTAAAATTTGAAATTTAATAAATATAAAATTAAAAAAAAAAGAAAACTTTTGACTCTTTAAAAAACTGATGAAGCAACATTTTTTTGATGTAAGTTGAAATATGACTTCAGTATAACAAGAACACAGTGCAGTGATGAGTCTGTTTGTATTATTTGTTTGGGTCTGTTAGTTATTATTATTGTGATGTTTTCTTTTTATTGTATATGTTGATTTTGTATCCCACTCTGAATAAGAGCAGTTTGTAAATAATTAGAAATTAAATAAAATAAATGAAATACTGAGAACATAACAATACCAAATGGTATATATTTAAACAAATTCTTTACTACTGGAGAGATAATAATGCATACAAAAAAAAAGACATTTTCAGTAAAATTAAATTCCTGTAGTTCGATATTTTTTCATTGACTTTACATTACAATACAGAAACAGCAAAATAGGTTTTGAAAATACTGATTTTGATGTTTTCAGAAGAAAAACATCCAAACTGGGCTTTATGACACTTTTTGGACATTTTTCTTTTTTGAAAATGAGCTCCATATTAATACAATGCTGAAATTATATACAAACTACACATTGCTAACTTGACAATAAGTATCACGTGGCACCCACATTCTCTGAAAGTATGCTAAACTCCTCTACAGAAGCATATACCAGATATCCCTACTTTGCCTCTCAGGCCAACTAAGCATTCCCTCCCGAATTTGCAGCATCAAATTAACCCAAATAGAAATAAAGTCTGACCCTGGTCATGACATATCTAAACTGTGCCAAATACTTTAAAACCATCTGCTCACTCATCAAAAGTAAAATACCAGAAACAACCTTGATAACCTGCGCTGTAAAGAAACTTCTTAAGGGAAATAGGGCAGCAAGTGCCCGCTCCAATTGTAACCACCCAAGGCATATCAGAATCATCCTGATCTGAAAACCAGACAATGGCAGCAGCCCCCAAACATGCATAATGATAAAGCTTAAAGTCATGAAAATGAACTCCCCTTCTGGATTTTAACAATTGAATTCATATGTTAGAAGAAATAGCAGGTGCACCATCTTCTTTCAAGTACTGAATTGCATGCTACTATGGCTCCTCCTTTTCTGATAAATATTAAGTTAGCTACCATAAATTTGACTTTAAAATATAATTTGCAAATTCTACAAAATTGGGATGAAGTTTATGAAACTATAAAACAGTTCAAAGTGAAGCTTTAAAGAACATTAAAAAATGTCATGCTAGCCCATTTAAATAAATTGAAACCCAAGTACATCATACTTATTATGGACTAAAATGGTAAGTGGTCTTCGTCATAAAGCTTATGGGAATAGACTTAAAGATCTTAATATGTATTCTTTGAAAGAAAGCTAGGAGAGGGGAGATATGATAGAGACATTTAAATACTTATGTGGCATTAGGCCTTAACCCCTACATTTACGCAGACAATGTCACGATGTACATCCCGTTCAAACATGATCTAACAGAAATCACAAATGAAATCAAAATTAGCATCCAAATCATGAACTCATGGGCAGATACATTTCAATTAAAACTCAACACAGAAAAAACACACTGTCTCATCCTCTCATCACTACACAACACGAACAGACCCACCCATATAAACACCCCAGACTACACCCTTCCTGTTTCAGACAGCCTGAAAATTCTCGGAGTTACAATCGACCGAAATCTCACGCTAGAGAGCCAAGCGAAAAATATAACAAAAAAAATGTTCCACTCAATGTGGAAACTCAAACGAGTAAAACCTTTCTTCCCGAGGGAAATATTCCGCAGCCTGGTGCAATCAATGGTTCTAAGTCACCTAGACTACTGCAATGCAATCTATGCCGGATGCAAAGAACAAATCATTAGGAAACTCCAAACTGCCCAAAACACCGCAGTCAGACTCATATTTGGAAAAACGAAATACGAAAGTGCCAAACCATTACGAGAAAAACTACATTGGCTCCCAATCAAAGAGCGAATTACGTTCAAAATCTGCACCCTGGTTCATAAAATTATTCACGGTGAGGCCCCAGTCTAGATGGCAGACCTCATAGACTTACCAAACAGGAACACAAAAAGGTCAACACGCACATACCTAAATCTCCACTACCCTAGCTGCAAAGGACTAAAGTATAAATCAACATATGCATCCAGCTTCTCTTATACAAGCACGCAACTATGGAATGCACTTCCAAACGTCATGAAAACAATGCATGACCTAACAAACTTCCAGAAATCATTAAAAACCAACCTGTTCAAAAAGGCATACCACAATGATCCAACCTAAACACCTGAACCCTGCAACACAATCGAAACTCATACCAGAACTGGACAAAACTTAACTCTTTCTCCTTGAATTACTTAATTTACTCTGTCACTTATGAACTTTAATGCAAGACCACTCTGTATTTCTCTTAACGGAATTGGCGATTGCCATCACTGTACTATGTAAGCCACATTGAACCTGCAAATAGGTGGGAAAATGTGGAATACAAATGCAACAAATAAATAAATAAAATAAATAAATGCACAAGAGGCAAATCTCTTTTGGTTGAAAGGAAGCTCTGAAACAAGGGGCTATAGGGGATGAAGGTGAAAGGGGATAGACTCAGAAGAAACCTGAGGAAATACTTCACAGAAATGATGGTAAATTCATGGAAAGGCCTCCCAGTAGAAGTGATAGAAATGAAAACAGTATCTGAAGAAAGCTTGAGACGAGTACATAGGATCTATAAGGGAGTGATAGGAAGAATAGATGGCATGGATGGGCAGACTTGATAGGCCATATGGTCTTTATCTGCCTATATTTTTCTCTGTTTCTATTACTTTCTTTCCATTCAGTACTTCAGAAAACAATTTCCTAAACTCTGATTATAATTCACTGCGAGTCTATTATAACTTACAACCTATATCCCTTTCAGCCCTTAAATCCTCTTTACATCTGCTCTTTTCAACTCCATACTTTTTCAGTTGAAAAACTATCCAGATAAAATGGTAACAGCTAAAAAAAAACTGATTTAATTTCCATTGCAGTACTACTATTACTACTACTACTACTACTATTTTTCATTTCTGCCTGATCAATAATATTTAAAATGCATTACCTCAATATGAATTTTGCTTAAACTTTTAATGACACAATTCTACTTTATCATGTAATGTACATTTACCCATTTATTTGTATGTTGATTTATTTCAAATTTCTAAGAATTCTGGATTGTACAATGATTTAGCATCCTTAACACTGAATGCTATATTTTTGACGATGACATTCAAAGTTACAAGAGGACCTTACGAGACTGGGAGACTGGGCATCCAAATGGCAGATGGCATATTATGTGAGCAAGTGCAAAGTGATGCATGTGGGAAAGCGGAATTGGAACTATATTTATATAATGCAAGGTTCCACATTAGGAATCACCGACTGGGGAAGGGATCTGGTGTCACATTGATGATACATTGAAACCCTCTGCTTAGTGTGTGGCAGCAGCTAAGAAAGCAAATAGAATGTTAGGTATTATTAGGGAAAAAATGGGAAAATAAAAATGAGGATGGTATAATGCCTTTGTATCACTCCATGGTGCAACCGCACCTCGAATATTGTGTGTAATTCTGGTCACTGCGTCTAAAAAAAGATATAGTAGAATTAGAAAAGGTACAGAGAAGGGCAATGAAAATGATAAAGGGGATGGGATGACTTCCCTATGAGGAAAGGCTAAATTGGCTAGGGCTCTTCAGCTTGGAGAACAATGGCTGAAGGGAGATATGATAGAGTTCTATAAAATAATGAGTGGAATGGAACAGGTAGAAGTGAATCACTTGTTTACTCTTTCCAAAAATACTAGGACTAGGGGGCATGCAATGAAGCTATAAAGTAGTAAATTTAAAACAAATTGGAGAAAATATTTCTCAAGTCAACGTGTAATTAAATTCCGGAATTCATTGCCAGAGAATGTAGTAAAAGCAGTTAGCTTAGTGGGGTTTAAAAAAAGGTTTGGATAGCTTCCTAAAAGAAAAGTCCATAAGCCAGTATTAAAACGAACTTGGGGAAAACCCACTGTTTATTTCTAGGATAAGCAGCATAAAACATATTGTACTGTTTTGATTTCTTGCCAGGTACTTGTGACCTGGATTGGCCACTATTGGCAACAGGATGCTGGGCTTGATGGACCATCGGTCTGTCCCAGTATGGCAATGCTTATGGTTTATGTCTCTGGGGATCAAATCAGGTAATTATCAATTTAAACACTTGTCTGGAGGCCATTGTACATTTATTTCACCATTTATTAATTTTAAATAATGATAAATCTATGTATTATGGCTCAGTGTTAATCCATCATTAGCTATTGTTTCACTGGGGATGGATGGCACCTTGACCTTCTTGGGAGTTATTCATGATAGCTTGTTAACCTTGGGCCTTATGTAAATAAAGTGGTGCATACTTGTTTTCTTCAGTTGTACATAACTAGTTGATTTAGATCCTACATTAAGAACACAAGAACTTCCATACTGAGTCAAACCAAATGTCCACCAGAGCACTTGATTCAACTTATCTTTGCAGACTACAGAGGGCAAGAATCTTGGATTCTGATTTGGCTGAATAGGAATTGTTAGAACAGATGAGGATATTTGGGAAGTATGGCATGGTCATATATTTTGCACTGCATTGGCGTCTCTAGTGTTCAGTGCACTAAAAACGCTAGTGTGCCTTTGTAAAAGGGACCCTCAGATGCAAGTGAATTAGACAACACTACTTTTAATGGAGATGATAATAACAATGATGATGATAACATTTTCTTTGCTATACAGAACTTAAGTGTCTCAGTCAGAGATTCCCTTGATCAATACTTGCAGAATGAGTCAGAAGACATCAATAGTATTGCAGCCTGTCTTATTTGAAGGAACTTTTTATCAGATTGAACGATCTACTTCCTGCTAGTGCAGTTGTTGAATACCTTTTTATTTATTTATTTGCACATTTATACCCCACTTTTTTCCACAGGGATGCAGACTCAAAGTGGCTTACAAGGTTGCACAAATACAATTACATGAAATAGGAGGGAAGGAACAGGGTTAGAAGGCACAGGGAAAGGGTAAGAGAGACTATCTGAAGATGGCAGTCAGAGATAGGCTGGTCTGTGTAGGACTCCAGATGCTGAGACAGCGCAAAGTAGCTTGTACATCTGCATGCAAGGCAATCCATGATGGAGAGCTGGCGAAATTCCCATCCAGACCAGGAGAAAGAAGCAGGCCACAACTAGAACTGGTGAAGGCAAGAAAAGATGTGAAGAGGCCGGACTGGCCAAGCCGGAATAGCATGTTGCAAGCAGCGTTGAAAACTGCTTCTGCACTGTCCACAGAAGCAGGAGCGACCTGGAGAGATGAAACGGGAACCAGGGGAGGTCCAACCGGAGGTCGTCAGTCTTGGAGAGAGTGAGCAGAGAAGTTGTTGCCAGCAACAAATGCCAACGCTCACAGCACGAACAGGGCAGACCGCAGCTGGCCAGCGAGCAGATCCAACAAGACAGACAACAGCCCAGCCGGGCTCCAACGGCACCCCAGTCCAAGACAGGCACAGGTCCAGCGATAAGGAGCCGATCCACGACCAAGCACCAGCGGTTAACCCAAGGGCCCCTGAGAACAACAACATGGGCGACACCGATGTAGCGAACGGGCTGACAGCTGGCCCACCGACACGCAGGTGATGATCAATGTAGGCCGGAGCTCCCCGCCAGCACTACGGACTGAAACAGGTGGTAAGATGAATAGCAGATTTCCGCAGCAGCAAAGGAAGCCAGTACAACAAAATTGGGCCAATTTACTGCCAAGCAACGGTTTAGCCCCGAGATGGCATCAGGAGCTAACGGTTCTTTAGCCCGTTAAGCAGCGGCCATTTTGAGCACATTTTTAGCTGTCTGGATTAATGACTCACAAGCACCCTTGCATGAGTGAAAGTCATTTTCAAAATTTAGTTTTCCTAAAAGCAAAGTGGACTGAAATATAGAGAAATAAGGGTAACAATAGTTGCATTCACTGGAGTTGCAAAACTTTTACTTATTACTCAAAAAGTATTTTATTAGACAATCACTTTTGTTAATTTCACTTAAGTAAACTTTGTAATGTGTTATTTGCTGTATATTTTACTTATTAAAATATATATTTAGTTTGACCTAGTATTTGGACAACATTGTCAGCACTTTTCCTTTCCACTGTTTTTCATCTATTTTGTTTTTGACTGCTTCTGAAGTTCATTCTGTCAAGAGCCTAACTCCTTCAGCTTGGGGTTTGAAGTAGCAATTGTGCATATGGATAGACAGACGTTTCTCTTGAAGTGTAACTGAATGCCCTTTTGGATATGGAGAAGTATGTGCTCTCTAGGGTTTTAATTGCATCTTCCGAGGACAAAATTCTGAGCTATTTATGTGAGTAAATAGTGATTACAGATGGAAATTGGCTAAAAGCACATCCTGTCATATTTTTTCTAGTAAAGAGCTGTCTTTATATGCAGTTTCCTGCCTGTTTGGCAGAGCTTGCTCTTTAGGTAATAAATGCATGTCAGAGTATATTTCTATTGTGGGAACTTTCCTGTAGTACATGGGTTCTAGACATGGCTTTGCAGATCTGTTTTTGTGAATATCCTGCTTTCTCTATATATAACACAGGCATCACACATTGCCATGTTTGTCTCCATGAGCATTGTCTTCCTACCTGCTTGCTCATGTACAGAAGAAAATGGGGAAAGCTCTTTAATATACCTGGTCAGCTATATGTACAAAGCAGAAGAAATGGGAGGAGAGAAATCCTTTTTATCAGATTACCTACATCCCTAATTTGGTTGATAGGAATGAGAACTTTCTTTGGGTTCTGCCATAGCTGTTTCATAGCAAAGCACACTAAATGAGAGCAGGTGTGGTGTAGATGCTCTGAACAGGTCGCTACTGGGCAGGTTCAGAAACAATGAATCTCTCAGAGACATTGTTTCCAAATGGATTAGTTTTGCCTATACTGTGACAGTAAGGAACCTCACTCTTTTATTTTTTTAATTTACATTTTATCTCAGTAGATTTACCAACAGCAAATCAGGAAAAGAAAACCAGAGTTCACATTTTATTCAAGCAACTTTAATAATTAAGCAGAAGAAAAAACATACTGGTCAATATTCAGCTGTCAATGCAGCAAAGTTGCCTTCGTTAGCATTAACGTGTAGAACTGTGTGGGAGGTTAAAAGTACTGCAATAACATGGTGAACAGTAGCAACGAAGAAACTTAACGAATTGAAAAATTAGTAGGAAAAATAAAAAAAAATAATAAACGTACAAAAAAGAAAAAATGTTTTTGGTCACACAAAGCACTGAGTTGAACTACACATCAAGGAGGACACATTAAGGAAGGTTGGGGGTAGTCTATGATTAAATTTGTCACGAAATAGGGGTACACATTATGGGTGATAAGAGATTAACCCCCTGTGACTATATGAGACTTGCCCTGAATAACCTATCTTGAAATTTCAAGGTGATTTGGAGGGGCAAAATGGAAAGATCGTCCAAGTACGAATTAGGGCGTTCTTACGATAACGTCCAAAAATAGACCTGTATAATGGAAAAATAGTGTGGGCGTTTTTCGACAATCGATTATCCCTGTAAGAAAACAATCAAATGACGAGCGCATAAGCGTGACTAAATTGGGCGCCCTAACACGGTCGACTATTGCAGGTGCAAACGACCAAATCACGTGGTGTGTAAAATAATGTACATAGGTGTATCGCAAGTACAGTACATGTTGTTCAGGCCATCCAGGTACGGAAATATATGACGAACGCATATATGTGTCAACTACAGACATATCATGCTGCTCCACCCATACATTCATCATATGTGCCCATCTGAATGTGCGGATCTGCATGCACTGTACACCTACTGAACATGCAGTAAATGTATATTGTGTATATGTGAAAAGGGTCGGGTGGGGTGCGTCATACACATCTATAGAAGGCACGTTTCACACTCCTGCAGGCATGTGCACGTCAAAGACGTCTATGCTTACGAGGGCGTCCACGTGCTGATAGGGGCCATATATGGAATGGTCATCCATATATGGAGCTGTGCATGAAACGACGTCCCTCACGCAAGGTCGTCTATATAAGGCACTTCTTTTCCAACACGTGGAAAAATGGCACAACGGCGAGAGCCCAATTTTGGCCAGGAGGAGAGCTTGATGCTCGTCCGGCTGTGCCTAAGGCACCGACATCGCCTATTTATCCAGCACCACCATCTGCCCCCCAGGCTGCAGGCCATGCGAGCCTGGTCCCGCATCCGGGAACGGTTAGAGAGGTAGGTTATGGCCCAACCCCCCTCCCCTCCTGTACCTACACATATAACAGCTCCGTCATCAATGTTACCAGCAGTAACTGGAGTGTCCATGCAAGGATCATGAGTAATATAGGAACATGCACAATCACCAATAATTTGTATGTTATTGAAACGACCACCATTCCCACATCCCTACAAGAATGTATTTCGTTAGGTTAGGTATGTGACTATTATATTAGTGTTATGTGACAATTTCGTTAGTTATGTGAAGGCCACATTTTCCAACCCCTCTTTGGAGCCTCCGAATAGTGGAAGCATGAGACCAATGAAACCTATACCATACTTTATAACATGGTCATGATAACACATATAAAGTAGTTTAACAAGCATACATTATAATGTATACAAACGGTACTGTCTGGCCTCATGGCCACCTCTCTGGCATCATCTGCATAGGAACCAACTCGGTGGCTGCTGTGGGTGCTTCACCACCCCACCCCCAATATCAAATATGTATGGAGGGAGGGGTCATCTCCACTGGGGGTTCCACCCCCCAAAATGGAAAAAAGGTGGCTCCTATGATTCACTACCAATGGAGGTGCCCCCCCCCCCCCCAACACTGTAGACCCTCTCTCTCTGGTATGTGAATAGCAAATGAATGTGTGCAGAGGACAAAAAGGACCAACACCCCTGACCCCTGCTCTCCAAACTTATATCTTACAGACGCTTTGGAGTCCACCGGGACCTGGAGTCCCTGCGGAGGCGGTTCCGCAGGGTGAGGCGGGAGAGGCCCGACCTCATCCGGGCGGTGCGAAGGCACCTCAGGGCTCGCCGTAAGTATTCAAAAACAGGACACCTGTACAGATTACTACATACATTTCATGAATAAAGCAAATGTGTTGTACAATATCACTTCCCATGTGCCTAATAGCCACCTAGTAATACCATATCTGTCCCAGATCAAGGATGCAGGTTGCAGGGGTTCTCCCATGAGCGTGCTTGCAACGTCCCACCATCCCCCCGAGATGAATGAGATGATATGCCACACTTTACTATTCCCCTTACTGTGGTGGCTGATTAGTGTGTCCTGGTACAGTTGCCTGAGGCCCTACTTTTACTGCATGTTATGGCCTAACTCACATAAAAGAATTGTGCTCAACACCCTTCCCACTGCCCCCCCCCCCCAATAACTCCTACAACAACTGCCCATCAACCCCTCGTTGCATCTCACAATGCAAACATGCTGGTCAGCAATGAATTTGGTATGGCAACATGTCCTGCGTGGTGTGTATCAGAGGAGGGTCCAGGGTTCTGTGTCATGTCATCTGATGCAGCTCATTCCCCATGGGCATAGGCTACGCCTTACCACACCCTGCCCCATCCCCTGCCTCACGCCACCCAGCTACTGCACTATGCAAGCCATGTTGTATGCACTGATCTCAATCACACTCCTTTTACATACACAGGGCTCCACCAGCAGGAAGCCGAGCGCCAAGATGAGGAGGGCCACCACCTCCAGGAGGAGGAGGAGGAGGAGCAGGAGCAGGAGGAGGAGGAACAGCAAGAGGAGGGGCACCTGGATGAGGAGGAGGAGGAGCAGCCAGGCCAGGAGGCGGGCCACCAGGAGGAGGAGGACTCGGAGGACTCGGAGGAGGGGGTCCTCATCATTGATGAGGATGAGGACATACATCAGGACCCCTCCCCACCTGCACCTCCATATGAGGCATCTCCCTCCCCTCAGCCATCTCCATCCCCTGAGGCACCTCCATCGCCTCAGCCAGCGCCATCGCCTGGCCCACCTCCATCTCCTGGGCCATCATCTTCAATGTCCCCTGGCCCACCTCCATCCCCTGGGCCATCGTCCGTGTCCCCTGGGCCACCTCCAGCCTTTGGGCCGGTGACTGTAGTGCGCCTCCTGCAGCAGCTGGTAGATGGCCAGCAGCAGATTATAGTTGGCCAGCACCAGCTGCTGCAGGAGGTGAGAGCCCTACGGCAGGGCAATGAGCAGCTCCAGGGCCCACTAAGGGTACTGCTGGGGCTGCTCATTGCCCTGCTACAGAGGGCCTTACTAAGAGGGCGTGGCCACCCTTAATTTAAATAGGGGGGCCTGTTGGTGATGTGTGTGTGGGGGGAGGGAGGGAGGGAGGGAAATGTTGGGGTTGTGTGTGGGGGGAGGGAAATGTTGAGGTTGTGTGTGTGGGGGGAGGGAGGGAATTGTTGGGGTTGTGTGTGTGGGGGGAGGGAAATGTTGGGGGTTCTGTGGGGGGGTGGGGGAGGGAATTGTTGGGGTGTGTGGGAGTTGTGGGGGGGAGGAGGGCATTGTTGGGGTTATTTTGTAGGGGTGGGGGTGGGGGTGGGGGGTGGGGGCAAATAAATGTTTGTTATAATATAACTATCAGGGTGTGTGTGTGTGTGTTTGTCTCCCTTGTGCATTACATATCACCAAATGGTGCTGTTGAGTTGAGAGGAAGGAGGCAGCAATATGCATAGCATTAAATGTGCTGTGTGAATGAGAAGGTGATGTATGTCTGAGAATGTTGGCCAGACAGAACGCCACCTGTTCATTCCAACCTGCATGGCTATATATGTGCAGGGGGGTTGGGCCGGGGAGGCTGGCTGGATATTTGTGTTCATGAATAAAAATGGCCAGCCAGCATCTCTCTCTCCCTTCCTCCCTCCCCTCCACCATACTGACCCACAATACAGAGTGCCATCAATAAGAGATGAATATTGTACCACGTGTGATCTGCCAGGTACACCCTTCCACATAACTCCAGGTACCACATACACAGTGTTTGCTGTCTGATGGACACATATCTTTACCCACAAGCCACATTGGTGGGGTGGGGGGGGGGGGGCCCAAGAAGGACCTACAAACAGCTGGCTCATATTTTCACATTGAATACATCAGCTATGGTATATAATGCTGAGGAGCAAAAGGGAAACAATGGGAAACCCAATAGATGGATGGTTACTTCATCACAGTTGCAATGTAATACTTGTGTTAGGGAAGGGCACAAATAACAATGGTGCTCATTATTTGCAGGTGTGATCACACTTTCTCCAGTAGTGAACCAAGGTGTGTTACATTCAAGTATTCTGGGTTTGTGTCCAACTTTGTCTCTGAAGTGACTTGCCTTAGGTGGGATTTGAACCAGCAACCTTATGATTATAAGGCTGGTGCTCTAACCACTAGGCCACAGCAGCCACCAGGCTTTATCCACCACCAGTTACTTTGGGTTGGTACCTGTACACACACCCCTTTCCCTCACCACCACGTCATAGGCCTCAGTGGCACTACCTGTAGCCACCTCGATCATTTTGTCCAGGCTACCGATTAAAAACAATGTAATGTGCATGTTCCCTACCCTACTACCTATGGAGCAATTTAGGAAGGTGTTGCATAAAGTGCTATACACATCCATTGCATTAATCATTCTCCCCTCCCCCGCCTATGGACCTTGAGAATGGGTGGCCACTTCATAAATGGGGACTGGGGTACACCACATAAACAAGGAAGATGGAAGCTACCGGGAACCAATACAGCACCTCCAACAGCTGGCCCACACCACTGAGGACCTGCCAACCCCACAGTACAGTGCACAGGAACCTGGTGAAAACAGAGCTACCTAACATCTGACTCCAGACTACATACATACAGTGAATGCACACTCCTTGACTATGAGCACAAAGAGAAGAGGTGGCAGACAAACGAGAGCTTACCATGAACGTCTGTTTCAAGACTGTGTAGTGCGCCTTTTATCTTCTGGAACATTAGCTGCACATCTCCCTGATTGAAATGACCCTTACCGAGGGGTGCTTGATTTGGGGTGAGTGTAGCAAATTCGTGGCCCCCACACACTGCCTGCTACAACCAGGCAGAGAGAATGGGAGAAAGGAAGGGAGCATCAGGCGATGTGGAAGACAGGAAACGGAAGGCGTGGTGGCTGAGGGCCAACAATTATTTCCCCCCCACCCCCTAAATACACAGGTGTACCCAAGCATGCTAAGTGAGGGTAAAACCCTGTAAATGATTATTACGAACAACCGGCAAGGTCTCAGTGCAGGAAATGGCAGGTAAAATGGCAATGAAGAAAGGGAAGGCAGGTGGAGACGCCCATACTTATCTACTCATAATCAAAACCATGTGTTCCTAATCGCTATCTGAGCTGGGCACGCTTAGGAATTATGTGTATAATTGAAAAAGTAGCGCCCAAATCAGAAACGCCTATTCCCCCGTCTCAATGGGCGTTCTTGGCGCCTATATAAACGCCCACTCCGTATTTTCGAAAACACCATTGGTACAATGCCACCACGCATGCCGCCGACCCGGAAGGGTAATTTTCTCGAGGCAGAGGTGGAGCTCCTGGTACAAGAAATTGTACAGCGGCACCGGAGTCTGTTTGCTCCCACAGGGCAGAGGCTGGCAGCAACAGTAAAGCAGCGGGAATGGGAGGCAGTACGGGACAGCCTGAATGCTGTCTTCCATGCTGGGAGAGACGTGGAGGACTGCAAGAGGAAGTGGCGGAAGCTGAGGAGGGATGTTCGGAGGAAGGCAGGGGCCAATCCCCCAGGCAATGACACTGCCAACCTTACACCAATGGAGCTGATGGTGTACTCCCTCCTACCCAGGAGGGCATCCACGGGATTGGCTCCATGGACACCTCGGGCCAGGCTGAGGACTCAGGTAGGTGTTTCATTATGCAGTTGGGGTATCTGTTGTGCTGCAGTACACTTGTGTTATAGAAGTTGGGGTCAGGGGGAGGGAGGTGAGGAGTGGGGGGCAGGAGGAGGGAGGTGGGTGTGGGTGTGGGTGGGGGTGGGGGGGGGAGTATCTCTGGCTGTCTTTCTGTATATTAACAGGCCACCTTTATGATGCTGTTGTGACCTGGTAACCCCTACTCACTAGCTCTCTACCCTTACTCCCTATCCCTACCGTTGTCATTGGGTTTCCTCTTACTTGTCCTGTGTGCCCATATTTATAGAATTAATTGTAAGCTCTATTTGAGTAGTGGTAGTGGTCATGTGTGTTATAGGAGCAAGCAGACAGGGTGGGTGCTGTGTGTGTGTGAGAGCACCCCCAATATTGAGGAAAGATCATGTAGCTGTGCAGGGAGGAGTGTTGGTCACTGGGCTTAGCACCCCCAATACTACTTTCCAGTTGGCTCCTATGGGTGTGTGTAGGTTACTACTGTGGCAGAACTCTGGGGGCCGTCCTTCCCTACTACTCCCTCCTATTTTCCCATTACCAAACTGTGCCTAGTTCCTCCTGTGACCTCTGTGCTCTACTGAGTGTGGGCCACATGCATTCAACTGAAGGAGCCTGTAATGGGGGTCATAAAGCAGTTCTATGCAGTTTAGCAAGTCAGTAGTAACACAACACATGCTGCAATGTTGTTCAATTTAACAATTATACAACTAACAGCTTGTGCACAACGTTGTGAGTGGTGTCCTTCTCTTGGCTGCTCATCCACCACCTCTACCCAGCTGCCTGCGGGCCTCTCTCTTTCGTACCCGTGTCAATTCCATTTCTCCTCACCATCTCTTTGCTGGGTCATCAGGTTGGGGGACATACCAATGTATATGAATGCTGAAAGACAAAAGTGGGTTATTTGCACCAACACTATTCCTCACTCTTGTGCTATACAGGTGAAGACTCAGAGGAGGCTGGCCCTAGTGGCCTGCAAGGCCAACGCCCTACACCATCTGTCCAGCCTCAACCTCCACAGCCTGCAGCACCAGCAGTCCAGCCGCCACCACCTGCACAAGCTGTGCATCCTCCGCGTCCACCACCACCTGCACCAGCTGTCCAGCCTCTACCACCACCAGCTGTCCAGCCTCTGCCAGCACCACCACCACCACCTGCACCGGCTGTCCAGCCTCTGCCAGCACCACCACCACCACCTGCACCGGCTGTCCAGCCTCTGCCACCACCACCACCACCACCACCTGCACCAGCTGTCCAGGCTCTGCCACCACCACCACCACCTGCACCAGCAGAGGCCGCACCTCCAGCACCGGAGGACTTTGGTGAGGAGGAGGAGGGCCCAGCTCCCCGCCAGAGGCCATCCGCCCAAAGGAGGCAACTCCTGCGGCTGGCCACGGAACTACTCCGCCACAACGTGCGCTTGGAGGAGTACCGGCAGCAGAAACTGGAGCTGCAGCGCCAAGCACTGGAGGCACAGCAGCGAGCACACCAAGAACTCCTCCAGGCGCAACGTGAAGGCCACCAGGAGGTGCTCCAGCAACTGAGACGGCTGGAGCAGAGCATCCAACACCTGCACCCTCAGGGCACCGCGCCTACTCCAGCCCCCGTGCTGCTGGAGCAGCCCCTGCCATCAACCTCCTCCTCCACTGACCACCAGCAACCACCACCAGCTAAGAGGTGGGCATTGCGCTCCTCAGCCTCTGCACCCACTCCTGCTGCTCCCATTCTGGGTCCTGTGGCCAGACCACTACAACCAAGAAGGTGGCCCGATTTCCACGGTGCAGCCGAAGCCGCAGGCTGCCGTGGGGATAGGGAGGAGGACACTGGGAGCAGCAGCTCCGAAGAGGGGGAAGAGACTTCCCGTGCAGCACCAGCTGCAAAGGAAGGGCGTGGGAGGGGTAGGAGGGGACGGGGGAAGGGAAGGGGAAAATGATGGGACATGCTGTAGGGTGAGGGTTGGTGGGAGGGGGGTGGGTGTGGGAGGGAGGGGGGGTGGGGGTGGTGGTGGTGGGGTTGACCAAACACATATGCACTGTATGTAAATAATAAATGCTCACTTACATTCACGTAAAACTTGTTTCAATGAGTCTTGTCTTGCTCTTACACCAAGCTGGTAGGCATTGAGCTCTGCTCTGTGGGCTGGGGGTGGAGGGGGCTCCTCTTCCAGCTCATCTGGGGCCTCTTCTGGTGGTGGCTGTGGCTCCTCTGGGAGAGGCTGTCCTCTGCGCTGGGCCAAATTGTGTAACATACAGCACGCCACAAAGATCTTGGCCACCTTTTCTGGACTGTAGAGCAGCTCTCCTCCAGACCGGTCCAGACAGCGGAAGCGGTTTTTCAATAAACCAAAGGTGCGCTCAATGATCCCCCGGGTGCTGCGATGTTTCCTGTTGTAGGTTTCTTCTGGCCCTGGTTGTGGGTGGATCAGGGGGGTCATAAGCCATGTCCTCTGTGGGTAGCCTCGGTCACCTTTGCAGAAAAGCAGAATGAGATAGATGAGTGTGTATCGCTTGGAGCAGGTACAGGGGGGGGCGGGGGGATTTGGATAGTGGGTTGTGGTGGAGGAAGCCAGGGCGGAGGGTTGCCCAGTGGAGGAGGTCTAGTATGGGTGGTACATGCATGTTGCACTTACCTAGTAGCCATCCACCAGTGAACTCCCCTTGCTCGAACCTGCGGAAGATGCCCGAGTGCTGTAGGATGTAGGCATCGTGGCTGGAGCCGGGGTACCTGGCACACACGTCTAATATCTCCCCCTGGGCATCACATACAACTTGCATGTTCATAGAATGAAATGCCTTCCTATTTCTGTAGGTGGCTTCGTGTGCCCGGGGGGGTCTGAGGGCTACGTGTGTGCAGTCTATCACACCGATGACCGAGGGGAATCTAGCAACAGCATAGAAGGCGGCCATGTTGTTGTGCAGAGCCTGGGGGGTGGTGGGGAAAGTGATGTAGTGTGAGGTGTGAGTTATGAAGGCATCCAGGAACTGGGTGAGACAGTGTGAAATAGAAGCCTGGGTGAGGCCTGTGTTAGCAGCTAATACGGATTGAAAACTGCCAGTGGCCAGGACAGAGAGAGCGGAAGTGATTTTGAGGTGGGCAGGGATGGGGTTATTCCTACGTGTCTGGGGCTGAAGGAGGGGTTTCAGCTGCTCACACAGCTGACGAATGGTGGCCCTATCAAACCTGAACCTTGTTAGACACTGCTGGTCAGTGAGTTGTAGGAAGGTGGTGCGGGGCCTAAACACTCGGGGCCGTGAATACCTCCTGCGGTGGGTGGCCTCTTCGTGTAGCATGAATGCCACAAGTGCATTAAGTGCATCCATATCCCCACCACCAGTGCAAGTATTAGGATTAGTAGTCAAACAGCAACACACACAGATCTGTCACTTCCAGCCACCACGCCCTCTGGCCACTCACTCGCCAAACAGTACAGGCACACAGAGACAAACGGAGGTCAGGGAATAGAGTACACACGTGGGAAGAGTGAATGGGGAAGGATAGGGGGAGGGGGAAGGGGGCGATGGAGCAAAGGAGTAGGAGTAAGGAACGGTGAAAGGGTAAGACACAAAAAGAGGCAGGGCACACAGACGACCGTCACAGGTACTCAACACGCTCGGCTTTCTCTCTGCAACCACCACTTCAGCTCTTCCACCAACAATATCGCCACTCTCCAACTACACACAATCGCTAATGAGTCTAAAGACGCTTTCCCCCTTGCTCTGGTCGCTTTTATTTCGGGTCCATCAGATTACGCCCATCTTCCCGCTCAACCAGAGCCATTTCGCTATTCGTTATACGTTGTACCCGTCCACGTCGTATCACCGCCCCTAACACGCCCCCGACACGCCTCTTATTTGGGCGTTTTTACGTCCACGTACGAGCGACACGGACGCACTGAAACATTGCTTTCGATTATATGGATTTACTCGGTTTTGTGAGAAGAACGCCCATCTCCCGATTTAGGTCGGAACTTGGGCGTTATTCTCGTTCGATTATAAGCAGGTTGGCCTTATATTCTACTATTTTTTGTTTTGTATTTCTAGAATAAGCAGCATAAAATGTATTGCACTCTTTTGGGAATTTGCCAGGTACTTGTAACTTGGATTGGCCACTGTTAGAAACAGGAAGCTGGGCTTGATGTCCCAGTATGGCAACACTTATGTACTTATGGCTGCTTCTTGTGATCCTTGGCAAGTTACTTAGGGGGTCTTTTACTAAGGATTAGCTTGAGTTGTCTGCTGCAGGACCCATAGGAATAAAATGGGCCCTGCTAAAGATAACCAGCTAATTTTTAGTAAAAGATCCCCTTAATTCTCCATTGCCCTGACAACTTGAAGCCTCTCTGCACGAGGTAACAGTGTTCAACTCAGGCCTTCTCGATGGAGGTAAGTTAGTCTGCTTTCTTCAGCTCCTGTGCCTTGCCGCTGCCCGCTCACGATAACCTTTCCTTCCCCGTTGGCTCTCTTTTATGCCTTCTCTGCCCCTCCCCCCTCTGCCCTCCCCCCCATTTCCCTGCTTTCCTTGACCCTTTCCTTCCCGCTGGCCTACAGTCCAGTTGTGGCCGGCCTCCCTAATCGGATTGGCCTCTTCCTTTGCCCCAGGTACAAAATTAGATTGTTATCCCTCCAGTGACAAAGAAACAGCTATTGTATATGATTGTAACTCACCTTGAGCTACTACTAAAAAAGATGTGAGCAAATTTAAATAAATAATAATTCTGCTAAGTAAGTTTTACATTTGCTGTAAAGACATTTAAACACAAGGTTTATGATTCAACTGGAAGCCAGTGTAATCCCTTCAGAATTAGTGTAATGTGATCTCATTTCTTAAATCCCATCAACAGCCTTGCTGGGGTATTTTACAGGGGTTGGAGTAGCTTCCTAGAAATCATGAGAAAATTTGCAATTATTCCTTACATTAGCCTTTTGTGATTTATTATCATCATGCTGTGTATCTTGCTGAGCAATTCTAGTTTTTTGACAGAAGAGTTTTATTTTCACATCTGTCTGTTGCATTCACCCCCCACCCCCACCCCCAAATCTCCCACTCCCTAACTCTCTTGCTAGTCCGCCACTGTTTCAGTTAGAGAGCTGCATAAACGTTTCAGAGCATAATATAATAACACTAAAAAGAGACTGAAAGGTGGCCAAATACTTTTATCATATGCCCTTAATTGTGCCAACAAGGGGCGTAGCCAGATTTCGGTGGGAGGGAGGTCTAGAGCCTGAGGTGAGGGGGCACATTTTGACCCCCCCATCATTGCCGACCCACCCCTGCCATTGCCACCCCCCCCCCACCACCACCACCAACAACAACTTTGACCCCCCCCTGCCAATGACCCTCTCAACCCCCCTCCTGCTGCCAACCCTCCCCCGCCATCGTCTATTTTTGCTGGCGGGGGACCCCAAACCCCGCCAGCCGAGGTCCTCTTCTTTCTTTGTTATGTTTCTGTGAGTCTGACGACCTGCACGTTGTACATGCAGGATGTCACACTCAGAAACAGAACGAAGGAAGAAGAGGACCTCGGCTGGCGGGGGTTGGGGTCCCCCACCAGTAAAGGTAGCAGACGGCAACGGCGGGTTGGCGGCGGGAGGGGGGGTTGAGAGGGTAGTCGGCAGGCGGATCCAGGGCCAAATCTACGGGGCCCAGGCCCCTGTGGCCCCATGCAGCTACGCCCCTGGTGCCAATATCTTGTGGTAAGATTGCTTTGTACACATTCTCTGCACCACTGCAGATGCTACTGATAATATTAGCAGACCATTTTTCCATATCTGAAAAGAGATAATGAGTTGTATGTACATTGTAAGAAACCTGATTATGTATTATACACCTGAGAGTAGAAACCAGGGGCGTAGCCATGGGCGGACCTGGACGGGCCCAGGCCCAGCCACTTTACCAAGGACGGGGCGGTCCATCCTGGGTGTCAGCAGGTGAGGGGGGGTGCTCCACTGATGCCGCAGTCCCGACCTGCCCACCAGCTCCGGCGATGGACAGTTAGATGACCCTCTTATCCTGCCACCCAGCCTTAAAAAAAACAAACTATGAAGCGCCTCGCGTCTGCTCTGCTTTGCTGTAAAGGACGCAAATCGCCTCATCGCGTCGGCCCTTCCTTCACTGTGTCCTGCCCTCTGATGTAACTACCTATTTCCATGAGGGCGGGAAACAGTGAGGGAAGGGCCGATGCAACGAGGCGATTTGCTTGCTTTACTGCAGTGCAGAGCAGATGCGAGGCGCTTCACTGATTTTTTTTTTTTTAAAAGGCTGGGTGGCGGGTGGCAGGAGAAGAGGGTCGCCTGTCCATCGACGGAGCTGGTAGGCAGGTGTGGACTGGATTGGGGAAGGGTGGCTTAGATGGGAGAAGAGGCCTGGAACTGGGGTCTGAGATGGGGGCAGGAGGGAGAATGGGGCCATGCCTGGGGCAGGTGGGAGAATGGGTCTGGGGCTGAAAAGGGGAGCCCTAATGCAAGGCTTGTGGATGAAGGGAACTGGGGCTGAAAAGGAGGGTAGGTGGGATAAGGGGGCTAGTACTGGAACTGGGGGCTGAAAAGGGGCAGGGGCTGAAACTATGCGGACTGGGGGCTGAAAAGGGGACAGGGAGAAGTGGCTGGGGCTGAAGCTCGGGACTGGTGGGAGAAAAGTGCTGGGGTTGAAACTGGGGGCTGAAAAGGGGACAGGGAGAAGTGGCTGGGGGCTGAAGCTCCAGACTGGTGGGAGAAAAGGGCTGGGGCTGAAACTGGGGACTGGTGGGATAGTGGGGCTGAAACTGGGGGCTGAAAAGGAGGGGCAAGTGGGAGATGAGGGCTGGGGCTGGAACTAGGGGCAGGTGGGATAATGGGGCTGGAACTGGGGGCCGAAAAGAAGGGGCAGCGAGAGGGAGGGCAAATGGTGGATTGAAGGGGCAGAGAGAAAGGGCAGACAGTGGATGGAAGGGGCGGCAGAGAGGGGAGACACTGGATGGCAGAGAGAGAGTGAAGATAGATGCTGGATGGAAGGAAGATGGTGAAAAGAAGATGAGGAAAGCAGAAACCAGAGACAACAAACTGTAAATAAAATATATATTTTTTACTTTTTTGCTTTAGGATAAAGTAGTATTGTAGATGTGTTAATAAATGTTTATAAATAGAACATGTAAATAAGGTAATCTTTTTATTGGACTAATTTTAATACATTTTGATTAACTTTCGGAGAACAAAACCCCCTTCCTCAGGTCAGGATAGGATACTGTAACAGCACTATACTGTATTGACCTGAGGACGGAGGTTTTGGCCTCTGAAAGCTAAATGTATTAGTCCAATAAAATGGTATTATTTTATTTTCTATATTTGTTTTATTTCTATTTGTTGATTTGTAAAGTGGTGATTGGTATTTGTTAGTTTTTTTCAAATTTACATCTGCTGTCTTTATATTTTGCACAGTACTAGGGGACATTTTCTGTTTCTGTGGTGTTGCATTGTATGCAGAGTCTGGCATCTTGGGGGTTCAGTTTAATTTTTGTCTAAATAGAAAGATTATGATTAGTTATTCTATAGTGCATTAGGGAGTATCTGTGTTTGTGAAAAAGACATGGCATTCAGTTGGCATTGACTGTGCAGGATCGACGATCTGTACTATTCTGTCTGGTTTCATTTTACAATAGGTGAATTGATGTTCTAGTGCTTACTGTAGTGTTTAAGATGCTTTCCTTTCCCTTGTGTGACTTGTAGAAATGACTGCTTATGGTATGCTAGAATTGCTCTATAGGTCCTGAGTGTTTTGTATTCTCGGTATGCCTAGTACTGGATTTTGGAGGTGGGTGTTAAAAAATGACCAGCCCCGGGTGTCAACTTCACTAGGTATGCCACTGCTTTGATCGCTGTTGCTGCCTTTTCTCCCACGGCTGATGCCAAACTATGGGGGAGGGGGAAGGGCAGTGTTGATGCCTGGCTACAGTTCCAGGCTGGAGATTTTGGGACAGTCCTGACTCCTGCATTTCTGACCATCCCATTGTTATGGGACTTGCAGCACTGATTTCCATGGGCAGAATCAGGCGCTGCAAATCCCACACTGATTTGGGTTATAAAGTTTAAATCAGGACTGCACAAAATCTCAAGCCCGGAACTGGGTAATTTGCCATCTCTGTGATTTCTAATTTTTTGTGTTTTATTCTGCAATTTGTAAGGAGTGGTCTGTGTTCTTGGCATCTCTGCGATTTCTAATTTTTTGTCTTTTATTCTGCAGTTGGTAAGGAGTGGTCTGTGTTCTGCATGTGACCGATGTAAAAGATTCTGTGTGCATGTAGTTCGTGTGGGGATCTATATGAGTCTGACTTCTCTGGCTTTTTAAATGGGAATGCCAGTTTCAGAATTTATCTGTTTTATGAATACAGCTTAATCAGGTATTTGCATTTGTTACAAAGCAAAATTTGAAGGATATGTGCCATTGACATGTTTGCCTTATAGCAGTCATATTTGGTCAAGTTTAAGATATGGGATAAAATCACTATATTTAAAAACGTCGGTGTTCCATGAACCAGGTTTCTGGTTTGTGTTAATGCAGGAGAGCAGTTGCACAGACTGTTTACTTAGAAATCCATCATCAAGTGCACTCTAAGGCATTATTAAGGAGTATCCCAAGAAACACTACTCACACCTAGTGCCCACCCATATTAGCTGTGGGCCCGCCCAAAATGTCAGGTCTGGCTACGCCACTGGTAGAAACTTGCCTAAAATTACTAATACATGGGGTTTAGTTAGCTTTTCCAAGATTCCCTGGGCCTCTTGCCATCCTTCTTTCAACACAGGAAATGAATGCACTTATTCACTCTGTGGTAGCTCTATTTTTGCTGTAAATATTTCTAAGTCCTCAGAAAGGGGGTGGGGGAGAGAAAGGAAAGTGAATGAAGCCAGTATTGAACATATTGTAGCAGATCATATGCTACATTTTATAACCAGAGTAATAAATGTTCTTCAAAAATCATGTATATTTATTCAGTTGTAGATTTTTTTTGGCCATTTTCCATTTACTTTTTCCAAAAACATCATTTTCCCTGTAATGTGGCATTTTGGAGATCTTCTGTTTAATGGTGAGTTGCATAATCTGACATTTAGGAGATTTCCGAGGAATAAAAGCTTCATAACCAAAGCAAGAGACCATTGTACCAGCTCACAGATAAATTGTGTGTGTGTGTGTGTGTGTGTATGCGCATGTGCTATTTTACAATAGGAAATTTATTGCAGGATTTACTAACCCACTGTACCTCAGTACTCCAGGTTAATTAATCCTACAGTAATTAGGCACATTTTACTGAAGCCACTGCACCTGTTGGGGAGGGTCTGTCCATTCATCCATATTCATAGCTTTGTTTGCACAGTAGTCATTGTCTTGGGTGCATAATAATATCTACCACACGGTGAAACCTACATTAGCTGCTTAACACAGCCTAGTAAACAGGCCCCAAGGAATTTACTGTAGATGGTCTAAAGAACAAACGGCTCCAAGTATTAAAAAATGTAAAACATTGGAGGTTTAGAAACAAATGACTATAAGTAAAATGTAAAAGTCATGCCTGAAGTCTTCTAAATTGATCCTGCCGTAAAACATTGTAAAAACATTATCAGAGGCAGAGACTGAGGCCTTTTTGCTAATGGTTGTTTAGCACTAACATGCGATGACAGACGGGAAAATACTTACCGCACAATGCATTAAAGCATTCTACAGTAATATCCCCTTTTCTATGCGCTAACTGTGAGTTATTTCATTTTTTGAAGATTTCTTTTTTTGAGGGGCATGTCATGAGCAGAAAGTAGATGTGGGAGCATTAAAAAGCTAGCACATTCACATTAGTTCATTAATTGACTAATGCTAAATTAATGTGAGAGCACTTAGTACCTCCTTAATAGGAAGCAGTAAGTGTTCCCATGTTACTTTTTTGGAAGTCCTACACACTAATGGAAAAATTAGCGTGAGACCTGCAAGAAGCCCTAAATACTGCCACATTGAATCTGGGCTTAACGCATAGGAAAGTCCAATGTTAAGTCACACTAACCCTGGGATTCTATATAAATGGCGCCCTAATTTTCACATGGAAATCGAAGCATATTCTATAAAAATGCGTGTAATTAAACTGGTTAACTAGCTAATCAACACTGTTAATTGGATGTTAACAAGCAATTATCAGCACTAATTGGCAGGATTTTTGCCTTCTGAAACTTGGTGTAAATGCTGGTGTGCAGCTAATGACAGTTGGGTTGTAAATAACCCCATTCTATAACACTGCACCTAAATTTTGAAAATGCCCCTGACCCGTCCCTGTCCCTTCCATGGTCACACACCATTTGAGTTGCGTGCAAGACATTTTAGAGTATGCAGTGTTATAGAATAGCACAGAGGCAAATCTGCATATAAATTCTAATAAATGCCAATTAATGTCAATAATTGATTGTTAATGGCTCATTAACTCTTTTGCTCACAGATCTGGGATTCATGCCTAAATTTGTCAATTAAAGTAGAAAAGCAGGAAATGCCTCTAAAATGGGGTTTCCTTTGACATATTTGATTACTGTTCAAGTAATTACTTTGTAGTAAAGGTAAATTGCATGATGAGAAGTACTAGATGATAGGGGTCCTTTCTCCAAAGGGCGTTAGAATCTTGGCTTAGGGCCAGATTCTATATATGGTGCCTGAAAATTCCTTGTGGAAAAATGTACACCTAGGTGTATTCTATAAAGTACACCTAAATTTTATAGAAAAGGTGTAAATTTCCACACAGTATATAGAATAATGCTGAGTGCCTCTCCACGTGACCCAATTTAGTCCCGACCATTTACACCATGTTTTACTTGGTGTAAATCCCGATGCCTAAATTACACACAGAGCAGGTGTATTCTATACCAACACGCATAGATTTTAGAAACGCCCTCGCCCCGCCCATGTCCACACTCCCTTTCATCTATATGACTTAGAATTTATGCACACCACATTACAAAATATGCTTAAGTTGTGTGCATAAATTTTAATTCATGACAATATGTTGATAATTGCTTGTTAGCATACAAGTAGCAGTGCTGATTAGCTACTTAACCAATTAAGTTATGCGCATTGTTATAGAATACTCTTTGATTTCTGTGCAAAAATTAAGGCACAATATATAGAATCCCGGGGTAAGTGCCTCTGTGTCAATTGGGAGCAGGTACCACATGGTAATCTGAATGTTAACACATGACCTGCAGTAAAAAATAGTAAGAGCATCCCCAATAGTTGCTTCATTACATTTGCAGCTACCCCGCAATAAAATCCCACATTAAGCCACGATAACTGGAAATGTTACTGCGGTTTAGTAAAAGGTCCCCTTTTACTAGAATTTGCTCAATAAGATTTCATATATAAGTTTATATATAAAGATCATAATACAGTCCTATATTGTTTTTAGCTATATTTATATTTGTGAATTACCTTCCCTCTAGTCAATGACAAGTCAGATCCCTTTTACCCTTCTGACTTCATTATAAAATTCAACTCAGTCTACTACCAAATTGCAAATTTGCCAAGAGGAGAAATGCAAAATGCTATAGTCACAGTGACTCCTCAATGATACAAAAAACAGCATGCTGTGTTTTTTTTTTTTAAATAATTTTAATTATCTTCTAAAAATGGCTTTAAACTGAGACCATCAGTTTTAGAACTTCAATAGCAGTGGAACTGACAACCAGCTGCTAAAAAGGCAGCTACTACAGCAATCACCATCAGTGCTAATCAGCTTTAACACATCACTGGTCTGCCGTTTAATGTAATGTCCAGTGTTAAACTGAAAAGTGTCCTAAATCAACAGTGTTTGTGAAGAAACAAAAATCACACGTGAAAAAGTATCCAAATAACAAAATGCAACATCATAATTAAAACTGTTATAAAAATGCAATATACTGATTTTGACACAGTGTTTATTTTGGTATCATTGAGGACTCATTCTGACGAAAGCATTCATCATGAAAATGGTATCAGCCAAACTCATACTTTCCTTTGTTTTTAGGACCAGCATGGCAGAAGTTACAGTTGCTTTCTTTGCTCCTTGAACTCTTCCTGGGATAGCAATAGGAAAGGCAGAGGAGGTCCTAGCCTAAAAAAGAGGGAGGCATGAAGGGGATTTAGGTTGCCTGATGGTGCCTTCAGTTGGCAGGTGGTAGCCTTGCTCTTCAGATGAAGGGGAGAAAGGAAACCTTGCAGTCTGCACTGAGCCTTGTGATCAATGGCGTAGCTACAGGGGGTCAGGGGGCCTGGGCCCACCAAAACTGGATCTGTGCATCTGGTTTGGTTGGCGGGGGTCCACAACACCCACCAGCTGATGCATTTTTTCCAGTGCTGGTCTCTGGCACCACCACATTTCCTGCCCTGCTCTCTCTTCCCTCACATTCGGCACGCGTGTTTTAGTGAAACTGAGCATGTGAGCATGCTCAACTTCATTAAAATGAGAATGCCAGACAGGACATAAGGGGAAGAGAGAGCAGGGCAGGAAATGTGGTGGTGCCAGAGACCAGTGCTGGAAAACACGCTTCAGCTGGCAGGGGGTGGGGACCCCTGCCAGCCAAGGCATGTGTGCTGGCGGCAGTGGCGGTGCTTCAGCTGGCGGGGGTTGGGGATCCCCGCCAGCCAAGGTATGTGTAGCAGCAGTGGTGGTGAGTGGGTGGAGGGTGGTGGTGGTGGTGGGGGGGACCAAAATGTGCCTCCTCACTTTGGGCTCTGGCCCCTCCCACCTCAAAGTCTGGCTATGCCTCTGTTTGTGATACCCGTTAATTGCAACGTCTTACTAGTGACAGTAGCAAATCACCTTTTTTGCCACAAAACATTACATATACTTCAGAATTTTGGGCATTTAGGGGGGAACTTGCATATAATGTGAAACTGTGCTAAAATAACCCAACTTAACAGTAGCCCACATTGATAACTTCCCTCCTTAATGTATTGTGGGGCCCTTATACATAGTGGCCCAATGCAGCCGCCTGCGGTAATCCCGCCCCAAGCGTGTGCCATTTCCGGGAGAAAAAGAAAACTCCTGGAAAAGGCTTGCGCAGCAGTAACCCAGTGGTAATTGGGCATCGCTGCGTGCTGCCTAGTTAACGCTGGGTTAGTGCGGGAGCCTTTTTTGCCCCCTCAATGGTTGATGGTAAGGGCTCCCCGCCGCATGGCCACACAGTGAGAGTTCTCTTACTGCATTGCCACGTGTGTCTGGGGGCTTTTTACCCGCTGTGGTAAAAAGGGCCCTGGCGCACAGGAAAAACAGCCCCCGCCGCTAGTGCAGGGCCCTTTTTCCTGCATCTTGGTAAAAGGACCCCTGTTTGCGAAATAATACCCTCGTTAAAACTAACTACTAACACGTATTAACAATTGGTTTTAAGATGGCTTGGTACATTGGTTCCAGTCTCACTTTTGTGAAAGTAAAATATAACCTTACTGGCATTCATATTAGCATTTTCCTGAATATATATATTTTTACCCAAAAGAGGTCTCACAGAGCTTTACAGTTAGGATACTTCAGAAACAATACAATCACCTCTGTGTCAGTAACCCTAGCTATCAATATTTCTACTTGATTTACATGACAGCTCAAAAGAAGTGGGAACAATTTTATTGCTATCCAAGTACAATTGCTAAACTGAGGCACAAAAGGAGAAGGCAATTTGTCTAAAATTACAGAGTGGGTGCAAAAGCAGGATATTAATTCAGGAGTGTTAGGAGTTCTGACACATCATTCACTTTCCAGTCATCTACAGTTTAAATTACATTATGATTTCTTTCAACTTTGTTGTTTATGTTAGTGTAGTATTGCCTACAAGAGAGGAAGATGAGCTGGTAGGGAAAGGTATCCTACTGACAACCCGGCTATGTACTTCCAGGAAATAATAATTACAGATGTACAAGATACTTAAAGAAAGATTTATTAACCATATATCAAATGATAAAGTACAGGCAAAGGTACCATAATCAAGAAAAACAAAATGTCAAAGGTAATAAAAAGAAAATGAACTAGAAGCATAGTAATGCCACCAGCCCCCCATAAACAGAATAAAGCAAAAAAACAAAAACATAATTCAGGAAGTAAACCCTCACCTCAAATTCATGAACCTTCTCTAAGGGAAATCTATACAAACTTGAAGCTTTAGAGAATGCAGCACAGACAACAAACCTGAGGTTTTTGAATTTCCGGTGAGCTCATAATTTAATTGCTCCTGAAATCCTGTTTTCTACATACCTTAAGGAGGTTTTAAAACTTTCTCAGGCAGAACAGATTGTGCTGAATTAATTTTTTATATCCCCATGAAGATACGGGTGGCAAATGAGGCTGCGGGAGTTGTTGATAGTTTGGTTCCAAATGATATTTTGGACCCTGTTTACTAAGGTGCATTAGTATTTTTAGGACACCTACACTTTGCGCGTGTGCTAACCATGTAGGCGCCTATAGGGATATTATACGCACGTTAATGGTTAACGCGCATTTAAAATGTTAACACGCCTATAACCTCACCCATTTCTATTCTTCTATCACCTTCTCCCACTACTCCAACCAGAGTTACACCTAATCACACTGACCACCCTTCAACATCTTCAGTCCTTCTGTGACTGTTCTTTTGTGCTTGACTGCTTAAATATTTTAAATTTAAATGCTTTACTTTTTGTCTATTAGATTGTAAGCTCTCTGAGCAGGGACTGTCTTTCTTCTGTGTTTGTACAGCGCTGCGTACACTTTGTAGCGCTCTAGAAATGTTAAATAGTAGTAGTAGTAATAGTAAACTGGGCCCTTTGATTTAACAAAATTTCCTCAGGATTCAAAATTACTGAAGAGCTACCCTCTTGGTTTCATTTGCCACAGAGAAAGAATGAAATTTGGTAAGGATCTTCCATTCTATGGGATAAAAATACAAACATTTCCTGTTATTTGCGCTACTAAGCTTAGGGAGTCCTCTTAGTCATTAAATCATGGGCTCCTGAAGTAGGGTCTTGTTTTTTCTTGCTGTTCCCCTGCAATTGTCTCGTATCTTTAAAGGGGATGCAGTATATATTTGTGGATTCTGTATATCTGAAAAAAAATTCTTGTTGATAAAAGATAAAGTGGGATATTTTGAAGACTTTAGTTAATTTATAGGGCCATATCCGAAAGCATGCTTGTTTCCCTTTTTTCATTTTGATTGTATATTTCCTGTATTAGTCTCCTTACTCTCCCCATTAATGTGGACTGGTGTCAAGTATGCTGATTTAATTTAGCTGAAATTTGCTTGATATTTATCAATCATTTTTTTCTTGTGTGTTTCCTTTTCTTGGCTTTGTTTGGAATGTAAACATTTTCAAACTGCAGTAAGAAAAAACCATGGGGGATCTTTTACTACAGCTTAGCTCGAGTTATCTGCAGCAGGTTCCATTTTATTCCTATGAGCTAAGCTTTAGTAAAAGACCCCCCCCCCCCCCCCCCCCATGTTAAAGAACCCTGCAGTCAGCTTTCAGGTCTTTTGCACACTTCTCTGCATTTGTGCGGAATACTCAATACCTTCAATACCCTGAGATTTAAATGTGTTGCACACTGACATCTGACCAAGGCTTATGCACAGTTAGCTCATGCACAAAACATTTTTTTACATTTTTGTGCCGACAAAATTCTGCACTAAAGCTAACATGTGTGCAAAGCTTCTTGCATTTTACTGCATTGGCCTCACAATATCCATATAAAACATTCACAAGTGTAGGGCCTTGAAGCAAGTCTAAAGGAACTAAATTGAACTAAAATGTCTTCTTTGGCCTAAGGAGGAACTCTGTCACATAGCTTTTGGTACCTTTCTTGCACCCCTTCCTTCTTTTCCCAGTAACAAGTATGAAATGTCTCACCAGGAAATTGATCCATCCCAGAGGATTGTAACTAACATCCCCCAGTTGATGTATTGGAATGTTGATTGGTGCCTTACTCCCCCCCCCCCCCCCCTTTTTACAAAACCATGCTATTGGCTGCCGGTGTGGTAATGTCGACTGAGCCCATTCAAAGTGAATGGGTTGTGTTGGTATTACCATGCGGCTTTGTAAAAGGGGGAGGGGTTAGTGTTTATATACTACTATGTTTTATTTTAGTGTTTCTTGATAAGCTCTCAAGTAAAGTCACTGATAATTTGGAAGGAGATCAGTAGTGGCATTCTAAGGGGCCCTTTTACTAAGCTGCAGTAGCCGTACCGCCACATCGGACCTACTGCCGGACTTACTCAGGAGCCTGATGGTAGTTCCAGCTTCTGGTGCGCAGCAATTAGGGTTCTAGAAAATACTTCTGCATTTTCTAGTACAGGGGGTGTGCCCAACGGTAAAGGATCCCTCAAGAAAGGGCCACATGGACAGTGTTTAACTTACTGCATGGTCATTTCCTTTTTTTTCTTGTTTA
Organism: Microcaecilia unicolor; assembly: GCF_901765095.1. Taxonomy (NCBI): domain Eukaryota; kingdom Metazoa; phylum Chordata; class Amphibia; order Gymnophiona; family Siphonopidae; genus Microcaecilia; species Microcaecilia unicolor. Next base: position 212,377,397 of record NC_044037.1, on the reverse strand, counting down.
AATAAAAAACACCTTTTATCAGCAGCAGTAAAAGGGGACCTTGGCACACGGGTTTGCCACCACAGGGCCCCTTTTACCGCTATTTGGTAAAAGGGCCCCTAAGTGACATTCAGGCTCATTTTTGAAAGAGAAGGACACCCATCGTTCGACACAAATCGGAAGAGGGGCGTCCTTCTCACAGGGTCGTCCAAATCGGTATAATCGAAAGCCGATTTTGGAAGTCCCCAACTGCTTTCTGTCGCAGGGACAGGTAAAGTTCAAGGAGGCATATCGGACGCATAGCGAAGGTGGGACTTGGGCATGCCTAACACATGGATGTCCTCGACTCATAATGGAAAAAAGGGTGTCCCTGACGAGCACGTGGATTACTTTACCTGGTGCTGTTTTTCTTACGACCAAGGCACAAAAAGGTGGCCGAAATGACCAGATGACCACCAGAGAGAATCGAGAATGACCTCCCCTTACTCCCCCAGTGGTCACTAACCCCCTCCCACCCTCAAAAAACAACTTTAAAAGTATTGATTGCCAACCTCTATGCCAGCCTCAGATGTCATACTCAGCTCCATCACAGCAGTATGCAGGTCCATGGAGCAGATTTAGTGGGTGCAGTGCATTTCAGGCCCAGGCCCATCCCCCCCTACCTGTTACGTTTGTGGAGGAAACAGCGAGCCTTCCAAAACCCACTAGAAACCCACTGTACCCACATCTAGGTGCCCCCCTTCACCTGTAAGGGCTATGGTAGTGGTGTACAGTTGGGGGTAATGGGTTTTGGGTGGGTTTTGGGGGGCTCAGCAAACAAGGTAAGGGAGCTATGTACATGGGAGCAATTTATGAATTCCATTGTAGTGCCCCCTAGGGTGCCCAGGTGGTGTCCTGGCATGTCAGGGGGACCAGTGCACTACGAATGCTGGCTCATCCCATGACCAAAGGGCTTGCATTTGGTCGTTTCTGAGATGGGCGTCCTTGGTTTCCATTATCGCCGAAAATCAGAATGACCAAGTCTAGGGATGACCATCTCTAAGGGCGTCCTAAATTTCAGGATTTGGGCGTCCCTGACCGTATTATCGAAACGAAAGATGGACGTCCATCTTGTTTCGATATTACGGGTTTCCCTGTCCCTCCATTGGGACGTTTTGTGAAGACGTCCTCAACAAAACTTGGGCGTCCCTTTCGATTATGCCCCTCATTGCATCCCTAGTCCAACGTAAACACCAAAGATAATTACAAAACCTCATACTTTTCAAAAGAATTATTCATTAAGAGAAACTGCAAAAAAACTAGAAAGGATTTAGAACAAGAAGCAACCAGAATCTAATAAAATTGACTGGAGGAAAGCATTAACTCCCCTGTTTACTATGCTGTGCGTTAATGCCAGTACAGCGCATTCACTTTGAATGGGCTGTGTTGGCATTGCCATACAGCTTAGTAAACAGTGAGGTAAATGAATATAAAATCAGGATTAAAAAAGCAAAGTTAAATTACTATTCTACTTAGGATAAACAAAATACACACTGCATAATCCAGTTGAATTAACATTGACAGATGAAGTTTAGGCCTAAAGCTGAAGATATAGCCCAATTTTTAAAAGAAAAATTTGAGAAATTAAGAGTGTCCTTGACTTATCCTAATTTTCCATTGAGTGAATTTAATTCTCAACTAATAAATCAAAATTCAGGTATTACAGCAGATAGAATATGGGAGCATTTTTTTTTTACCTCCCACTGTCCAGAAAATCAGGGCATTTATTAAGAAATACTCCTCCTCTCACAGTTAATTAGACAGCTGCCCAACTTACCTGATGAAAAATGCATCTTAGGAGTTTGTGAATTTTTTATCTAGCTGTTTGAAGGTTCTCTCTCCCACAGGTTTCATTCCAGATTTATTGGCAGAAAACATTTTTACACTTATTCCAACAAATCCTAACATAAAACTGAGGGGCCAATTTACTAAGCCACGTAGGCGTCTACGTGTGCCGAACACGCACCAAATTGGAGTTACCACCCAGTTACTACGTGGCCCTTGTGGTAATTTCAATTTTAGTGCGCGCCTGCTATGTGCATCTGAAAAATATTTTTTATTTTCTGGCGCGCATAATTGACACACACCAAGTGGCATTTGACGTGTATAGGTCATTATCACCCAGATTCTTTACCGCTAGGTCAATGGCTGGTGGTAAGGTCTCAGACCCAAAATGTACGCGTGGCAATTTTGATTTGGCTGCACATCCATTTTTGACAAAAAAAGAAGCCTTTTTTTACAGATGCGCTAAAAAATGGATCGGTGCGCGCCCCAAACCCGCGCCTTCATTACCGCAAGCCATTTTTCAGTGTTCCTTTGTAAAAGGACCTCTGAGTAATGTAACTAACTACGGACCAGTTGCATCTATACTTTTTTTTTAGTAAAAATGATGGAGGGGATAGTTGCTAGGCAACTCACTGATTATGTAGAGAAACATAACATTCTCCATCTCTCACAATCTGGATTCAGAAGTGGATATTGTAAGGAAACAATTTTGTGAACACTGTTGTCAGAAATCAGAATATTTAAAGGTGCTGGAAATCAGGTACTATTAATGCAATTTGATCTATGAAGCGCATTTGACTTAGTAGATCATGAGTTGCTAATGGAGATTTTAAGTTACTATGGAATAGAGGGAGAAGTAAGTAGATGGTTAAAGATTTCTTAGCTTGCAGATCCTATTGAGTTAAAATGCCTGATGGCATTTTCTCTTCATGGACACATTAATGTGGAGTGCCAGAAGGTTTGCATCTCTTTCCCCATCTTGTTTACTCTATTGATGGTTTCATTAGTATCTGAACTTTCTGCCAGGAGATTCTGCCTATTTATTTATGCAGATGACATTACTATCTTCATTCCTTCCGCTAATGATCTAATGGGATTATTATCAAATATTTAAACTGGCTTAAATTTAATGGAATTTTGGGCTTCAGTCTTTAGATGAAAATTAAATAGAGAAAAATACAATTTTTAATCCTAAATGGCTCATTTAGGGGCCCTTTTACTAAGCTGCAGCTAAAATGTGGCAACACACTATGGTGCCATTGTACTAAAGGGATGCCGCGTGGCAACCCGGAACTACCACCGGCCCGACACAGGTTACGGCGGTTATTCCACCCCCAGCGCATGCCATTTCCCGTGATAGTGGAAATATTGAAAAAAATATTTCCACAGGGGTTTACCCCGCAGTAAGGTTACCGCTGGGTTGGCGTGGGAGCCCTTACCGCCACCTCAATGGGTGGCAGTAAGTGCTTTCCCCTGAATTGGCTACATGGCAAGTGCGAACTTATCTCACGATCATTTCATTTTTGGTTATTTTCACCCGCTGCAGAAAAAAGGGCCCTGGCACACGGCAAAAACAGTACATGGCCCTTTTTACTGTAGCTTAGTAAAAGGACCCCTATGACTAGTGCGTAGGTTTCCTACATGCTAAGGACAATTTAAGCATGGCTTCAAGTCTTTTAAGTACCTAGTAACACCTTTTTTGAAAAATATCAGCTACAGATTATATGTAAAGATATGCAATTGTATGAAACATGTCAACAACTTTTCCCATGTCATTTTTGTTTTTATCTTTTCCAAAACAGGAAAATTCCAATAATTGGGTATTTTGGGTATTACTAATAATGTATACTCTGCTGAAAGATTGTGCACACTTTTCAGATAGAATGCACACTATGGACTAGATTCTGTATATGGTGCCTGAAAAATGCACTCGTAAAAAAATTACAGCTAGGCATATTCTCTAAAGTACACCTAAATTTTATAGAATAGATTTAAATTTCCATGCGGTACATAGAATATGCCGAGCATCTCGCCACGCTACTAAATTTGTTCATGTCCATTTGGACCATATTTTACTTAGAGGGGCATAATCGAAAGGGCGCCCAAGTTTTGCTGAGGACGTCCTTGCAAAACGTCCTGATGGAGGGACGGGGAAACCCGTATTATCGAAACAAGATGGATGTCCACCTTTCGTTTCGATAATACGGTCGGGGATGCCCTAATTTTGAAATTTAGGTCGTTCTTAGAGATGGTCGTCCCTAGACTTGGTCGTTTCTGATTTTTGGCGATAATGGAAACCAAGGACACCCATCTCAGAAATGACCAAATGCAAGCCCTTTGGTCATGGGATGAGCCAGCATTCATAGTACACTGGTCCCCCTGACATGCCAGGACACCAACTGGCACCCTAGGGGGCACTACAGTGGAATTCATAAATTGCTCCCAGGTGCATAGCTCCCTTACCTTGTGTGCTGAGCCTCCCTAAACCCACCCAAAACCCACTACCCCCAACTGTACCCGCTACCATAGCCCTTACGGGTGAAGGGGGGCACAGTGGGTTTGTGGTGGGTTTTGGAGGGCTCACATTTACCACCACAAGTGTAACAGGTGGGGGGATGGGCCTGGGACCTCCTGCCTGAAGTGCACTGCACCCACTAAAACTGCTCCTGGGACCTGCATACTGCTGTGATAGACCTGAGTATGAAATTTGAGGCTGGCATAGAGGCTGGCATAAAATATTTTTAAAGATTTTTTTGAAGGTGGGAGGGAGTTAGTGACCACGGGGGAAGCAAGGGGAGATCATCCCTGATTCTCTCTGGTGGTCATCTGGTCAGTTTGGGCACCTTTTGTGCCTTGGTTGTAAGAAAAACAGGACCAGGTAAAGTCGTCCAAGTGCTTGTCAGGGACGCCCTTTTTTTTCCATTATGGGTCGAGGACGTCCATGTGTTAGGCACACCCAAGTCCCACCTTCGCTACGCCTCCGACACGCCTCCATGAACTTTGGTCTTCCCTGCGATAGAAAGCAGTTGGGGACACCCAAAATTGGCTTTTGATTATACCGATTTGGGCGACCCTGTGAGAAGGATGCCCATCTTCCGATTTGTGTCGAAAGATGGGCATCCTTCTCTTTTAAAAATGAGCCTGTTAGTGTAAATCCCGATGCCTAAATTAGGTGCAGATCGATTGTATTTTATAATAATCCACATAGATTTTAGAAATACTCATGCCCCATCCATGGCTACACACTTTTTCAAATATGCAACTTATATTTTAGGGCCACCACATTATAGAATACACTTAGCGAGCTGTGCGCGTAAATCTCATTTAATGCCAATTAATACTGATAGTTGTTTGTTAATGTCCATTTAACAGTGCTGATTAGCTAGTTAACCAATTAAGTTACATGCATTATTATAGAATACACTTTGGTTTCCACATGGATTTTCAAGCACCATATATAGAATCCAGGGGTATGTGCAAAGAGATTGCACTCTTTCTGAAAGAGTGTATACACTTTCCCCAAGAGTACACATATGCTTGAAACATTATGTGTGCATTATTTCTGCAAGAGTTTGCACTATTTGCAAATAGTACACAATGTTTGCGAAAAGTACTCACTCTTTTCAGTTTGCACTTTTTCCAAAAAACTACACGTTCTTAATGACGTTGCTCCTGTAATGGAAAATACCAAAGTGCACACACACAAAAAACCCCAAACAAAATGAAAATTCCCATGAACAAAGGATATGATACAAAATTAAAACTTTTGGGGCTGCATACCCCTAATTACTTGTGCACGTTCATTTTTACATCTCTAAGTGGACCAATATAGCAATCATACTACTGTATTCAAATTGAAAATGTGATGAAAATGTACTAATCCGATACCATGTTTAATTATTTTGAGACAGAATAGTTACAAATTAAATATGTTTTTTTCTATAGCCTAGATCCCTTCTGTATTACTCTAGAATTCACACTTTATACCACCTACTCAAGTCTTTTCATTCATGTAAAATACTAAGCACAGGAACCTGTAATGATGATGAGTCATAGGACAAAAATTTGTATTCATCTACATTGTCATTCTTAAATGTTCACAGGATCTAGATGGCTCAAAGTGGTTGGTACAATGTTATAGTGTCTTTCATCTCTTAGTCACTAGCTCAAATCAAGGTCAAATCATTGGTGGCCAAATGTTTTTACTGTCTGAAAGGTATTTGGTTCCTTTCACGAATCAAGATGATCATTTCATATTATATACTGGTGTCCACTTCACAATTTTGCACTACTTGGTCCCGTGGAAGGTAATGTTATAACAGTGCACCTAGATATGGAGAAGAAGGAGGCACCAATTTTTAGCCTGTTTTGTAAAGACACATATATACACCTATCAGGGGCATTTTTGAAAGAGAAGGGTGTCCATCTTTCGACACAAATTGGGAGATGGGCGTCCTTCTCTCAGGGTCGCCCAAATCGGCATAATCGAAAGCCGATTTTGGACGTCCTCAGCTGCAGTCCGTTGCGGGGATGACCAAAGTTCACGGGGCTGTGTCGGAGGCGTAGCGAAGGCGAGACTCGGGCACGCTTAAGAGATGGGCGTCCTCGGCCGAGAATGGAAAAAAGAAGGGCGCCCCTGACGAGCATTTGGTCAACTTGGTCCATTTTTTTTCACGACCAAGCCTCAAAAAGGTGCCCAAACTGACCAGATGACCACTGGAAGGAATCGGGGATGACCTCCCCTTACTTCCCCAGTGGTCACCAACCCCCTCCCACCTTAAAAAAATAAAAAAATATTTTTTTTTTGCCAGCATCTATGCCAGCCTCAAATGTCATACCCAGCTCCATGACAGCAGTATGCAGGTCCTTGGAGCAGTTTTAGTGGGTACAGTGCACTTCAGGCAGGCGGACCCAGGCCCATCCCCCCTACCTGTTACACTTGTGCTGGTAAATGTGAGCCCTTCAAACCCACCCAAAACCCACTGTGCCCACATGTAGGTGCCCCCCTTCATCCCTAAGGGCTATAGTAGTGGTATAGAGTTGTGGGGAGTAGGTTTTCGGGGGGATTTGGGGGGGCTCAGCACCGAAGGTAAGGGAGTTATGCACCTGGGAGCAATTTGTGAAGTCCACTGCAGTGCCCCCTAGGGTGCCCAGTTGGTGTCCTGGCATGTGAGGGGGACCAGTGCACTACGAATGCTGGCTCTTCCCACGACCAAAGGGCTTGCATTTGGTAGTTATTGAGATGGGCATCCACAGTTTCCATTATCGCCGAAAACTAGGGACGACCATCAATAAGGACGACCATCTCTAAGGTCGATCTAAATGTTGAGATTTGGGCATCTCCGACCATATTATCGAAACAAAAGATGGACACCCATCTTGTTTCGATAATAGCGGTTTCCCCACCCCTTCGCTGGGATGTCCTTAGAGACGGGCGCCCTTAGAGATGGTCATCCGTGTTCGATTATGCCCCTCCACACGTCTTTAAAAACTACTAGCACAGATTCTGCAGAAATTGGAGATACAGATATTATGTTGCTTCAGGTTAGGCATAAATGTTAGCATATAAATTATGCACATATTTTATACAATACCCAATAGGTCTATATAGGTCGCTCAAAGTTGGGCATGCAATTTTGGCACGTGTAAACTAATTGGCTAATTAAGCAATCAGAATCACTTATTGGTGTTAACAAGCACTGGTAGTCATTAATGGCTATACATGGATCTTCCCTATGCCCCTATTCTATAATCTGCACATCTAACTTATTTTATTCAACTCCAACTGGGGCATGGCCAGGGGATGGGCATGGACAGGTCAGGGGCATTCCCAGGATTTAGGTCCATAATTATAGAATATTTGAATTTGTGCACCTAACTGACAGTAGTTGGGTGCAAATATTTACACCAGCCAAAGGCTGGTATAACTGCTTGCACCCAAAGTTAGGTGCAAAATTGTGTGCTAATCGAGTATTCTATAAAGACAGGTCCAAGCAGAACCACATTTTTAGAATTTGCGCTTAACTTTGGATGATCTTTACTGAATTTCCCCCCTAAGGACTAGATTCTATATATGATGCCTAAAAAATTGGCGCCAAAACGATATACGCCTAGGTGTATTCTACAAAGTATACCTAAATTTAGGTGTGCTTTATAGAATAAGCCTACATTTCTGCACGGTTTACAGAATATGTTGAGTGCCTGTCTGCGAGACTAAATTTAGTCACAGGAAATTAAGCCAAGTAAAACTTGGTGTAAATGTTGACACGTAAATTACGCATGGACTGGGTACATTCTATAACAACGGGCACCGATTTTAGAAATGCCCATGACCCACCCATTCCACATCCATAGCCACACCCTCTCTTCAACTATGTGACTTAGGGCTAGATGCACTATACTTAACGAGCCAGCAATGTGGGTTTTAAACTGGTTCTAGCCAGTTTAGCATGCAAGTAGTAAACTAGGATATGCACAAACGGGTTCCCTGAGCCATTTTCCTGTCACTGTAGCAGCTAACGAAAATGGAATGCAAGTGGAGGTTATTATAATGAGCTAATTAGCAGATGCACAGCCGTTTTCTGACTCCACGCACCGTGGGAAAACCTAACGGGAGATCTGCAGCTCTCGTTGGGACTCCTGAGTGGGATTCATGCACCTTAGAGATGGCATGCCCATCACAAAAGCTGAATAAAAGTGCTCATCAGGGACTTCCTTTTTTTTTTCAAGTGCCTAACACTTGTATGTCCTTCACAACAAAAAAAGTTAAGTTTTGTTTAAACACTAAACTGCTGTCTGGTTTTCTTTTTTTTTTTTTTGGGGGGGGGGGGGGGGGGTTGCTGGGTTGTTGAAGCCTGGATTGGCCACTTTTGGAGACAGGATGCTGGGCTTGATGGACCCTTGATCTTTTCCCAGTATGGCGGTGCTTATGTACTTATGTGTTTTTCTTATGTGCCTGAAATGACCACAGCCATGGAGGTTCTCTCAACATTCTCCTCGTCCCCTCCAAGGTTGTTTTCAGCTTGCATGTCCCCCCACCCCCCAGGATCAGGACCTGCCAGGACCTCCAAATCAAAGCTATTTGGACATCCCTCCCTCCAGGTCTCTCTCAGCCAATCACAGCGCATTTAGCTGATACCGGTGACAGCTAAACGTGCTGTGATTGGATGATAGAGACCTGGAGGGAGGGATATCCAGTTTTGTTTTGGACAACCTCGCACGTCCCAATCCTGGGGGGGTGGGGGGGGCACAAGCTGAAAACAACCTTGAAGGGGACGAGAGAATGTTGAGAGAACCTCCATGGCTGTGGTCATTTCAGGCACTTAAGAAAAACACGTCCCAGAAGAATGCCCATCACAGAAAATGAAGGAAAATGTTCAGTGCTCGTCAGGGACGTCCTTTTATTTTGTGAAGGACGTCTTTGGCATACAGAGCAGCCAGCATAACAATTGACTGCTCTGCCCATGCTTAGCTGGCCGACTGGAAGGAAGGAAATCGTGTGCAAATGAGCTAACAGCGAGCAGCTCATTTGCATGCAATTTCCTTCATGCATGCCCTTTCCTTACAGATTTGCTAAGGGATCGGTAAGGGAAGGGCTCTTCCGTGTAGTTTAGTGCATCTAGGCTTAGAATTTACAGGCATCATAATTGCTTGTTAAGTGGCAATTATCAGAGCTGATTGGCATGTTAACTAATGAAGATGTGTGACTAGATTTGCGCATGCAACTTAAGTTGTGCTATATAGATGTCACGCTTCTCGTGGAACCTCGGGGTTTGTAAGCCCTTGGGCCACTGCCGAAAGGCGGCAGCGGCAGGAGGAATCACCTAAACACAGACAAGGCAGAACAGACGTACCAGCAACTTCAGGACTGGAACTACCAGGCGAGGACTGCAGCCAAGGCAACGCAAGCTGGAGCAAGCAGGACAGGAATTCAGCCCAAACTTCACCTGCACTTAACCGCCGTTCCTCAGGAGTTGAGCCCCTGGGTGCAGGCGGCCGACAGGACTTACCGGACAGGGCAAGAAGGCAGAACTGCAGGAACAGCAGCCAGCTGGCTAACAGCAGGTACTTCCAGAAAACACACCGGGGTTCCAGGCAGGCAGCAAGCAGCAGACAAAAACAGAAAACAAGCCAGGTCTGGGCAGGCAGCAGACAGAAGAATAAACTAGGAGACAAGCAGGGTCAAAGCCACAATCAGGAAATAGCACAGCAGCACTGCAACAAACTCTCACCAAAGGAAACTACTCTGAGGACCTCTGTTGCAAGGCAAACTAGAGACTTTCCCAGGTGGTTAATAAAGGCAGCATACAAGGGAGTTCACCCGGTAGGGGTACTGCTTAGTTCCAAAAAACTCCCCAAACAATCTGGAAGGCTGGAAGATCTGGACCGGACCAGCATATCTTCTGGAACATGGGAAACGGTAAGCCATCAGTTCAAAGCAGCCACCAGGTCTAACCGCCGGGGGCGAGGTGACTGACAGCAAGGAACCTGGGCACCACCGTGACAATAGAATCCCCAGGTAAATGTGTAAATAATGACTCCGCTCACACTCTGGCCAAAATCCTCCCCTGAACCTGCCTACTCAGTAAATAGGTAGGTGATTTTCCATGGTCAAAAGTGCTCAGCTACTAATTGATGAGCTATTATGTATGTCTGTGCTCTTCTTGATGGTATTAATATGCTTGCAGAACAGACCTTCAAAGTCCTTTATGGCATTAAAGCATACTGGGGCATTTAATCATGTTAGAATTTTGGTCAGTGGCTCCAGGCACTGTGCTGATTTGTCAGTGATTAACAAAATGTAGAGAATATAAAGATGAATATCTATTTCAGCCATTTAAATTTCACAAAAATGACCTTTTTCTTTCTACATTTAGCAAAGGCTATAGTAGACTAGTGATGATTTGGCCTTAAACTGCTGTCTTGGAATCCTTTTTAAACAGGCTAGAGTTAAAACAATCCTTTCAATGGAAAGGATGCAGCATTTAATGCCCTAACAGGAAGAAAACCACTTATCAACATAACCAACACTAATCTATCTCAAAGGTACCAATCATCTTATCATCCAGGGCAATTATCAGATCTCAAAACTGTCCTCCATTTGTTGCATGCGCTTTAAGAAAAAGGCCCTGTGACACATTATCAACACAATATGCCAGTGGTCAGATTGGGTTTGGACAGGTAAAATTGTATTCTGCTATCTGTGGGTTGGAACTAATTGTAGAAAATGGAGTTTCTTTTGCATTTATCCTCCTACAGTGCTCCAGGGCTGACAGCATCACAAAGCTGAAGATATTTCATGCCGGAGTCTGAAAAATGAATTCATTTGAATAAGTTTAAGATACTCCATGTGTACTCACTGGAGGGCAAAAGGGAAAGCAGGATATGACAGAGGATTTCAGAAACATTCAAATATTTGACATACCTCAGTAAAAATATAGGAAGGTGACATTTTTTTAGAATAGGTAGTTCAAGGACAGGGAGTCATGATCTAAAGTTAGAGATAGCGAGGATCAGAGTAAACAAAATAAATTCTTCTATAGAGAGGATAGTAGTTGCCTGGAAGAAGCTATAAGTTGCCATTGATAATTATCTTTAATTGGACCTAGTGCAGTGGACTTCGATCCTGGGGAACTGAGTTCAATTCCCACTGCAGCTCCTTGTGACTAGGCAAGTCACTTAACCCTCCATTGCCCCTGGTACAAAATAAGTACCTGAATATATGTAAACCGCTTTGAATGCAGTTGCAAAAACCTCAGAAAGGCGGTATATCAAGTCCCATTTCCCTTACTCAATACATCTGCTGAGGTCCACATCCAAGCTCCGCCCCCTCCACTTGGGAAGAAGCTATAAACAGAGGTAGCGAAAACGAGTGCTGTAACTGAATTCATGTATGCTTAGGATCAATATAGAGGAGAATGGTAGATACAAAAACTAGCAGTGTGCAGAATTCCACACAAGCCATCCTTTACTCTCTCAAGAGCAGAGACAAGGGGAGGTGTGATGAAGAGAAAACCAAAAATCCAAACAATCAGGGGGTACCAAACGGCTGATCACATCACCTTTAATAAAGTATGCTTGCATTTTAATAAAACCAACATAAATGAAGGAAAAAAAACGGGTGTTCAAAATCACAATACTTCCGGTAGAGAATGTGGAACTAGCAAAAACTATCACTGGGCCCAGAAAAAAAAAAACTTCAAGCAAAAAGCAAAAACAGCAAAAACAGTTATGTATTTATTTATTTAAAACATTTCTAAATTGCACTATCCAGTTGTCCTAGGCAGTATCCATCTGGAACATACACAGTGAAACACACAAAAGACATAGCAGAATACACACAACTACAACAAAGAATCACTAAATGAATTCATCTTCACCAAGACTAATACCTTTCGGCAGTAAGTAAGCTACTTACTTTTAGACTGAAAAAGCCAGAGCAAAAATAATAACTTTAACTGTTTCCTAAACTGAAGGATCAAAGCTATCACATATAAGATCACATAGGTGTCCTTTTACTAAGGTGCGCTGAAAAATGGCCTGTGCTAATGTAGGCGCGTGTTTTTGGACATAACACAGATCCATTTTTTCAGCACACCTGCAAAAAAAAGGCCTTTTATTTTATTTTGCTGAAAATGGACGTGCAGCAAAATAAAAATTGGCGCACATCCATTTTGGGCCTGAGACCTTATTGCCTCACATTCTCTTAGCGGTAAGGGCTCATGCGTTAACGGGGCGGTAATCATCTATGTGCATATAATACCAATTACCGCCCGGTGTCCGGCACGCATAGCAGACACACGCAAAAAATGAAATTACTGCCCGAGTCACGCAGTACCCTGGTGGTAACTCCAAATTGACGTGCACGTAGGTGCCTACGCAGCTTAGTAAAAGGGCCCCATACAAAGTATTCCAAATAGCTATGCCCGCAATCTGAACCATTGCTGAATGGTTAGCTTCAAGCCTAACACACTTAAATGAAGGAAAATATAAGTGAGCATTTCAAAACAAGCCAAAGCCAAATACAATCTCTTACCCTCAAAGTCTCTTAACTATATGCAAAATAGTCATTTATCTGAATAAATAAAGGAGCAACTTCTTCCAAGATATTAGTCCATGTTGGAGATAAACCAACCAACACCTTCAATATTGGCATCCAGAAAACATCAATATATCTGCAATACACTTTCTCCATGAAAAACTCAAGCATAAGCTACTCACACTGTAGGCTACAGGAAAGCTGAATGAAAACTAGTAGGCTACACCTCCCTGGTACTCAACTAATTCAATACAAGAAGGTGAGCGCGAATCAGGTTCCACCAGCAAGGTCATGCGTATGCAGGTAGCCTGATGTATGGGCAATAGCCTCATTGATTTCAAGAAACTGCCTCTTTAACTTTGCTACCTCTTTATACTGTTGAAAAGCTTGGTGGTAAGACATAAGGGGGGGGGGGGGGAGAGAAAGGGTTCATGATGAACTACTGGAACTTGTATGATGATCTAACAAGGATGGTAAATCAACAAACTTACTTAGATAAGGAGGAAAATTTTATAAGTGGTCAGGCTTTTAAGCCTGGAAGCTGGGATATAGTCTTAGTAGGGTAGCCAAAATGATCAGACACACAGATGGGCTATTTTTTTTTTATCCATCACCATCTAGAGACCCTTTTACAAAGCGGCAATACGCCCAAAGGGGCTTACCACACACTGATCTGGAACTACCACTGGCCCAATGCAAGGTAGGTGATAGTTCCAACCCTAGCATGCACAATTTCCAATGCTGGGAAAAATAGAGCTGTAATTGCTAGTGCAGTGCTAACCTGGTGGTAATCAGGCAGTGCCACGCACTACCCGGTTATCGCTGGGTTAGCGTGGGAGCCCTTACCACCACCTCAGTGGGTGGCAGAAATTGCTCCCCCTCACATGGCTATGTGGTAAGAGCAACCTTACCGCATGGCCATGGCTATTTTCAGCTTTTTGTTTACCCACTGTGGTAAAAAGGGCCACAGTGTGCAGCAAAAATGGCTCCCACTGCTTGTGTGGGGCCCCTTTTACCGTAGCTTGGTAACAGGACCACCCTAGCATGTTACAATGGGGTCAAATTACCTGTATAAACTGCTTGTCCAAAAATTTCTCTCTCTCAATATGGCTAACAGTTTTCTACAAACTTAATCAAACAATTAAGTTTTAAGGAATAATAAACAATCCTTCACTTTCTCTCAGTAGATAATCTGAATCAGATCCATTTCAATTCTTTCCTCTCTCAAACGTTTCAAAACAGGAGTAAAAGTAAAGCTCTTTCAAACAGATTAAGTCCTACCCTGATCACTCACAGTCCAAAAACTTTTAACCTTATAAAAATCAAGGGTTATCGACAAATTTTTAACCCAAAAATTTCTTACAGATTTAGCTACATTCTTACTCTCAGCCATCTGTTTCTTCAACTCATATATCAACACCCAACAGTTTTTTTTAATCTCAACAGCTATATCAGTGCACACGTTTCTAGAATAGTCTGCCTTTTACACAGTGTCTAACTTTGCCTCATCTCACTTCAATTTTGCCCATACCATTTCTCAAAAATTAAAATATATTTTATAATAAACACATTCATTACACATTCACACTGTCAGCTTTGTTACACATTCACTCTTTTACATGTACACATCCCAGCACTACTAAGCTTGCAGTGCATTCCAGCAGCAATTTAAAGCCACCAAAATTCTAGTAGATGTGAAATACATTACCAAAAACATTTACTATAAACAATAGCACTTGCCAACATTAGAACATCATTAAGCAATTTACACAAGACACTCATTAGTTTATCAACTATTTACATGCACCACTCACTTTTTATTTATTTATTTATTTATTACATTTGTATCCCGCGCTTTCCCACTCAAAGCAGGTTCAATGCGGCTTACATAGTAATTGGGATTACAAAGTATTGATGGAGAGAAATAAGTTGAGTATTATCGGAGTAATAAAAGAAATAAGAATGTAGAAATGCAGGGATGAGGGGAGTAGGAGAAGTATGAGCAAGGGTAAGTGAGCAATTGGAGGGTAGATTCCCAACTATTTTCCTCATCCCTGCAAGTTCTAGTTTACTCAGAACTCCTATAAAGCTCAGAGACTCTAATGTTAATGACTGCCATGCCCCTCTCTTGTATGCAATTCCCAGTCCTGTGCACGATCTTTTCCCCTGCTGCATACCTGGAAAGTTACCAGCATTCCACTCTCACTCTAGCCCCCTCCTTCTTTCAATCTCCAGAACCTCTTATCCAATCAAAGAACTGTCTCCAGGGTCCAATTCGTGCCAGATAACATCTGGGGAATTTTCTCTAGCGCGATTTGCCTCTGACATTCAAGCTTGTCTCTCTCTCCATACCCACTGTGCGCATAGGCAACATCATCAGGCCCCGACATTCCTGCTGTACTACGGCACTGATAAGTGCTGCAACTCTAACACCCCCAATGCAGCCATTACGCCAGAGCACCTCCGAATCCTCAAGCAAACACAACCCCGGTCCCTGACCAACTCTGCACAAGCCCCAAAGTTACTCCACATACTTTATCTCAGGTGAATACTTTTATTAAAATTCGTACCTGTTATAAAAGTAATGCTAACTCAACTATAAGCATGGCTTGCATTGCACTATGCTTTCGTCCAGCTTCCAGCCCCATTTAAAGATTATGCCCAATATGTTAATACTTTACAATGTCCACATAGCTGGCAAAATAAAACAGGTAAGTGCCAGTTTTAAGAGACCTTGGTCACTCTCCACAAAGCACTTGCCACCAGGCTAGGGGTATAAGATTTATAACCCTTCAGTGAACCCATTTGATGGACTAAGGGTCATTCTGTCAAATACACCCCTGTTCCCCACCATTAGAGTTTAGTAGTAGTTAGGTACCCTAGGGAAGGTGAAATCCTGCATCGCAGTGCTTCCCCTAAGAGGATCCAAATATTCAGCCTTGAAGGGCATAGAGTCATTCAGAGAGCAGGCATAGTTGCTACTGTCTAAGGGGAGAGAAAAGGCAAATGGATGATTCATTTTATGTGTAAGAGGCTTTTCTTATTAGATCTAATTTCCTACAGTAAAGGAATAGTGCTTTACATGCTTGAAAATAGGTACACAGAAATATCTCCACAAGAAGCAGCACCAAGATCAGTGAAAGACTGCCCCCAGATGTGGAATCTTCTCACTACAGAATAGCTATCTAGTGTATCTGCCGACTAATAGTACTGAGACCTCTGTGCCTTGCTGAGGCAACAGCTACTGCCCCTTTTAACCTTGAGACCAGAAGATTATTTTCCCAATGTGCTCTAGTGACTTCATAGGCCATGCCATTTTCTGGGGTAAATGGCTCAAAAGGTAAGGTGATATCAAGCCTGTCTGACAACTGTAGTTGTCATAACATAAGTTATCTGTCCTTTTTCTGCTGGGATTAGAGATAGTAGCAATCCAACCATAAGGGAAGTCTCATCTGCCCCACTTCCAAGACTTAAACAGACAAGGGAGATTAAGCAGTTCACATATCCCATTAATGCCTGGGAAACACCAGAAGGAGCAGAAGGGATGTAGCCTGCCCCCAAATTGGCAAACACCTTGAAGAACCCTGAAATTGTCCTTGACAATTCAGACACTGTGGTGGGATAAGACTTCAGGTCACAATAAAGGAGAGACTTATCCCACAAATGTATTAGTAGGCCAACTCCTAAACACCACCTTTCAGGTAGGAAAGGAGGAGGAAGAGGAAATGAGAGAATATGCAGAAGCTGACAAAATGCTTAAACATCTGTAATCTGGGAGAGTACCTTCTCAGTCCAAAAAGGAGAAAGGAGACAAAGAAGAGATGATTCAGATAAGGAGGAATCAAACTCCATGGCATCCCAGTATCCCATCCATACTTTCTCTTTTAGGTCCAGAGGGTCTATGGAAATAATGGGATGCAGACTCTTTGGCAGCATTTATCTGTTGAAGGTCCCTGACTCACCCTTCCAGCCAGACTTTTGTCTGGATCTCCCTTTCATCTCAACCTCCTTCAACAAGAAGAGGCCATTAAGTTACCGTATAGTCTTGATTATCTGATCTTCGCTAATCCGATCATCCGGCATATCTGACATAAGTACATAAGTAATGCCATACTGGGAAAAGACCAAGGGTCCATCGAGCCCAGCATCCTGTCCACGACAGCGGCCAATCCAGGCCAAGGGCACCTGGCAAGCTTCCCAAACGTACAAACATTCTATACATGTTATTCCTGGAATTTTGGATTTTTCCAAGTCCGTTTAGTAGCGGTTTATGGACTTGTCCTTAAGGAATCCGTCCAACCCCTTTTTAAACTCTGCTAAGCTAACCGCCTTCACCACTCTCTCCGGCAACGAATTCCAGAGTTTAATTACACGTTGGGTGAAGAAAAATTTTCTCCGATTTGTTTTAAATTTACTACACTGTAGTTTCATCGCATGCCCCCTAGTCCTAGTATTTTTGGAAAGCGTGAACAGACGCTTCACATCCACCTGTTCCACTCCACTCATTATTTTATATACCTCTATCATGTCTCCCCTCAGATGTCATTGCATTTATTTCTATTAAAAATCTTTGTTTTAGAAAGATTTCTGAAAATCGGGAACTCTATGCCTTTGTTTATACATTGTTTGAGGGGTTTCTGCAGTGTTTTTTGTATTATCCGACTTTTTGCTTATCCGACAATGGGTTGGTCCCATTTATGTTGGATAATTGAGGCTGTACTCAAAACTACAATAGACAAACAAACCCTCCAATCTATATTTTGATCAAATCACTTGGTGCACTGTTTGAAACAGTTAATAAATGCTTTTTTAGGAATATAAAAGTCTCAGAAAATCAGTTCCAGCACCCAGATCAGTATTTATTCATGTCTATCAATGGCAAAAATACTTATTTTGAAAAATGTGTGCTGCCATACCCTCCACTGTGGGAGACCAGCAGACAGTTTACATCTTGAAAAAAAAAAGATAATTGAGAAGGGATATGGGGTCCAATATTGAGAACATGAGATGCAGCCTGGCTAACTCCCGCGGTCAGTGGTGAACACTGAAATTCAATGCTGGGCTGTATCTGGCAACCAACATTGAATTTCTGGGGCTCTTTTTGGCCGCTATGAACATGGTTAAGCAGATATTCATTGGCTGACTGGCTAATTATAGTGGCAAAAGAAAGACCTGCTATTTATGCGGGTCTATCTGGCTGTTAAACTTAGCCAGTCAACTGATGAATATTGTTGCTAACTGGCTATCCAGCTTATTTTCGAAAGTGATAGCCGGCCATCTTCCGACACAAATCAGGAGATGGCCGGCCATCTCCTAAAACCGGCCAAATCGGTATAATCGAAAGCTGATTTTTGGACACACTCGCCAGCATTCCGTCGCGGAGGTGGCTAAACTTCAAGGGGGCGTGTCGGCAGGGTAGTGAAGGCAGGATGTGGGCGTGCTTACAAAATGGCCTGCTTCAGCTGATAATGGAAAAAAGAAAACCAGCGATGACGAGCATTTGGCCGTTTTATTTGGTCTATTTATTTTCACGACCAAGTCCCAAAAAGATGCCCAAACTGACCACCGGAAGGAATCGGGGATGACCTCCCCATACTCCTCCAGTGGTCACCAACCTCCTCCCACCCAAAAAAAAAACAACTTTAAAACATTTCCTTCCTAGGAGGGGAAGCCAGTCGGCCAGCTCTTAAAAAAAAAAAAAGGATCTTGCTGATCAGTTATGTTTTGACTTACTTGTTCTGGAGTGCTGTATTTTGTGATACTGTTTTGAGAAATGTTCAAGAAAGACTTCATACAAATTTAAAAAAGTCCCTGCCGTTCATTTCTCCTTGATGGCAGTCCCTGACGTGCACTTCCCTTAATAGCCATCTTTCTCTCCGAAAGTGCACTTCTCTTAATGGCCGGCTTTCTTCCCAAACAGGGAAATCAAAACAGTTTTTTTTTTTAGTAGTAACAGTGGGATTTTAACCAGCCACCTCTGCATTACAAGAGCCATGATGTAACCACTTGGCCACAGCTCCACTTACTTGCTTGTCCCTCCCTTTTGATTATACCCCTTCAGGTCTCTCTCAGCCAATCACAGTGCGTTAAGCTGTCTGTGAGTGGCTGAGAGAGACCTGGAGGGGTATAATCAAAAGGGAGGGACACCCAAGTAAGTGGAGCTGTGGCCAAGTGGTTACATCACTGGTCTTATAATACAGAGGTGGCTGGTTCAAATCCCACTGTTACTACAAAAAAAGCAGTGTGCAAAAGCTTTTGAGAAAGACGGCCATTAAGAGAAGTGCACTTTCGGAGAGAAAGACGGCTATTAAGGGAAGTGCACATCAGGGACAGCCATCAAGGGAAAATGCACGGCAGGAACATTTCTCAAAACAGTATCACAAAATATAGCACTCCTGAACAAGTAAGTCATAACATAACTGATCAGCAAGATCTAAACATCCAGAAGTACCAGTGCACTACGAAAGCTGGCCCCTCCCACGGCCAAATGCCTTGGATTTGGCCGGGTTTGAGATGGCCGGTTCCAGTTTCCATTATCGCTGAAAAACAAAGTCGGCCATCTCAAACCCGGCGATCTGTGGTATTTGGCCGGCCCCAACCGTATTATCGAAACAAAAGTTGGCTGGCCATCTTTTTCGATAATACGGTTCCAGCCAGCTGTTGCGGCGCCACCAAAATAGATCGCCGGCGATCGATTTCGGCGCCGCCGTTTGATTATGCCCCTCCATGTCCCGCAACGTAGTCAGTGACTGGGCTAGCCATTAAGCCATCTATCTCAGGCTGAATATTAGCACCTAGCTGACTTAAGGCTATTTAACCGGCCAGGAGATGTTCCTGGTTGGTTAAATAGTGCTGAATTCAGGGGGATGATATATATTTATAAAATCAAAAGCAGGGTAGAAAGGTTAATTATAGAATGGTTGCTCAACATATCAAATACTGAAACAAGAGAACATTTCATAAAACTAATGCTAATTGAAAACAAATTAGAGAAAAGTTTTTTTTTCACACACAGAGCACAATTAAATTATGGAAATTTGATGCTGGAGGTGACCAACGTAGCAGAGTTCCATAGAGGTTTGGACAAATTCCCGGAAGAAAAGTCAACACCAAATTATTAGCCAGGTAGACTTTGAAAAGCCATTGCATATCCCTAAAATGGGCAACGAGAAATAGATCTACATTTTGGAATCTGCCTGATACTTGTGACCCAGAGTTCTACTTTTGATGGACTTTGGTCTGACTGTTCATATGTTCAGAGTCTTCTGATCTCTGTGTGCCTTGGGGCCCTTGATGAACCATTCCTCCTCCTGTTAAGTGGTTACAATTATCATTCCAGAAGATTATAGTCAGAAGTGAACGTTAATATAGGCCCGATAGCTCCTAAATAATCAGTTCCATTTGACCAGATGAAAGCAATCTGAAAATAATACTACTATTTGACATTTCTAAAGCGCTACTAGGGTTACGCAGCGCTGTACAATATAACATAGAAGGACAGTCCCTGCTCGAAGAGCTTACAATCTAATGGACAAATGTACAGACATCAAGTAGTGGCAGTCAAATTGGGGCAGTCTAAGGTTA
Organism: Microcaecilia unicolor; assembly: GCF_901765095.1. NCBI lineage: Eukaryota > Metazoa > Chordata > Amphibia > Gymnophiona > Siphonopidae > Microcaecilia > Microcaecilia unicolor. The sequence goes on along the minus strand of NC_044037.1, from coordinate 212,356,972 downwards.
GATGCCGAAGGCAACATTGAAGAGGTGGGCTTTGAGCAAGGATTTGAAGATGGGTAGGGAGGGGGCTTGGCGTAGGGCCACAGGAAGTTGATTCCACGCATAGGGTGAGGCGAGGCAGAATGGGCGGAGCCTGGAGTTGGCGGTGGTGGAGAAGGGTGCTGAGAGGAGGGATTTGTCCTGTGAGCGGAGGTTTCGGGCGAGAACGTAAGGGGAGATGAGGGTGGAGAGGTAATGAGGGGCTGCAGACTGAGTGCAATGACACAATGCACTTAAAATGTTAATGGCTGCAGCAGTGATGTAGCCACGGGTGGGCCCATGGGGGCAGGGGCTCACCCACTTTGGGTTCAGGGCTACCCTGTGATGGTGGACATCCTCAGTATAGCTGTCAGGGATCCATAAGCCCTGCCAGCTGAAGATGTTCTCCACTGTATCCCCTCCAACTATGCTCCAGTGTTCAAATGGTCAGGGGTGGGATTTCCATTGGAGAACGTCTTTAGCAGGCAGAATTTAGGGATCCTCACCAGCCAAGTATTTTAATATGGGGTGGGGGGAATAACTGCATGGGCCTACCCAGATTTACTTCTGGCTATGCTACTTGGTGCAGAAACAGTCTCTGTAGGAACTGGGTGTGATCCTTCCTTTGACTGAAGGGCTTCTTGGCAACCTTTTTCAGCAGGTCCCTCAAGTTGTTCAGGCAGGTTGGCTCATGAATTATGCAGCAGAATGGAGCTGAGACACCTTGTCATCAAGTCCAGTGGGGTGGCCAGTTAGAGGAATCCCTGCGGGCTAAGGCACTAGATACCAGACATGTATTTGTTTCATTTATGTCCATATGATAATGTTGAATAAACCCACAAGTTATGGCAAACCTTATCTCAGACATATCTCAAGAACAATCCAATGAATTAATTATTATGTCAATTAACTCTGTTATCCCACAAAAGTAGAATATCTTTTGATCTACTGTGATTTGCATGCTTACATTATCAACGGCTCATTGCTCCAACTATAATACTTATGAATTCTTATTTAAGTTGTATCATTTATATAAACAAATTTGTACTCATCTAGAGTAATCTTTCTTCTTTAAATTTGACTGCTAGGGGATCTTCTCATCTGACATGGCACATGTTTTACTTATGGCTTTTTCAAGGATGTCTTCTATGAAAGAAAATTAAAAAATTATTTAAATACCTCATCTTTTGAATTGTTACTTAGAATAAATCCCATCAATTACTCAAATTACCTTTTAACAGATCCAGCTTATCTTGCTGACCATAGCACTTATACAGTCAAGATGGCAGCCTATGCAATTAATCTGCAGTGCATCCAAATCAAAAGGGGGCATGTCGGGGGCATTTTGAAGGGTGGGATGAGAATAGGCTTAGGGCATTTCTAATACTTGGATGTTTTATAGCCATAATGGAACAAAATGAAAACATCTAGGGCTGAAACAATGTTTTGGTCTGGATCAGTTTTTTGGAATGAATAAGGTACAAAAAAAGTGCCCTAAATGACCAGATGATCAATGGAGGGAATCAGGGATGCCCTCCTCGTACTCCCCCAGTGGTCACTAACCCCCCCCCCCCCCAAATGTGATTAAAAAAACATTACTTACCAGCCTCTAAGGCAGCCTCAGATGTTATACTCAGGTTCATTAGAGCAGTGTGCAGATCCCTGGAGTAGTATAGTGGTGAGTGCAGTGCACTATAGACAAGTAGACACAAGACATACCTTCCCTTACCTGTTACACTTGTGGTGGAAACTGTGACCCCTCCAAAACTCATCAGAAACCCACTGTAACCACGTATAGGTGCCTCCTTAACCCATTAGGGCTATTGTAGTGGTATACAGTTGGGGGTAGTGGATTTTGGGTGGGTTTTGGAGGGCTCAGCAGACAAGATAAGGGAACAATGGTGAGATGTGTACCTGGAGCATTCATATGAAATCCACAGCAGTGCCCAATAGGGTGCCCATTGCTCTTCTGGTATGTCTGCAAAAAATGCTGGCCCCTCCTACATCCCAATGGCCTGATTTTCTACGTTTTTCACTGTGCATTTATTTTTTTTACGAAAATGGTCTGAATGGATAAACACACAGAGCACAAAACCTTGTTACAAACAGTATTTAAAAAAAAAAAAAAAAAAGATGTTTTGCAATTTCAAAAATGGTTATATTTTCCATTCAGATTTTGGATGTTTAGTGCAAATTGTTCATGGCCTGACTTAGACGTCTTATCAAAAATGCCCCTCAATACGATTCAGCCACATTTTGGTCTGAACACCCCCCCCCCCCCCCCCCCCCCCCGCCATTATAAAAGATATTCAGAGTGCTGTTTTATAAATGAATAAATCAAATTTTTGGAAATCTTTTGATGACAATGATTAAATATCATGGTAACTGCTGGTCAAACCAAGTGCAGGAAGTTGTGCCGAAAGATGACAGCTTTGATATTTCAGCATTTCCGTTGTGAATGAAAGGCTGTGCTCACAATGATGGTTTGGACTTTGTCAATTTTATAGGAAATTGAATGCTCACTGTGGAGATAGAAAGAGGTTTTATTTCTTGAGCAGAATACGTGGAGGGGCATAATCGAACAAAAACGTCTATCTCCATGGGCGTTTATCTCCGAGAACGGGTCCGTGAAGGGGCGGACCGAACCGTATTTTCGCAAAAAATAGACGTCCATGTTTTATTCGACAATTTGTGAGCTGGGCGTTTTTGTTTTTCAGCGATAATGGAAAATGAAAGCGCCCAGCTCAAAAACGAATAAATCCAAGGCATTTGTTTGTGGGAGGGGCAGGAGTCATAGTGCACTGGTCCTCCTCACATGCCAGGACACCAACCGGGCACCCTAGGGGGCACTTTTACAAAAACAAAAAAAAGGTAAAAGAGCTCCCAGGTGCATAGCACCCTTCCCTTGTATGTTGAGCCCCCCAAATCCCCCTCAAAACCCACTGCCCACAAGTCTACACCATTACTATACCCCTAAGGGGTGAAGGGGGGCACCTACGTGTGGGTACAGTGGGTTTGGGGGGTTGGATGACTAATAAGCATTAAGCAGCACAATTGTAACAGGTAGGGGGGGATGGGCCTGGGTCCACCTGCCTGAAGTCCACTGCACCCCCTAACAACTGCTCCAGGGACCTGCATACTGCTGCCAGGGAGGTGGGTATGACATTTGATGGTGAAAATAAAAAGTTGTGAAACATCATTTTTTTGTGGTGGGAGGGGGTTAGTGACCACTGGGGAGTCAGGGGAGGTCATCCCCGATTCCCTCTGGGGGTAATCTGGTCATTTAGGGCACTTTTTGGGGCCTTATTCATGAAAAAACAGGGTCCAGGAAAAGTGCCCTAAATTCTAGCTACAAACGCATACTGTTTTTCCATTATCGGCGAAAGGCGCCCATCTCTGTTCGGGTGATAACCATGCCCCAGTCCTGCCTTCACCACACCTCCGACATGCCCCCGTCAACTTTGTACGCTTCCGCGATGGAGTGCAGTTGAAAACGTCCAAGTTCGGCTTTCGATTATACCGCGTTATTCGTTTTTGTGAGTTAAACGTCCATCTCCCGATTTAGGTCAGAACCTGGGCGTTTTTCTCGTTCGATTATAAGCAGGATAGTTATGCAGAAGAGATTTAGTTGAGTGCTGTATCTCAGCACAATATATGAAGCTGTCATCAAAGATTGTGTAAATATAGTGATGTCTTTCTATTTGTCATTTAACAGCAAAGCTGTGGCAATGGTGTTGGACTCTGGAATTAAAGAAAAACACGTATTAAAACAGAGGAATGCAAATACAGCCAAACTTTAACAGAACATTAGTTTCTTTCCTTTTAAGATAGTTACAACTCTTCTTCAGCGATGTGTTAACATGTGTAACCAGGCGCCTCTCTTGTGCAGCCAAGGATAGAACAATCTCCTCCAGCCACAGGCTCCCAGCACAATGAAGAAATAGATGTCCACCAGTAACTTCAAACTTAAGGACTTTTATTCCATGCAGGTTTCTAGTACACAGTTCCAACAGCAGCCTAGCACATACCAGGATTCAATATAGGCTTACAGGCTCCAGTCTGGGCTCTTTATCCAGTGCACCATAAACATTAGTTCAATTCCAAACAGCAGCAGTCCATTCAATTCATCATCATAGTTAAATCACCAAGCAGCAGTTATACTTCTATTCTCTTCACCCTCATAATGAGCTCCATATTTTAGGAACTTCTCACACCCAAGGGATTCCCCCTGCAACAGCTTCACTAGTAAGGTCAATACTTTAGGGACTTCTTCTTACCCAAGGATTCTCAGCCTACCAATACTTCCAAGACTTCAGTACTTTAGGGACCTCCCTGCGCAAGGGTTTTCAGCCTGCAACTGCCTCTCAGACTTCAGTAATTTAGGGACCTCTCTGCCCAAGGATTTTCAGCCTGCAAATACTTCCCAGACTCCAGTACTTTAGGGACCTCTCTGCCCAAGGATTTTCAGCCTGCAAATACTTCTCAGAATCCAGTACTTTAGGGACCTCTCTGCCCAAGGGTTTTCAGCCTGCAACTACTTCCCACCTTCCTTGCTGCTCTCCCTGAACTGAGCTGCCTAATCAATCCCTGGCTTCTGCCTTCACAACCAATCATTCTCCACTCATTAGCTTCTCTACACACCCATACCAGCTGAGTTGAGCATGAGCCTAATGAGGAGCTCCTGCACACAGGGTTTCCTAGCTCTCTTTCCCCCTAGTGGCTGCCAATCTACACCTCCTGTCAGCTTACACCCATGTCCTCACTTATTGCAGCTAGGAGTCCAGTCTGGGTTTTCCATCTCACCCCCTGGCTCCTTGCCTGTAATGCCTTCTGGGACTTGTAGTTCAGACTGAAGCTGCCTTAACCCAACTATCCTGGATGTGACTTTATCACACATGGAAGTGATATTATTTCATTTAAAAAATTAAACAACAGTGGAACCGTAAAAGGCACTGAAAATCTAGTGGTTCCTGTGTAGGAATGCTGACAGAACCCGTTCGAAATGAATGGGCTTTGCTGGCATTACCACACTGGGAGCCACTAGCACAGCTTGATAAAAGAGGTCTTAAGAGTGGGAAGGTGCTCTTCAAAAAAGATTATCTAGCACTTTTTCTTAGAGTAGTTCACATTTAGGTAATCCCCAGCCCCTGTACAGCAGTTTGATCCTTAATAGTTTTACTGCCAAAGGTTGCTGCTGCCATTTTGAACCTGGTGCCAGCAGAAACAGGAACAATTGGGATTGCTCCTGCCCCATCTTCACTAGACCTCAGGTTTCTTTCAAGGTGGGCCTAGGGGAAGTGGGGGGCTACACGAGCATGGGAGTGGGGGCTTTGAGGGAAAAGAGGACATCAGAGGGAGAGGTTATTTATTTATATATATATATATAACGATATACCATGCATTGTGCACACACCACTGCTGTGCAGTTTGCAAAACAAAACAAAAAAAGTAGTAAAATAAAAAATGGGAGAGAAACAAAAAGATACAATACCATAATCTGAGCAGAAACAATGGGGGAAAGAGGGAGATGCAACCTAAGATTATACACAAGAGAAGAAGGGAAGAAAAAAAAGACTACAAAGCATAAGGAAGAAGTCAGGGAGAGGGTTATGTTAAAAGGGGGCATTGGAGGGTGTGCGAAAAAGGGGTCATTGGGTGGCATCAAGGGGTTGGTACGTGGAAAGGAGGCATTGAAGGGATTGGTAGAAAGGGGGTGAATTTGGGATTGGTATGTGTTGAGGAGTGCATCGAGAGGGGGGTCTCTGATGGGGTCCATCAGGAAAGAGACAGGTCAGCCATTATTGACCATCCTCTTTAAGATATGACTTGCAATCATTGGGCCGTGGTTTGTGGCACAATGCAAGCAGCATTATTCATAACTGCCAGGGAATAAGGTTGATCGCATGCAGTGTTATTCTCATACTGTGGAGCTTTTACTGCACCTTAATAACCATCCCCTTAAGACTGAACTGATAGTCTTTTGATATGCAATGTAGACAATGAATGGGATAGAGAAGATTATCATACTTAAGATAGTAAAACAGTCAATGGAGATGGAATTATTAGCGCAGCAAAACAGCACAAGAAGAAGAAAGCACAATGGGCCCCAAACATTGGTATGAAGGAATAGTCTTTATCTGTAGGTCCTAAACAACGTGCCTGCCTTCGGGGTCATGTAAATATTCCAGCACATGTAAAATGATGGAATACTGTCAAAAAGGTGTGAATATACTTTAAATAAATAAATAAAAATAAAGTGGTCCAACATAGGTTTTATATCTGGCGAATGTAGAGGTTTACAATAGAACTTAGAAACTAAAGAAGCAGGTGAACAGTCATGAATCACAGGATGTGATTGAGTTGATCACTGAGGGTCTATAAATACTGTTTCTTCATACAACTCTTGGGGTCCATTGTGCTTTCTTCTTGTCATATGTAAGATAGTGAAAGAAAGCAGAAAGGGAGGAACACAGAAAACAAAGTGCATGGATAGTGTCAAGGAAACCAGTATAACATTTCTACGGCATTTTCAGGAAGTGCATGACAAGTTATGTTGCAGTGAACTGGATGACAACGTGTAGACACCAACTTGATTGCACAACAGTTTCTCATATATTTTGTGACACAATAATTCAAGTTGTCCTATAAATAAAACTATTTTCAGACATGTTATCAACTCTTATTATTTTAGAACCATTAGTGAAATTAAATGCCTGGTTAATGCATGAAAATCAGAACTGTGATGTGAAAAAGTATCTACTGACTTCTGTAAAATGTTAGTGTAACTATTTAATATTCTACTGCATCTCATTGAACAAAGAATCTACTTTAATTCAACTTTCCCAATCCTTGCTAGAAACAATTATAAAATGCAAATAGTTAAAATCATGCATGCTTGTTATGCTGTTTAGTAATACTTTGAGACAAATGTTGCATTTTAATGATGCAGTCCGTTAAAACTAGCAGCAGTGAGATTCTTCCAAAATGCAATCAGGTATTTCTTACTCCTTTCAAAACATGTTTCTTGTACGGTTACAGGGTTACATGGCAAAGTCTTTTTTGTTTTCAAGTAGTAATTTTTGATCTAAGATATTGTATCTTCCTGTTACCAGACGTTCAAATATTTATCAATTGAGATATTGTATTAGTGCCCAGCAAATCAGAAGATATTTCTTGCTAAGGTGTATATCATCATTATGTTGATGTGAGAGGTGTTATTGTCTGATGATATTTGACTGGTAGACTGAAGTTTATGCATGTGGGAACATTTTCTTGAAATAACTTAAAAAGGTGTTGATTGCACACTAACAACTTTCGATGTTATGGTTGTTAGTATTTGCCATGAGTTCTTTTACATACCAAGGTCCCAATATTCAAAAAAATTTACTTAGTGTTTAAAAAAATAAAAGAAGCTGATGATGATATGCATGACTTCTTGCTGTGTAAGTTGCTATCCCCCGGATTTTATGTATGGCGCTTAAAGTTGCTTGTGCAAATGTGGTTGCATGCCCAATTTGCACGGGCAATTTAATTGAGTAATAAGCCAATTAGAACCAGTAATTGGGTGCTATCATCGGTGCTAATTAGAAACAATTTGGATTTATGCATGCATCTTGCTAGGCGCTAGTCTTTAAAGATGTGTATCTAAATCTTTCAGTGTGCAACTGAAAAGGGGGCATGGCTATGAAAGGGCCATGGGCGGGTCAGGGGCCTTTACTAAAGATGCACACTCTATTATAGTATTTGGGGTATCTGCATCTAATTTACGTGTGAGGATTTACACCAGGTTTCAGTTGGTGTAAATCCTCGCACCCAAAGTTGAGTGTGGATCCCAATGCTATGCGCTGTTCTATAAACATTGCCCAACTCGGAACGCTGTTTAATGAATAGCGCTCAGTGTTCATTTTTTTTAGCACCCCTTGCAGAATCTAGTCCTATGTGGGTAATTTTACATTCAGTTTACATACAGATAGTGCTTATAAAATTACCCCTGCATAAAAATATGGGCAGTGACTAGAATATATATTTTTATATGACAAGGTTATAGGCATATTTAGGGATGGGCTTTGGACAGCGCGCAGAGTTGTTACTTACATGCAAACTTTACAAAATATGTGTTTTTGCACATTTTATATGCAAACCTTTAGATCTGCTTCGAAGTAGGTGTAAATGTCTGTGCCCTCATTTTCTGCAGGATTTGTACTGGTATTTTATAGGTGTGTGCAGCTTCAAATTTTTCATTTTGTGTCATTTATTTCCTTCTGTTTTCATGGGAGCAATGTTGTTAAGGCTGCACATTTTTGGAAAGAACATACATTCTTCTCTTTTGAAATAATGCATACTGTTCATGAAGAATGTGACTGTTTGTAAAAATTGCAAACTCTCCCCTGGATTCTATAAAGGTTGTCCACATTTGAGTACCCATGTTTTGGTGAGATCCTGAATTGTATGCACGACTAAATTAGTTAGGGGTCCTTTTACTAAGGCGCACTGAAAAATGGCCTGCGCTGTTGTAGGTGCATGTATTGGCCGCACTCAGGCCCATTTTTCAGCGGCCTGCAAAAAAGGCCTTTTATGGCTGAAAATGGATGTGCGGCAAAATAAAAATTGGCACGTGTCCATTTTGGGCCTGAGACCTTACCGCTACCCAGTGACTTAGTGGTAAGTTCTCGCAACTGGGCAGTAATTGTCAGCATGTGTACACTGATGATTACCGCCCAGTTAGTGCCATGCGGTAGAAAATAAAAAATATTTTTTTCCGCACATATTGGATACAGGTAAAAAATGGAATTACCACCCGTGGTCCGCGGTAGCTGGGCGGTAGTTCCAAATTGACGTGCATTGGATGTGCATAGGCACCTACTCACCTTAGTAAAAGGGCCCCTTAATGAGCTATTAACACTCAATAATTGGCTGCTAACAATCAATTATTGGAATTCATTGGCACTAATTTGGAGTTGTGCATTCAACTTTCTATGCATAATTCTACAAAGAACCGCACCTACATCTTTTCACATGCAACATGGCCATGGGAGGGGCATGGGTGGGTCATGGCAGGGCATTCTCCAAAGTTATGTGCAGTATTACTGAATTTGAGGGATGCGCGCCCCACTTGCACGCCAAGATTTACATCAGATTTCAGTTGGTGTAGGTCCTTGCACCCAAAGTTGGGCACAGGAATCCGTGCTTACTGCCAAATTCTATATAGCATGCCTAGAGATCCGTGCTGAAATTAAGGTGTATTCTATAACAATGTGTGTAACTTAATTGGCTTAACAAGCCAATCAGCATATTTAACAGCACTTAAAAAGCAATAATGTGTACTAATTAGCAATAATTAGAATTTATGCACATAACTAAGCACATTCTGTAATGAACTGTGCCTAAATTCTAAAGCACGCAGTTCAAAAGGGGCATGGCTATGAGTGGAGAAATGGGCATTTTGTGGGCATTCCAAAATTTACATTCGTTGTTATAGAATATAGCCCAGTGCATTTAAATCTATGTGCAGGGATTTACGCCATGTTTTCATTGGTGTAAATGGATACACCTACTTTTGAGCACTGGGCTATCAAGTAAGCGTATTTTACTTTCTGTTAGTATATTTTGAACATGTTCATACTTTTCTAATTGTTATGTAAGCCACATTGAACCTCAGTTCTACTCGTGCTAATACAGGATATAAATGTCATAAATAATAATAATAATAATAATCAGGATCAGGCTGAGGGTGTTGGGTTCCCTAGGTGAACCTTCAGCCTTAACCCTCCTCATTCAATTAACTTTCAGGCCTCAAGTCCCCCTAAGATTTTGATAATTTACTCAACACGCCACCAATTCTCCCATAATAATCCACTGAAAATACATGATTGGACACAATGCTTTTTTTTGTTCAATTTCTTTATTCAGATTTCAAATATATAGATACAATGTTGAACCTCATAGCAAACATTACAAGTATAATTGAATACAAATATAAAAGAAAAAACAGACCAACAAAAAGGAAGGGTCATTATGGGAGTGTATAAGTAATCATGCAGATGTCTTGAATGCTAAAATCTGTCAGTGGCTTCCAGGTGCTGAGAATATGCATCCTGTTGATGCGATGTTCAGTCACAGCCAGCCTGAATTTGTGAATCATGCAGATTGAATTCCACCAGAATGTATAATTAAGTTTGGAAGCATCTTTCAGGTGCTCAATTCAGTTTGAAGAGCCACAGAGAGTAGTACATCTAATAGTTTCTTATGAGAATGAAAAATCACATTCTCCAATACCACAGATTTGGCAATCACTATTTGGTAGGACATAGGCTCTTGTAGGTGGATTGTTTTATTGTCTGCGCTATAAGACAATAAAATATCATAAATGAATAAGTACCCATTACGTCTGCACAATACCAGCACAAATTGAAGTTAACATGCCTGCTTTATGTAGTTTTCTGGGAGTTCAGGTGGTCTTATGAGCTACGAATAATAAATATTGAGAGAGAGTACATTTGGCCCAGAAGGTCAACTAATCTATGGACTCATCAGAGAAACCAAATCGATGATCCCATAGAATTCTATTACCTCAGTTTCTTATAAAAGAAAGAGGACATAGGACCTTGCTTTTTTGCTTGTAAGCAGAGCTCTAAGAAGTCGCAATGGTTCTGAAAGGTTTGGTGGAGTCCTGAAGAGGTGCTCAGAGAGGACCTGCTGAGGGGAGGAAAACTTCACTGGTGTATCTTACCTCCTGAAAATTGCATTCAAACTTGGGAAAAGGTTCACCATTCACAGATGCTCTGGTATTTTCAGAAATCACACTCTCAAACTACAGGGACACTTGAAGCAGGCCTCTGCGGCCGAAACACGATTTGTGTAAAGTCTAGTATATTTTGTGAAATAAACTTCTGATGTGAACTCTTTGAGTCCGTTAGATGTTTTGTCATCATCTTGACTGTCTCCTTCGCTGAGTTTGTTTGCCTGGTTTTACCTGCACGAAGGTTCCTTGTTCTTCTGGGTTTGTTGATTCCTAAACTGAGGTTCCCACTTAAAAATTGCCCCATAGCAGCAATATTCAGTCACTATTGCGGTAATCTTATACATTTTTTCCATGGGTCAAATCTTTTTTCTTTTTTCAAAAACATTTACATTTCACAGAAACAAAATGGAAAAATCCATAAGGATATGCAGCCCACATCACAGAGGAAAGAAGAGACAACAGGAAAAAGGAGTTTCTCCAGATGTGTTAGGTCTAAAACACAAATCTTGTATCCTGATAAGTAATAAGGCACTTTTCTGACCATAAAAAAAGTGGTCTTTTTTCTTAAAAAATGCCTTCAAGACTTGCATTTTATCTTAATTCAAAGGAAAAGACATAAATAAGGTGGATCTAGTGGAAATCACACCATTTGAACTTTAGAAAATGCAGTCAAGTTCAAACTAGTTTCCTCTGAGAAAAGGGCCCTTTCACAAAGCTGCAGCAAAAAGTGGCCTTAAAGCATGGAGGAGTAGCCTAGAGGTTAGGGCAGTGGACTTTGATCCTGGGGAACTGAGTTCAATCCCCACTGCAGCTCCTTGTGACTCTGGGCAAGTCACTTAACCCTCCATTGCCCCTGGTACAAAATAAGTACCTGAATATATGTAAACCACTTTGAATGTAGTTTCAAAAACCTCAGAAAGGTGGTATATCAAGTCCCATTTCCCTTTCCCTTACACGGGTCTTTCCTGTGCACTAAGGCCACTTTTTGTCATGGCAGGAAAATGGCCAATTTTCTGCTTTCAACATTAATGGCCACACACTAATGTTATCCTTAGTGTATGGCTATTAGTGTGTGGGCCATTACTGCCACCATTTTGTAGGTGGTAAGGGCTCACATGCAAATCCCATGCAAATCAGTTAGTGCAAGGCAATATGGCTACACTAATTGATTAGTGCAGGCACACACCTTTGGCCAAAAAATAACATTTATTTTAAATGCATTTGTAGCACGTGCACATTGGAATTTTAGCATGGGACACCTCAACATGCCCCATGGTAAACTCTTTTATGTTGCGATAAATACGTGCTCCTCCCATAACCACATCCCTTTGGAGTTGTGCGCTATAAAATTTAGGCACAGATGTTATACAATAGCACCTAGGGCAGATGTATATGTAACTCCCAATTGGAGCCAATTAATATCAGTCATTAATTATTGACATCTGATTAATTACTTTACATACTCATCTGCTCTAGGTACCCAAATTTGGGCACTCAACTCTGGATGTGCACAATCCATTTTAACTTGCTTTTGCCATAGCATTTGTTATTTCATAAGTGCTCGAAGACTCCATTTTAGTGTCAAAGTCCTCCGGAATCCATATTGAATATCTTCCAACGTATAGATCACTAGATACAAATTGCACCATTTATCATACTTAAGCACATACCAGCAGAAAGCCTAATGAGCTCATTACTTTTCATTTGCACATAGTTAGAGTGAGGGGTTTATTGCACAGTAAAAGCAAGAATTTCACAGGGCTATGGAATTTAGTTAAAACAAGATTTGAGGAAAGAAAGCCCATCAGACTTGAACCAGGACTTACGTAACAAGGTTTGAGGTTAATTTCAAATGTTCACACATGTCTAGGTCTATTCTATAGATGTTTTTTTTTTTCATTTACAACTTTGAAAAATATTGGGGATAAATTAATTTAAAATTGTAGATTAGGCCCAGGCTATTGGTTCAGCAGCAGTGCCGCTGTTCATTGCTGAGCAGAAAGCCTTGGTTCAGTTTTCAGACCCAGCTTTACTTCCTTGCATTGTCTAGACTTGAGGAGACTCCAACATTGACATTCAGTGTTCCTGGGGGCGAGGAAGGGAAGAAGGAAATCCCAGCTGTGGCTCTGCGAAACTAGAAAGCACACACACAATGGGTTTAAGAGGAAGCTTGAGAGCTTCAGGAGTAGACCATGGAAGTGAGATAGGCAAAGCAGAGGCATGCCCAGCAGTGACAGCTAGTGCATGGATTAGTGCCAAAAGCTAACTGTTATGACTGCTGATAGCATGGCTGCCTTTAATGCTATCTCAAGAGCGGCATTAAGTGCAGCCACACTACTGGGAGTCCAATATTGTGGCTCCAATCCAATCCCTCCAATCAACCCCCTCGATCTAGTCCCCCCAAAGCACAACCCCAATCTGAACCCCTCAGAGTAGACTCCCAAGGCAATCCTCTCCAGAGTAGATGCTCCAAAAAGCAGACCCTCTAATTCTTCAACATTTCCCTACCCATGACCCTCCTGGTACCTACCAGGGATTGTTCTTTATAATCATTTGGAATTGTATGTATATTGTTTTTATCATTTATTTTTATTACTATGCCAACTTTTAAATTTATATTTATTTTTAACTTATCCAACAAAGATTGATACTTATTACTGTGTCAACATGTAACATTTTATTTGTTTCTTATGTATATTTGTTCTATATTCATGTTCTTATTGTTTTTATATGCTGTTTTACAATTAGACTCCTGATGCAGGCCCCTTGGGCCAAAACACGGCTGTGTTGAGTCATTTTCATCAATCAATTCATTTTCAATTTTTTCCTGGAGCGTCTTTGTTCAACCTACCAGGAATCACCATGGTAGTCTATTGGTCCATAAAAGGCGTGGTCCCCCTATATTCCTGTCCTGGTGTTGCCCTGGGTTCAAAAGGTGCCCACAATCTCCAGGGGTAGTCTTGCAGCACTACCACTAGGATCTAATCTGCCATGAGAACAATTTCTAGTGTGGTAAGTGTCTGCCCTGTGCACTAAATTCAAGGCACGTTTTAGGCATTTTCCCAGCATTTACTGTGCAAGCTTTGCACTTACCACACCTTATAATCTAAATAATCCATAATTTAAAAATGGGTGATTTAAAAAATACTAGTGGTTAAAAAATGGGATATTGAAAGTGTCATAAAATCTACTGAGCAAGCCTAGTTAACATTGTTTCAGCAATTAAATGCAGCATTAAAATGACACACAATGTTTGTTTGTTTGTTTTTTTTGGTAAGGAAACAACCAAATAATAACCAGGCATACTAAGTGGCCAAGAGGATCATATCTGAAAGTATGAGATTGCTCCACTGAGGCTCAAAATGGTAAATTTATCGATGACGTAGGTATTCTTTTTAGTTTACACTGCTGTCTATAAACTGCAATCTCCTTGTAATAGGCATAAACTGTAGACTTGAAACACTTTTGCTCTGGCAGATTCTGGAAAATCTGCTCAATCCTTCTCAGCTTGAAAGCTGTCACTGGAGTTTATCTGTTTATGACTGATTTTGTAAAATGCAACTGCTTTTTATGATATTTGCTTCTTTCATTGGTATATGTTGACAGCTGCAGAGCTGTCATTAATCTGTACGCTGTCATAAAAGAAGCTCCGGAAAGACTAATGCTTTGGGCTCTGCTCGAATTGTTTCCAGTTGTGGTCCTGCTGTCACTTGTGCCTTTCTCCTGCTTGGTTACCATTTGCGAAATTTTCTCTGCAAATTTATTTACATATTATGTGTGTGTACATTGCAGGATTCAACACCCAAAAAGATGAGCGAAATGTGCTGCTTGCAATATTTGTTCACACATTTATTAACTATGGGCCTGATATTCTGCCGGCACATTTACCATGATAATTTAAACACCTATAATGGTTCACTGGTGTATCTTACCTCTTCAATCATATTCTTCTTTAGCGCCATTATCCTTATAGGTAGTGGTACTGAATATGCATAGTGAGTCGTCGCTGCATGACCTCTGACTCTTTTAGCAACTGCTTTACAAATTACCCCGGAAGTAGGTCACATTAACCAAAACACCTCTGGATTGCTTGTGGGCCTTGGGTCATATGAACTTGCATTCACAGCGCTGTGGACTGTGTGTACTTTTCAGATAAGTAGTTACTTCCTTTTTTCACTATCTTTACAATTTGGAAGTCAATATTTTGGTAATATACTTTAATTGGTTTTTAATGTTAGTTTAAACTGGGCTATCTGAGGCAAGCGATTGATGGCAGCTTGAGAGTTTGGATTTGAAATAGCTTTGTGCTATAAAAGATCCTATAGATTATTATTTGTTTAAAGCCTGATGCCCCACAGTCTACATCAAGGGATTAATGATGAACAGTGACACTAATAAAAAATTAGTATATATTACATATTTTGCACTGTTCATATTAAAGTTATTTTACTTGGTTGCCATGTTTCTTTTATCATTACTCCTATTCCTTTTGACATATACTTCTTGTGGAGTGGTTTTTACCCCTTGTTTTTTTGGACTAGATAGATAGGGGGTCAATATTCAGTCCATGCCAGTGCATATCTTGGTTACAGTGGTCACCCAAAAGCCAACTGCATACCAATTGATATTCAAACTAATGCCCGGTGAGCTTGGCGGATAAAGTTAGGAAAGCCTTTATCCTAACATCTTTTGGAGATAAAGAAAAGAGATGATGGTCCACAATCATATACAGGATAAAAAAACAAGCAGGTCCAGAAGACAAGATGTAAAATCAGCCAATTTAGGTGACACAAGGCCACATTGGGTCATCTGTTGGGCGACTAGACATCAATAAAAGCTTTCAGGGGCCCTTTTACAAGGGCACGTTAGGCTGTACGCATGTGCAGCGTGGGCTAAAATGAGACTACTGCCAGGCTACTGCATCCCCCTGGTGCTCATAATGCTTAGATGATTTATTTATTTCCTCCCACGCAGGCCTTTCCAGCGGTAATCGGCAGTTGGCGCATGCAGACCGGTCACCATGTGTGTACCGTGTGAGCCCTTACCGCGAGATCAGTGGGTGGTGTTAAGGACTCAGGCTGGTTTTAGGCATGCACTGCATTTAATTTTACTGCATGCTGTTTTCCTGTCCCATTTTAAAAAAAGCCATTTTTTTGCAGACGTGGTAAAAACTTTCCTGGCACGCACCCAAAACATGTGCCTACACTACCGCAGGCCACTTTTTACCACGGTATTGTATTCATACCCATTTTTCATCCTATTGGTAGGTTGAACATGGCTTAATAGTTTACAGAAGAACAGTTTACATGTTCAAAAGAACAAATTACATGTTTCAGGGAGAAACAGGTTACATGTTCAGAGTCATGCACTGCAAATGTGCCAGGTCCAATTTCAGTCACGTTCAGGTCAGTTGAAGATTTGTGGTTGTAGGTGCGTTGTCCTACTAGTTACGTGGTTAGTGAGGTCATTGGGGGGATTGTTTTGTAGAAATGGGCTTTCAGGTGTTTTCTGAATTGTAGGTAGTTGTTCATGTGTTTTAAGTTTTTCGGAAGGGAGTTCCAGGTTTTGGTGCAAATGTAGGCGAAGCTTGTTTTGTATGTGGTTTTATATTTCAGGCCCTGGCATCTGGAGAAATGGAGTGTGAGGTAGAATCTTGTGTTCTTGATTGTGTTGCGTTGCAGTAGTATTATTAGGTCATGTACAATGGGGCAAAGTCAAAAACTATTCTGTAGGCAAGTGTACAGATCTTGAAGGATATGTGAGTTTTGATAGCCAGTATAGCATACCTAACTGGTTAGCTCACTGAATATTGCTGCTAATTGGCTAAGTGTTGTCACCACCCAAGCTCTACCCTGGACCTCCCTGGCATTAACCAACAGAGTCTGGGAAGTCACAGGCAATATTAAGCAGCATTGAATATTGCTGGAAACCAGCTCAGTGGGGTTTAACTGGGCAGGAACCTCTTCTGCCCAGTTAAACCTTTTTTAAAAAAATATATAGTTATTTATTTATTTATTAGGATTTATTTACCGCCTTTTTGAAGGAATTCATTCAAGGCGGTGTATAGTAAGAATAAATAAAACATGAGCAATAGACAAATACAGCAGTAAAAATATTCAAATAACAATACAAAGTATGGCACAGTATAACTACTTACAGTGTCAACACAATACATAATAGAACATTTTCATTGACAGTGAAGGGTGTAAGCAAAGATGGAACATATATAGGTAAGAGAGTAAAAGGAGTTAGAAAATAAGGTGACTAATTTAAAGAACGATGCACATGAGGTCAGAGAGATGGTTAAATATTATCTCAGCTAGGGTAGGAGTGGATCAACATATCCTGCTGCAGTATGTGCAGCCCATGTCTCTCCTTGTGTGTGTGAGTGAGACACTCATACACTCAAGTTAGTTACTTCTTCCATTAAAGGCCTGGTTGAAGAGTTAAGCTTTCACCTGCTTCCTGAAGTAGAGATAGTCTTGTGTTAAGCAGATCCTTTCAGGGGGTGCATTCCAATTAGATCCTTTCAAGGGGTGCATTCCAATTAGTTCATGACCAGGGTACAGCAGTCAGAAACAAAGGTCCATACAGAAACAATGCCAATACAAATAAACACTAGTCTCAGATAATACAAAGGACAAGATAGTCTTCAGAATACAGAAGGTACAGTGTCCGAAGAAAAGTAATAGAAGGGTATACTACCCCTTCCTGAACATGTTCAATGCACAAAACACACAAATAAAACAAAACACAAACAGCTCAAACACCCCAATCAAATCCCCCTCTCTCCCCCCAGTAGATTTTACACCTGAAGCATTCACCTCATTCATTGAATATTGGCTCTAACTTTTTCCATTGCCTCCTCCCAGTTCTTAACCATTAATATATAAATAATATATGGCCATTTGGTGAATTAAAGGGGGAAATTATCAATTTTGGCTACTGTTAAGATATGTTATTTTACAGTTAAACTCAGTTATTAGTAATGAGTTCTCATTGCATAAAATGCGATCTAGGCAAAAATAGCACAAATTAGTGGTAAAATAATGCCACATGCTAACAGTAGCCCACGTTGATAGCTATGCCCCTAAATGGTCCAATATTATTCATATATTTTCTGAAAATATATCAACAAGCATATTAGTAGCCCACTAGCAAATGCAAAACTTGCTTTGGATATTAGCCACTGTTCCCTTTAAGCTGAGCGGGAGTCTTCCAACTGCATTGCTGGTGGGGGGGGGGGGGGGGTTGTTGGTTCAATATTATGTTTTTAATGACTAGAGACAGGCAGGTTCCCTGGAGTCCTGCAGAGCTTGTCTGTTCCTCACTATTGAAAATGTGATAGTGAAACAGCACCACTCACTGGCAGGACTGAAGGTGGAGGACTCCCGCTCAGCTTAGAGGAAACATTGATATCAGCCCACGTATGGGCATTTTGCAGTAAGCTTTTGTCCCTGCATTAAGTGCGCATTAGCGTTTAATGCGATGTAGTGAAAGGCAATGGAGGGATGAGGCAATGGAGGGCTAAGTGACTCGCCCAAGGTCACAAAGACCTGCAGTGTGATTTGAACCAGGCTTCTCTTTGCTCATCTTTATTTTTTCTGTTTTAAGTGCAGACGTTGCAGTTTCAGCCACACCTAGATATTTATACACAGCTTCCCCATTCAAGTTATTTTCTGTTACAGTTATGGTTTTTGTTTGTTCTGTTTCTGCAGCAATGCAGAAGTATTCATTGCTTTTGGATGAACATGTTTTCTATTCTGAACAGTTCAATCATATGCAGACAGTTATGAGACTAAATCAATAACAGCCTCTTTTACTAAAGCTTAGTGCACAAAAATGGACATTAGTGTATGCTGCCTATTATATACTTATAGGATTCTTAGAATCTAGCATATGCTAATCCTGTTAGCATGCACTAAGTTTTAGTGAAAAGGCCCCAAGACTGAATCCATTATTTCAAAACTTAGCAAAGTATTTTTTTCTTTGGGTAACAAGAAATGCTGTAGGATGAGTATCTCTAAATACTGTACTATTCATGCAGCTCAGAATTAATTTTGAAAATTGGGCCTTTGTAAACCCCCCCACCCCAAATTCTACGTATCATGACTTAATTTCCATGCAAGAAAACAAAAAGTGAGGACGAATGGAGAAGGAAATCCAAACTGTTTTCTTTATTGGTAATCAAATAATGACCCGACACGGCCGTGTTTCGGCATCAGAGCCTGCATCAGGGGTCAAACAAATCTTCTTGGGTTGTCACTTGATGAATGCCAAAAAGAATAAGACATAGGACCGGCAATACACAGAAATGATGTCAATATTGCTTTTTTTCTTTTTGCCGGTCAGGCATTCCATAGTTGACTTTAAAATTCTATACATTTTAAGGAAGTTCCTATGTCTTTTTCTTTTTGGTATTCATCAATTGACAACCCAAGAAGATTTGTTTGACCCCTGATGCAGGCTCTGATGCCGAAACACGGCCGTGTTGGATCGTTATTTGATTACCAATAAAGAAAACAGTTTGGATTTCCTTCTCCATTCGTCCTCACTTTTTGTTTTCTTACTGTGTTTTGCATGAGGATTTTCCTCCTCGCTTTTTGTTTGTTAATTTCCATGCAGAAATCAAAGTGTATTGGTTAACTAGCTAATCAGTGCTGTCAACTGGATGTTAACAAGCAATTATCAGTACTAATTGGCATTAATTATGATTTACATGCACAACTCATTATGCGTATTCTGTAACATGGTATATGTAAATTCCAAGTTGCACAGTTGAAAAGGGGGTGTGGTTAGAGACATGGAATGGACGTTTCTAAAATCTATGCTTGTTATTATAGAATATACCCACTCTGTGCCTAATATAGGCATTAGGATTTATGCCAAGTAAAACAGGGCCTAAATGGATGTGACCAAATTTGGTCACCTGGAGAGGCGCTCAGTGTGTTCTATATACTGTGTGGAAATTTAAGATGATTCTATAAAATTTAGGTGTACTTCAGAGAATACGCCTAGGCGTGTTATTTTACTTCGCAAATTTTTTAGGTGCCATATATAGAATCTAGCTCAAAGTGTGTAATTCAGACAATTGCACAGACTTTTGAAAATCGGTCCCCATATATCCAGCCTAAGTTTGAGCTCATCAATTGAACAGAGATGTTATTTATATTCATGGCAAGGCAGGGTTGTGACTGGGATATTTTGACAAGAAAGTGTGAGTCTTTTGTTGCTAAACTATTTTTAGCCTTTCCCATTTTCAGTACTGTATGATGTGCAGTAACATAGAAAGCAACTTAAAAATAAATTCCCTCTGCATTCATTTTCACATTTATTTTTAAATTGCATCAATGGTTGTTCATCGTACAATATATGATACTTGCTCATTTCTCTAGCTTCTTCTAATTTACATCTTACTTGGGGTGCTGCAGTGGTGCTCATC
The DNA here is from genome assembly GCF_901765095.1 of Microcaecilia unicolor. Lineage (NCBI taxonomy): Eukaryota > Metazoa > Chordata > Amphibia > Gymnophiona > Siphonopidae > Microcaecilia > Microcaecilia unicolor. The sequence continues at coordinate 212,336,774 of NC_044037.1, read as the reverse complement.
TCCTTGGAGGAATGTCATAGAGGCAATTCAGTAAAAAAATATACAGAAAATATCAGCACAAACAGCTACAGAAAAAAAGGCATTTTTTCAACCCAGTCCTCAGGGCACACCCAGCCAGTCCATGTTTTCGAGATATCCCATTGATATCCTGAAAACCCTGACTGGCTGGGTGTGCCCCGAACATTGGGTTGAAAACCCCTGCTCTAAGCTGTGAACCTGCATCAACATGTGGAAAAGATGGGAAAATGTGGGATACAAATGTAACAAATAAATATCTTTTCGTAGGTGCGGTCTCTAGAATTGCACACAGTATTCTAAATGGGGCCTCACCAGAGACTTATACAAAGGCACTATCACCTCTTTTTTCCTGCTGGCTATTCCTCTCCCAATGCACCCAAGCATCCTTCTGGCTTTGACCATCACCCTTTCTACCTGTTTGGCCACCTTCAGATCATCAGACACAATCACCCCCAAGTCTCAACTCTTCTTTCGTACTTCACCCCCTGTACTATAACTTTCCCTTGGATTTTTGCAACCTCAGTGTATGACTCTGCATTTTTTTAGCATTTAATCTGAGTTGCCAATTGCTGGACCATTCTTCAAACTTTGACAGATCTCTCTCCGCATGCCACCCACGCCCTCTGGGGAGTCTTATCACAAAGCTTGGTATCGTCCGCAAAGAGACAAACCTTACCAGATAGGCCTTCCGCAATATCACTCACAAAGATATTAAAAAGAGCCGGCCCAAGGACCGATCCTTGCAGTACACCAGTAACAACATCCTTTTCCTCGGAGCAAACTCAATTTACCACTACCCTCTGGAGCTCATTTTCAAAAGAGAAAAACATTCAAAAAGTGGCATAAATCTGCAGTTAGACATTTTTTCTCACAAAAATGTCCAAATTGGTATTTTCATAACCAATGTTTAGATGTTTTTCTATGAAGTCCGTCAGAAGTGCATTCAAAAGACAAGGAGGCATGTCAGGGGCATGTTAAGGGTGGGATGTGAGCATTCCTAACATCTGGACATTTTTCAGCCATAATGGAACAAAACAAGTGTGTCCAGAATTAAAACTAAGACGTTTTGAGCTAGACCTGTTTTTATAATGAATAAGGCACAAAAAGGTGCCCTATATGACCAGATGACCACTGGAGGGAATCAGGGGTAATCCCCCAATACTCCCCCCCCAGTGGTCACTGACCTCCTCCCACCACCCACAAATGTGAATACAAATATGATTTAGCAGTCTCTATGACAGCCTCAGATGTTAGAGCCAGGTCTATTAGAGCAGCATGTAGGTCCCAGGAGTAGTGTAGTGGTCAGTGCAGTGCACTATGGAGTGGGGGACTCTTTTCACTATCTCCCTCTACCTGTCACATTTGTGGTGGAAAATGTGATCCCTCCAAAACTCACCAGAAACCCAATGCACGCACATATAGGTGCCCCGTTCACCATAAGGGCTATTGTAGTGGTGTATAGTTGTAGGCTATGGGTTTTGGGGGGGGGCTCAGCAGACAAGATAATGGAGCAATGGTGAGATGGGTACCTGGGAGCATATTTTTGAAGTCCACTGCAATGCTCCCTAGGGTGCCCCATTTATCTCCTGGGATGTCTGGGAGACCAATCTACTAAAAATGCTGGCCCCTCTTACATCCCAATGGCTTGATTTTCTACTAAAAAACAAAACGTCCAAAGCATGAAACCTTGTTAGAAACAGTATTTTCAACAACAAAAGATAGACATTTTTCTTTTTTGAAAATGAATTTCTTTCCTATTCAGATTTTGGACGTTTTTTGCAAAACGTCTAAAGTCAGACTTAGACATCATATTGAAAATGCCCCTCCATGTCTCCTTCCACTAAACCATTTTTTAACCCAGTCAGTCACTTTAGCGCCTATACTGAAGGCAATCAGTTTATTTATCAGATGCCTCTGCAGAACTGTGTCAAAGGCTTTGCTAAAATCCAAGTAGAGTGATGTGGTAGCTGTGTTAGTCCACTTTTAAAGGTAATAAATAGAAATGATACCATTTTTATTTGACTAACTTAATACATTTTTTATTAGTTTTGAAGGTAACCCTTCTTCTTCAGATCAGAAATAAGCAAAAGTTGATAAATAACAGCATATATACTTAACCGTCCATTGCCCCATGTAAGCCGCATTGAGCCTGCCATGAGTGGGAAAGCGCGGGGTACAAATGTAAATATATATATTGTGAAGAGCAAAGAAAGTACAAGCCCCAGAAGGCAGTGCAGCACCATAGAGATTCAGAACCAAGGAACAACAAAGCCCAGAAGGCAGGGCAACGTCAGAGAAGTCAGGAGCTAAGAAACTACAAGCCCCAAAAGGCAGTGCAGCACCAGCAGAGGGATCAGGTGAAGGGAGAAGAATCTATGCAAGAGAGGGAGGAGCCGGGGTGTGATTGGGAGATGGAATCAAATGGGGGAAGGGAAGAGCCCCTAGACCGGGAGGAAGGGGAGGAGAGAATGGAACTGGAGGAGGTGGAAGGAGGGGAGAATGAGGAGGAAATGGAAGTACTGGTGGAGGGCTCTTAAAGTGAGTTATGAACTGAACTGGAGAGAGTGAATGAAGCCTTGGTGAATTGACCCGGTGGGTGGATGTCAGGTGGTTTTGTGCTGACAAACGAGGGAGGTGGGTCATTAGGTCTAAGAGTGAGAAAGTGACTTGGACCATATTGCCATTGAATTGAACTGTTTAATTTCATTTCTAAGATGAACGGTGTTGCAGAGCAGTGCTAAACTGAACTGTGTTTGAAGGCAATGCTAAACTGAACTGTGTTTGAAAGCAGTGCTAAACTGAATTGATGAGGAAAACATTGCTAACTGAACTGAATTGTGAGCAGTGCTCATTAGCTGTGTGAAAGAGCAGTACCACTAAGTACTGGATTAGAAGCAGTGCAGGATAAAACCATATTGAAAGCAGGGCCAAAGTGAACTGTGTGGAAAGCAGGCCCAAGCTGAACTGAATTGCAAGCAGGGCTCCAATGAACTGTGTTTAAAAGTGGAGCTACACTGAGGAGAGGGGAGGGCCTGTGACCAGGGTTGCCAGATGGCAAAAAAATTTCCAGCCCAATTAGTGGCCAAAAGGAGCCCAAAAGGAGCCCAACGTTAATATTCATGCGGAATCGTGAATATTCATAAAAAATTATGAATATTCATAGGAAATTATGAATATTAATGAGGAAATTATGAATATTAATGAGAAATTCGATATATTGCAAATTACATTTCTATTTGAGTAGATTTTAAAATTAATTTAAGCAAGCACTTAGCTTAAGTATCAAGATCCTGACAGGAAATGCTGAGGCAACAGGAACAGGATGGCGACTGAAGCAGCAACAGAGCACCTGAAAAAAAACAGAATCAGAGCACCTGAAAACAGAAGCAGCAATGGTGACTGAGGTAGGCCCAGGCCAGGAACAGAACACTGAGGCAGGCCCAGGAAACCAGGTACACACTGAGGCCTGCCCCAGTGTTCCTGTTCCTGGAACTGCCCCAGTGTTACTGCTCCTGCCCAGGAATAGGAACAGAAACAGGAACAGGAACACCAAGGCAGGCCCAGGGACAGGGACAGGAACATCACCATCGTCCATCACCAAGGCAGGAACAGGCACAGGAACACAAACTGAAAGAGAAAAAGAAAAAGAAACAGATTAGGATGGAACAGTTAGAAGTACACTGAATGAAACAGATGAAAATGAAACTGGCACAGACAGGAATGCTGAACTCTCCAGTCCTAGCTCCCGAGGCAGGCACAGGAACACTGAACACCAACGCAGACAGAGGCAGCCAGGTACAGGATATTGGACTGAAAAGGAAACAGAGGGGAATAAAGGATTACTGTCTCACCCAATGCTCAGGTTACTGTGTGACACCCACCCCCTCCTAGAAGAGGACTCACCGGGCTCTTACGGCCTTGGGACCGTATACTGCAGGAACACTGGAAACTCCGCTGCAGGCACACTTGGGGCTCTCCCACTCTGGACTCTGGAGCAGGAAAACTGTAGAGGCTGCAAAAGAGGGAAAGAATCAAGGATGAGTGAGTGACCGCCTTTGCTTACACAGAGACCTCCATCGCCCCACTTAGGAGATTGAAGAAGAAAAGTAAGAACTCACCAGGCGATGAATCAGCCAGGTGTCACAGGAACACTACTACTACTTAACATTTCTAAAGGCGAAAGAACCCCTTCTGACTCAATGGACGAAGCCAGGCATAGGAACCCCCCCTGACTCGTTTCACACGGACAGGCAAAGGAACCCTCTCTGACTCGTTCGATGTAGCCAGGCACAGAAACCCCCTGGCTCTCTTTGACGCAGCCAGGCACAGGAACTCGGACTGAAAAGGAAACAAGAGGGAATAAAGCATGACTGTCTCACCCAATGCTCAGGTTACTGTGTGACACCCACCCCCTCCAAGAAGAGGACTCACCAGACTCTTAGGGCCTTGGGACCGTATACTGCAGGAACACTGGAAACTCCGCTGCAGGCACACTTGGGGCTCTCCCACTCTGGACTCTGGAGCAGGAAAGCTGTAGAGGCTGCAAAAGAGGGAAAGAATCAAGGATGAGTGAGTGACCGCCTTTGCTTACACAGAGACCTCCATCGCCCCACTTAGGAGATTGAAGAAGAAAAGTAAGAACTCACCAGGCGATGAATCAGCCAGGTGTCACAGGAACACTACTACTACTTAACATTTCTAAAGGCGAAAGAACCCCTTCTGACTCAATGGACGAAGCCAGGCATAGGAACCCCCCCTGACTTGTTTCACACGGACAGGCAAAGGAACCCTCTCTGACTCGTTCGACGTAGCTAGGCACAGAAACCCCCTGGCTCTCTTTGACGCAGCCAGGCACAGGAACTCGGACTGAAAAGGAAACAGGGGGGAATAAAGCATGACTGTCTCACCCAATGCTCAGGTTACTGTGTGACACCCACCCCCTCCAAGAAGAGGACTCACCGGACTCTTAGGGCCTTGGGACCGTATACTGCAGGAACACTGGAAACTCCGCTGCAGGCACACTTGGGGCTCTCCCACTCTGGACTCTGGAGCAGGAAAGCTGTAGAGGCTGCAAAAGAGGGAAAGAATCAAGGATGAGTGAGTGACCGCCTTTGCTTACACAGAGACCTCCATCGCCCCACTTAGGAGATTGAAGAAGAAAAGTAAGAACTCACCAGGCGATGAATCAGCCAGGTGTCACAGGAACACTACTACTACTTAACATTTCTAAAGGCGAAAGAACCCCTTCTGACTCGATGGACGAAGCCAGGCATAGGAACCCCCCCTGACTCGTTTCACACGGACAGGCAAAGGAACCCTCTCTGACTCGTTCGACGTAGCCAGGCACAGAAACCTCCTGGCTCTCTTTGACGCAGCCAGGCACAGGAACTCGGACTGAAAAGGAAAAAGGGGGGAATAAAGCATGACTGTCTCACCCAATGCTCAGGTTACTGTGTGACACCCACCCCCTCCAAGAAGAGGACTCACCGGACTCTTAGGGCCTTGAGACCGTATACTGCAGGAACACTGGAAACTCCGCTGCAGGCACACTTGGGGCTCTCCCACTCTGGACTCTGGAGCAGGAAAGCTGTAGAGGCTGCAAAAGAGGGAAAGAATCAAGGATGAGTGAGTGACCGCCTTTGCTTACACAGAGACCTCCATCGCCCCACTTAGGAGATTGAAGAAGAAAAGTAAGAACTCACCAGGCGATGAATCAGCCAGGTGTCACAGGAACACTACTACTACTTAACATTTCTAAAGGCGAAAGAACCCCTTCTGACTCGATGGACGAAGCCAGGCATAGGAACCCCCCCTGACTCGTTTCACACGGACAGGCAAAGGAACCCTCTCTGACTCGTTCGACGTAGCCAGGCACAGAAACCCCCTGGCTCTCTTTGACGCAGCCAGGCACAGGAACTCGGACTGAAAAGGAAACAGGGGGGAATAAAGCATGACTGTCTCACCCAATGCTCAGGTTACTGTGTGACACCCACCCCCTCCAAGAAGAGGACTCACCGGACTCTTAGGGCCTTGGGACCGTATACTGCAGGAACACTGGAAACTCCGCTGCAGGCACACTTGGGGCTCTCCCACTCTGGACTCTGGAGCAGGAAAGCTGTAGAGGCTGCAAAAGAGGGAAAGAATCAAGGATGAGTGAGTGACCGCCTTTGCTTACACAGAGACCTCCATCGCCCCACTTAGGAGATTGAAGAAGAAAAGTAAGAACTCACCAGGCGATGAATCAGCCAGGTGTCACAGGAACACTACTACTACTTAACATTTCTAAAGGCGAAAGAACCCCTTCTGACTCGATGGACGAAGCCAGGCATAGGAACCCCCCCTGACTCGTTTCACACGGACAGGCAAAGGAACCCTCTCTGACTCGTTCGACGTAGCCAGGCACAGAAACCCCCTGGCTCTCTTTGACGCAGCCAGGCACAGGAACTCGGACTGAAAAGGAAACAAGAGGGAATAAAGCATGACTGTCTCACCCAATGCTCAGGTTACTGTGTGACACCCACCCCCTCCAAGAAGAGGACTCACCGGACTCTTAGGGCCTTGGGACCGTATACTGCAGGAACACTGGAAACTCCGCTGCAGGCACACTTGGGGCTCTCCCACTCTGGACTCTGGAGCAGGAAAGCTGTAGAGGCTGCAAAAGAGGGAAAGAATCAAGGATGAGTGAGTGACCGCCTTTGCTTACACAGAGACCTCCATCGCCCCACTTAGGAGATTGAAGAAGAAAAGTAAAAACTCACCAGGCGATGAATCAGCCAGGTGTCACAGGAACACTACTACTACTTAACATTTCTAAAGGCGAAAGAACCCCTTCTGACTCGATGGACGAAGCCAGGCATAGGAACCCCCCCTGACTCGTTTCACACGGACAGGCAAAGGAACCCTCTCTGACTCGTTCGATGTAGCCAGGCACAGAAACCCCCTGGCTCTCTTTGACGCAGCCAGGCACAGGAACTCGGACTGAAAAGGAAACAAGAGGGAATAAAGCATGACTGTCTCACCCAATGCTCAGGTTACTGTGTGACACCCACCCCCTCCAAGAAGAGGACTCACCGGACTCTTAGGGCCTTGGGACCGTGTAAGCCCTGCCCCCCTCCTGAAAATTTAACCTCCGAACAAGGAAGTCTGAGTGCCTCTTTAATGTAGTCGAGCCAGGCACTCAGGAAATTTCTCAGGAACAGAGGGAGCAACACAAAAAAAAAATATCAGATCAAGATGGAAATGTTTTTTTTTTAAGAGAATTTTTATTTAAACAAAAAAAACTTCAGCTCAAATAATAAGAATTCACTAATGACTCTATTCACAGAAACATTCTAACACCTAAAATTCTGTGTTTAAATTTCCTAATACCCCCTATTTTCAATTACCTAATAAAAAAACATTCACAAGGTTTAACAACAGAAAATTCTAACGTTTGTTTTCTATTCCCTCCCCAGGTTTCTTTGTCCAGAAAAATATCAATATCAGATAAGTATCTCTTCAATTAACTCCTAAACCAAACATGCATGCAATTAAATTAGCTTAGTAATGGTGTACTGTCAAGAATTGATCCTTTGTTTATTTTTCTTTCCAGGTTCCTCTTCAGACGGATCTCAGGTAAGTATATATTCTACAATACTGTCCTCTTCATTCTCTCTTACTTTTGTGATACTCAAAAGGATACTTTTTCTAAGTTTGACTGTGTCAGCTTTCTTTCTTTTCTTTCTCCGTGGACGGTGGGTACCATTTGATGAGTTGTCACGTTGATCCCTGGCCAGGGACTGTACCTACTATCCTAAGCTTTTAATTAAATCAATAATAGAAAACCCTAATCCCTGACTGATAGGCAATAACCCATTTTTATCAAACTTTAAACACTTTCCTAACTAGCTGTCCCTTAAAAAAATATATATAATTGAGTTTCCCTATTCTGTCCCTCCCACCATTAATTAAAAAAAAAACCATTAAGTGAATGTGAAGCTCTACCTTGAATCACTGGAAGCATAAACTTCTTTAAAAGTAAAATTGCTTCCAATTTTTTATATACCTCTGTCCCCTCAATATAGTGTACAAATACCTTTTTCTTCAAAGAATTGTGTTCCACAATTCTAATGAAACTTCTCAGCTTAAATACTCCTTATCAAATTAAACAGACTTTAATCCTATCAGCACTTATGTTAATATATGAAATAAGCGCTTTATCAAACTAAAAACCTACTTTGTCAGTTTATAACTAATATTATTACACTAACAGGATTTAGATGCAACTCATATTTTGTTTTCTCAAACTGTCAGGTAACCCAGTCTCTCACTAAAGCCCTTTATCCGCGTCTGGCTTTTTAATTTAAGTTAATACTAACAGGCACTCACTTCACATTCAACCATTACCTTCCCAACCCTCTCAAATCTGTTTTTTTTAAAACAGATTTTCACTAAAGCTAGAGACAGACAGCTAACATATGTCTGCTCTGCTCTATCCTTACCTCCCAACTGCCTAACAGTAACATTTGGAACTCTGTCTATGTCATACATAGCACAAGCCCAGCACAAGCCTTTGCACTGCTCACTGTCTCCACATCAGATCCAGAAGGAGCCAGGTAATTTTTTTAAACTTTAACCCATAGGGTTACATTCGGGCTAGCCAAGAAAAAAAAATGTACGTAGTAAACATTTATTTATCATTAAATAAACATTTTTTCATTTCACTAACTTTGTATCATCCCAATTCATCTTCAACCTTCAACTATTTCTTTTCAATTTTCTTTTCTTAATCCCTAAATTTATCAGTCATTACATAATGTAATGTTCTGACAAAAATCTAGGAACTCTCCCTTTTGTTTCTCTCTTAGAAACCCGCATACCTAAATTATCATTTGTCTCACTTTCACCCTCCACTGTTTCAAAATTATAAGCCACAGGTTCTTGAGTGATTATAAGCCATTTTGTTTCAGTATCCTTGGGTTTAATCTCACTCAACATTTGAGATAATTGTTCAATTACTGGAGAGTTTTCATCATTTTTGGAAATGTTTGTACCATCAGTTAAATCTCGGATATTTTCAGTGATATCCCAATTCACTAGTTTTAACTGATTCCTGTGCAGAATGGAAATCCATTGGGTTCTACCCGCGCAGGTTCGAATCCTGCCGACTACGCCATTTTGTGTAAGCCCCGCCCCCCTCCTGAAAATTTAACCTCCGAACAAGGAAGTCTGAGTGCCTCTTTAATGTAGTCGAGCCAGGCACTCAGGAAATTTCTCAGGAACAGAGGGAGCAACACAAAAAAAAATATCAGATCAAGATGGAAATGTTTTTTTTTTAAGAGAATTTTTATTTAAACAAAAAAAACTTCAACTCAAATAATAAGAATTCACTAATGACTCTATTCACAGAAACATTCTAACACCTAAAATTCTGTGTTTAAATTTCCTAATACCCCCTATTTTCAATTACCTAATAAAAAAACATTCACAAGGTTTAACAACAGAAAATTCTAACGTTTGTTTTCTATTCCCTCCCCAGGTTTCTTTGTCCAGAAAAATATCAATATCAGATAAGTATCTCTTCAATTAACTCCTAAACCAAACATGCATGCAATTAAATTAGCTTAGTAATGGTGTACTGTCAAGAATTGATCCTTTGTTTATTTTTCTTTCCAGGTTCCTCTTCAGACGGATCTCAGGTAAGTATATATTCTACAATACTGTCCTCTTCATTCTCTCTTACTTTTGTGATACTCAAAAGGATACTTTTTCTAAGTTTGACTGTGTCAGCTTTCTTTCTTTTCTTTCTCCGTGGACGGTGGGTACCATTTGATGAGTTGTCACGTTGATCCCTGGCCAGGGACTGTACCTACTATCCTAAGCTTTTAATTAAATCAATAATAGAAAACCCTAATCCCTGACTGATAGGCAATAACCCATTTTTATCAAACTTTAAACACTTTCCTAACTAGCTGTCCCTTAAAAAAATATATATAATTGAGTTTCCCTATTCTGTCCCTCCCACCATTAATTAAAAAAAAACCATTAAGTGAATGTGAAGCTCTACCTTGAATCACTGGAAGCATAAACTTCTTTAAAAGTAAAATTGCTTCCAATTTTTTATATACCTCTGTCCCCTCAATATAGTGTACAAATACCTTTTTCTTCAAAGAATTGTGTTCCACAATTCTAATGAAACTTCTCAGCTTAAATACTCCTTATCAAATTAAACAGACTTTAATCCTATCAGCACTTATGTTAATATATGAAATAAGCGCTTTATCAAACTAAAAACCTACTTTGTCAGTTTATAACTAATATTATTACACTAACAGGATTTAGATGCAACTCATATTTTGTTTTCTCAAACTGTCAGGTAACCCAGTCTCTCACTAAAGCCCTTTATCTGCGTCTGGCTTTTTAATTTAAGTTAATACTAACAGGCACTCACTTCACATTCAACCATTACCTTCCCAACCCTCTCAAATCTGTTTTTTTTTTAACAGATTTTCACTAAAGCTAGAGACAGACAGCTAACATATACCTGCTCTGCTCTATCCTTACCTCCCAACTGCCTAACAGTAACATTTGGAACTCTGTCTATGTCATACATAGCACAAGCCCAGCACAAGCCTTTGCACTGCTCACTGTCTCCACATCAGATCCAGAAGGAGCCAGGTAATTTTTTTAAACTTTAACTCATAGGGTTACAACCGTATACTGCAGGAACACTGGAAACTCCGCTGCAGGCACACTTGGGGCTCTCCCACTCTGGACTCTGGAGCAGGAAAGCTGTAGAGGCTGCAAAAGAGGGAAAGAATCAAGGATGAGTGAGTGACCGCCTTTGCTTACACAGAGACCTCCATCGCCCCACTTAGGAGATTGAAGAAGAAAAGTAAGAACTCACCAGGCGATGAATCAGCCAGGTGTCACAGGAACACTACTACTACTTAACATTTCTAAAGGCGAAAGAACCCCTTCTGACTCGATGGACGAAGCCAGGCATAGGAACCCCCCCTGACTCGTTTCACACGGACAGGCAAAGGAACCCTCTCTGACTCGTTCGACGTAGCCAGGCACAGAAACCCCCTGGCTCTCTTTGACGCAGCCAGGCACAGGAACTTGGACTGAAAAGGAAACAGGGGGAATAAAGCATGACTGTCTCACCCAATGCTCAGGTTACTGTGTGATACCCACCCCCTCCAAGAAGAGGACTCACCGGACTCTTAGGGCCTTGGGACCGTATACTGCAGGAACACTGGAAACTCCGCTGCAGGCACACTTGGGGCTCTCCCACTCTGGACTCTGGAGCAGGAAAGCTGTAGAGGCTGCAAAAGAGGGAAAGAATCAAGGATGAGTGAGTGACTGCCTTTGCTTACACAGAGACCTCCATCGCCCCACTTAGGAGATTGAAGAAGAAAAGTAAGAACTCACCAGTCGATGAATCAGCCAGGTGTCACAGGAACACTACTACTACTTAACATTTCTAAAGGCGAAAGAACCCCTTCTGACTCGATGGACGAAGCCAGGCATAGGAATCCCCCCTGACTCGTTTCACACGGACAGGCAAAGGAACCCTCTCTGACTCGTTCGACGTAGCCAGGCACAGAAACCCCCTGGCTCTCTTTGACGCAGCCAGGCACAGGAACTCGGACTGAAAAGGAAACAGGGGGGAATAAAGCATGACTGTCTCACCCAATGCTCAGGTTACTGTGTGACACCCACCCCCTCCAAGAAGAGGACTCACCGGACTCTTAGGGCCTTGGGACCGTATACTGCAGGAACACTGGAAACTCCGCTGCAGGCACACTTGGGGCTCTCCCACTCTGGACTCTGGAGCAGGAAAGCTGTAGAGGCTGCAAAAGAGGGAAAGAATCAAGGATGAGTGAGTGACTGCCTTTGCTTACACAGAGACCTCCATCGCCCCACTTAGGAGATTGAAGAAGAAAAGTAAGAACTCACCAGGCGATGAATCAGCCAGGTGTCACAGGAACACTACTACTACTTAACATTTCTAAAGGCGAAAGAACCCCTTCTGACTCGATGGACGAAGCCAGGCATAGGAACCCCCCCTGACTCGTTTCACACGGACAGGCAAAGGAACCCTCTCTGACTCGTTCGACGTAGCCAGGCACAGAAACCCCCTGGCTCTCTTTGACGCAGCCAGGCACAGGAACTCGGACTGAAAAGGAAACAAGAGGGAATAAAGCATGACTGTCTCACCCAATGCTCAGGTTACTGTGTGACACCCACCCCCTCCAAGAAGAGGACTCACCAGACTCTTAGGGCCTTGGGACCGTATACTGCAGGAACACTGGAAACTCCGCTGCAGGCACACTTGGGGCTCTCCCACTCTGGACTCTGGAGCAGGAAAGCTGTAGAGGCTGCAAAAGAGGGAAAGAATCAAGGATGAGTGAGTGACCGCCTTTGCTTACACAGAGACCTCCATCGCCCCACTTAGGAGATTGAAGAAGAAAAGTAAGAACTCACCAGGCGATGAATCAGCCAGGTGTCACAGGAACACTACTACTACTTAACATTTCTAAAGGCGAAAGAACCCCTTCTGACTCGATGGACGAAGCCAGGCATAGGAACCCCCCCTGACTCGTTTCACACGGACAGGCAAAGGAACCCTCTCTGACTCGTTTGACGTAGCCAGGCACAGAAACCTCCTGGCTCTCTTTGACGCAGCCAGGCACAGGAACTCGGACTGAAAAGGAAAAAGGGGGGAATAAAGCATGACTGTCTCACCCAATGCTCAGGTTACTGTGTGACACCCACCCCCTCCAAGAAGAGGACTCACCGGACTCTTAGGGCCTTGAGACCGTATACTGCAGGAACACTGGAAACTCCGCTGCAGGCACACTTGGGGCTCTCCCACTCTGGACTCTGGAGCAGGAAAGCTGTAGAGGCTGCAAAAGAGGGAAAGAATCAAGGATGAGTGAGTGACCGCCTTTGCTTACACAGAGACTTCCATCGCCCCACTTAGGAGATTGAAGAAGAAAAGTAAGAACTCACCAGGCGATGAATCAGCCAGGTGTCACAGGAACACTACTACTACTTAACATTTCTAAAGGCGAAAGAACCCCTTCTGACTCGATGGACGAAGCCAGGCATAGGAACCCCCCCTGACTCGTTTCACACGGACAGGCAAAGGAACCCTCTCTGACTCGTTCGACGTAGCCAGGCACAGAAACCCCCTGGCTCTCTTTGACGCAGCCAGGCACAGGAACTTGGACTGAAAAGGAAACAGGGGGGAATAAAGCATGACTGTCTCACCCAATGCTCAGGTTACTGTGTGATACCCACCCCCTCCAAGAAGAGGACTCACCGGACTCTTAGGGCCTTGGGACCGTATACTGCAGGAACACTGGAAACTCCGCTGCAGGCACACTTGGGGCTCTCCCACTCTGGACTCTGGAGCAGGAAAGCTGTAGAGGCTGCAAAAGAGGGAAAGAATCAAGGATGAGTGAGTGACTGCCTTTGCTTACACAGAGACCTCCATCGCCCCACTTAGGAGATTGAAGAAGAAAAGTAAGAACTCACCAGTCGATGAATCAGCCAGGTGTCACAGGAACACTACTACTACTTAACATTTCTAAAGGCGAAAGAACCCCTTCTGACTCGATGGACGAAGCCAGGCATAGGAATCCCCCCTGACTCGTTTCACACGGACAGGCAAAGGAACCCTCTCTGACTCGTTCGACGTAGCCAGGCACAGAAACCCCCTGGCTCTCTTTGACGCAGCCAGGCACAGGAACTCGGACTGAAAAGGAAACAAGAGGGAATAAAGCATGACTGTCTCACCCAATGCTCAGGTTACTGTGTGACACCCACCCCCTCCAAGAAGAGGACTCACCAGACTCTTAGGGCCTTGGGACCGTATACTGCAGGAACACTGGAAACTCCGCTGCAGGCACACTTGGGGCTCTCCCACTCTGGACTCTGGAGCAGGAAAGCTGTAGAGGCTGCAAAAGAGGGAAAGAATCAAGGATGAGTGAGTGACCGCCTTTGCTTACACAGAGACCTCCATCGCCCCACTTAGGAGATTGAAGAAGAAAAGTAAGAACTCACCAGGCGATGAATCAGCCAGGTGTCACAGGAACACTACTACTACTTAACATTTCTAAAGGCGAAAGAACCCCTTCTGACTCGATGGATGAAGCCAGGCATAGGAACCCCCCCTGACTCGTTTCACACGGACAGGCAAAGGAACCCTCTCTGACTCGTTCGACGTAGCCAGGCACAGAAACCTCCTGGCTCTCTTTGACGCAGCCAGGCACAGGAACTCGGACTGAAAAGGAAAAAGGGGGGAATAAAGCATGACTGTCTCACCCAATGCTCAGGTTACTGTGTGACACCCACCCCCTCCAAGAAGAGGACTCACCGGACTCTTAGGGCCTTGAGACCGTATACTGCAGGAACACTGGAAACTCCGCTGCAGGCACACTTGGGGCTCTCCCACTCTGGACTCTGGAGCAGGAAAGCTGTAGAGGCTGCAAAAGAGGGAAAGAATCAAGGATGAGTGAGTGACCGCCTTTGCTTACACAGAGACCTCCATCGCCCCACTTAGGAGATTGAAGAAGAAAAGTAAGAACTCACCAGGCGATGAATCAGCCAGGTGTCACAGGAACACTACTACTACTTAACATTTCTAAAGGCGAAAGAACCCCTTCTGACTCGATGGACGAAGCCAGGCATAGGAACCCCCCTGACTCGTTTCACACGGACAGGCAAAGGAACCCTCTCTGACTCGTTCGACGTAGCCAGGCACAGAAACCCCCTGGCTCTCTTTGACGCAGCCAGGCACAGGAACTCGGACTGAAAAGGAAACAGGGGGGAATAAAGCATGACTGTCTCACCCAATGCTCAGGTTACTGTGTGACACCCACCCCCTCCAAGAAGAGGACTCACCGGACTCTTAGGGCCTTGGGACCGTATACTGCAGGAACACTGGAAACTCCGCTGCAGGCACACTTGGGGCTCTCCCACTCTGGACTCTGGAGCAGGAAAGCTGTAGAGGCTGCAAAAGAGGGAAAGAATCAAGGATGAGTGAGTGACCGCCTTTGCTTACACAGAGACCTCCATCGCCCCACTTAGGAGATTGAAGAAGAAAAGTAAGAACTCACCAGGCGATGAATCAGCCAGGTGTCACAGGAACACTACTACTACTTAACATTTCTAAAGGCGAAAGAACCCCTTCTGACTCGATGGACGAAGCCAGGCATAGGAACCCCCCCTGACTCGTTTCACACGGACAGGCAAAGGAACCCTCTCTGACTCGTTCGACGTAGCCAGGCACAGAAACCCCCTGGCTCTCTTTGACGCAGCCAGGCACAGGAACTCGGACTGAAAAGGAAACAAGAGGGAATAAAGCATGACTGTCTCACCCAATGCTCAGGTTACTGTGTGACACCCACCCCCTCCAAGAAGAGGACTCACCGGACTCTTAGGGCCTTGGGACCGTATACTGCAGGAACACTGGAAACTCCGCTGCAGGCACACTTGGGGCTCTCCCACTCTGGACTCTGGAGCAGGAAAGCTGTAGAGGCTGCAAAAGAGGGAAAGAATCAAGGATGAGTGAGTGACCGCCTTTGCTTACACAGAGACCTCCATCGCCCCACTTAGGAGATTGAAGAAGAAAAGTAAAAACTCACCAGGCGATGAATCAGCCAGGTGTCACAGGAACACTACTACTACTTAACATTTCTAAAGGCGAAAGAACCCCTTCTGACTCGATGGACGAAGCCAGGCATAGGAACCCCCCCTGACTCGTTTCACACGGACAGGCAAAGGAACCCTCTCTGACTCGTTTGACGTAGCCAGGCACAGAAACCTCCTGGCTCTCTTTGACGCAGCCAGGCACAGGAACTCGGACTGAAAAGGAAAAAGGGGGGAATAAAGCATGACTGTCTCACCCAATGCTCAGGTTACTGTGTGACACCCACCCCCTCCAAGAAGAGGACTCACCGGACTCTTAGGGCCTTGAGACCGTATACTGCAGGAACACTGGAAACTCCGCTGCAGGCACACTTGGGGCTCTCCCACTCTGGACTCTGGAGCAGGAAAGCTGTAGAGGCTGCAAAAGAGGGAAAGAATCAAGGATGAGTGAGTGACCGCCTTTGCTTACACAGAGACTTCCATCGCCCCACTTAGGAGATTGAAGAAGAAAAGTAAGAACTCACCAGGCGATGAATCAGCCAGGTGTCACAGGAACACTACTACTACTTAACATTTCTAAAGGCGAAAGAACCCCTTCTGACTCGATGGACGAAGCCAGGCATAGGAACCCCCCCTGACTCGTTTCACACGGACAGGCAAAGGAACCCTCTCTGACTCGTTCGACGTAGCCAGGCACAGAAACCCCCTGGCTCTCTTTGACGCAGCCAGGCACAGGAACTTGGACTGAAAAGGAAACAGGGGGGAATAAAGCATGACTGTCTCACCCAATGCTCAGGTTACTGTGTGATACCCACCCCCTCCAAGAAGAGGACTCACCGGACTCTTAGGGCCTTGGGACCGTATACTGCAGGAACACTGGAAACTCCGCTGCAGGCACACTTGGGGCTCTCCCACTCTGGACTCTGGAGCAGGAAAGCTGTAGAGGCTGCAAAAGAGGGAAAGAATCAAGGATGAGTGCCGCCTTGCTTACACAGAGACCTCCATCGCCCCACTTAGGAGATTGAAGAAGAAAAGTAAGAACTCACCAGTCGATGAATCAGCCAGGTGTCACAGGAACACTACTACTACTTAACATTTCTAAAGGCGAAAGAACCCCTTCTGACTCGATGGACGAAGCCAGGCATAGGAATCCCCCCTGACTCGTTTCACACGGACAGGCAAAGGAACCCTCTCTGACTCGTTCGACGTAGCCAGGCACAGAAACCCCCTGGCTCTCTTTGACGCAGCCAGGCACAGGAACTCGGACTGAAAAGGAAACAAGAGGGAATAAAGCATGACTGTCTCACCCAATGCTCAGGTTACTGTGTGACACCCACCCCCTCCAAGAAGAGGACTCACCAGACTCTTAGGGCCTTGGGACCGTATACTGCAGGAACACTGGAAACTCCGCTGCAGGCACACTTGGGGCTCTCCCACTCTGGACTCTGGAGCAGGAAAGCTGTAGAGGCTGCAAAAGAGGGAAAGAATCAAGGATGAGTGAGTGACCGCCTTTGCTTACACAGAGACCTCCATCGCCCCACTTAGGAGATTGAAGAAGAAAAGTAAGAACTCACCAGGCGATGAATCAGCCAGGTGTCACAGGAACACTACTACTACTTAACATTTCTAAAGGCGAAAGAACCCTTCTGACTCGATGGATGAAGCCAGCATAGGAACCCCCCCTGACTCGTTCACACGGACAGGCAAAGGAACCCTCTCTGACTCGTTCGACGTAGCCAGGCACAGAAACCTCCTGGCTCTCTGTGACGCAGCCAGGCACAGGAACTCGGACTGAAAAGGAAAAAGGGGGGAATAAAGCATGACTGTCTCACCCAATGCTCAGGTTACTGTGTGACACCCACCCCCTCCAAGAAGAGGACTCACCGGGCTCTTAGGGCCTTGAGACCGTATACTGCAGGAACACTGGAAACTCCGCTGCAGGCACACTTGGGGCTCTCCCACTCTGGACTCTGGAGCAGGAAAGCTGTAGAGGCTGCAAAAGAGGGAAAGAATCAAGGATGAGTGAGGTGACCGCCTTTGCTTACACAGAGACCTCCATCGCCCCACTTAGGAGATTGAAGAAGAAAAGTAAGAACTCACCAGGCGATGAATCAGCCAGGTGTCACAGGAACACTACTACTACTTAACATTTCTAAAGGCGAAAGAACCCCTTCTGACTCGATGGACGAAGCCAGGCATAGGAACCCCCCTGACTCGTTTCACACGGACAGGCAAAGGAACCCTCTCTGACTCGTTCGACGTAGCCAGGCACAGAAACCCCCTGGCTCTCTTTGACGCAGCCAGGCACAGGAACTCGGACTGAAAAGGAAACAGGGGGGAATAAAGCATGACTGTCTCACCCAATGCTCAGGTTACTGTGTGACACCCACCCCCTCCAAGAAGAGGACTCACCGGACTCTTAGGGCCTTGGGACCGTATACTGCAGGAACACTGGAAACTCCGCTGCAGGCACACTTGGGGCTCTCCCACTCTGGACTCTGGAGCAGGAAAGCTGTAGAGGCTGCAAAAGAGGGAAAGAATCAAGGATGAGTGAGTGACCGCCTTTGCTTACACAGAGACCTCCATCGCCCCACTTAGGAGATTGAAGAAGAAAAGTAAGAACTCACCAGGCGATGAATCAGCCAGGTGTCACAGGAACACTACTACTACTTAACATTTCTAAAGGCGAAAGAACCCCTTCTGACTCGATGGACGAAGCCAGGCATAGGAACCCCCCCTGACTCGTTTCACACGGACAGGCAAAGGAACCCTCTCTGACTCGTTCGACGTAGCCAGGCACAGAAACCCCCTGGCTCTCTTTGACGCAGCCAGGCACAGGAACTCGGACTGAAAAGGAAACAAGAGGGAATAAAGCATGACTGTCTCACCCAATGCTCAGGTTACTGTGTGACACCCACCCCCTCCAAGAAGAGGACTCACCGGACTCTTAGGGCCTTGGGACCGTATACTGCAGGAACACTGGAAACTCCGCTGCAGGCACACTTGGGGCTCTCCCACTCTGGACTCTGGAGCAGGAAAGCTGTAGAGGCTGCAAAAGAGGGAAAGAATCAAGGATGAGTGAGTGACCGCCTTTGCTTACACAGAGACCTCCATCGCCCCACTTAGGAGATTGAAGAAGAAAAGTAAAAACTCACCAGGCGATGAATCAGCCAGGTGTCACAGGAACACTACTACTACTTAACATTTCTAAAGGCGAAAGAACCCCTTCTGACTCGATGGACGAAGCCAGGCATAGGAACCCCCCCCTGACTCGTTTCACACGGACAGGCAAAGGAACCCTCTCTGACTCGTTCGATGTAGCCAGGCACAGAAACCCCCTGGCTCTCTTTGACGCAGCCAGGCACAGGAACTCGGACTGAAAAGGAAACAAGAGGGAATAAAGCATGACTGTCTCACCCAATGCTCAGGTTACTGTGTGACACCCACCCCCTCCAAGAAGAGGACTCACCGGACTCTTAGGGCCTTGGGACCGTGTAAGCCCTGCCCCCCTCCTGAAAATTTAACCTCCGAACAAGGAAGTCTGAGTGCCTCTTTAATGTAGTCGAGCCAGGCACTCAGGAAATTTCTCAGGAACAGAGGGAGCAACACAAAAAAAAAAATATCAGATCAAGATGGAAATGTTTTTTTTTTAAGAGAATTTTTATTTAAACAAAAAAAACTTCAGCTCAAATAATAAGAATTCACTAATGACTCTATTCACAGAAACATTCTAACACCTAAAATTCTGTGTTTAAATTTCCTAATACCCCTATTTTCAATTACCTAATAAAAAAACATTCACAAGGTTTAACAACAGAAAATTCTAACGTTTGTTTTCTATTCCCTCCCCAGGTTTCTTTGTCCAGAAAAATATCAATATCAGATAAGTATCTCTTCAATTAACTCCTAAACCAAACATGCATGCAATTAAATTAGCTTAGTAATGGTGTACTGTCAAGAATTGATCCTTTGTTTATTTTTCTTTCCAGGTTCCTCTTCAGACGGATCTCAGGTAAGTATATATTCTACAATACTGTCCTCTTCATTCTCTCTTACTTTTGTGATACTCAAAAGGATACTTTTTCTAAGTTTGACTGTGTCAGCTTTCTTTCTTTCTTTCTCCGTGGACGGTGGGTACCATTTGATGAGTTGTCACGTTGATCCTGGCCAGGGACTGTACCTACTATCCTAAGCTTTTAATTAAATCAATAATAGAAAACCCCTAATCCCTGACTGATAGGCAATAACCCATTTTTATCAAACTTTAAACACTTTCCTAACTAGCTGTCCCTTAAAAAAAATATATAATTGAGTTTCCCTATTCTGTCCCTCCCACCATTAATTAAAAAAAAACCATTAAGTGAATGTGAAGCTCTACCTTGAATCACTGGAAGCATAAACTTCTTTAAAAGTAAAATTGCTTCCAATTTTTTATATACCTCTGTCCCCTCAATATAGTGTACAAATACCTTTTTCTTCAAAGAATTGTGTTCCACAATTCTAATGAAACTTCTCAGCTTAAATACTCCTTATCAAATTAAACAGACTTTAATCCTATCAGCACTTATGTTAATATATGAAATAAGCGCTTTATCAAACTAAAAACCTACTTTGTCAGTTTATAACTAATATTATTACACTAACAGGATTTAGATGCAACTCATATTTTGTTTTCTCAAACTGTCAGGTAACCCAGTCTCTCACTAAAGCCCTTTATCCGCGTCTGGCTTTTTAATTTAAGTTAATACTAACAGGCACTCACTTCACATTCAACCATTACCTTCCCAACCCTCTCAAATCTGTTTTTTTTTAAACAGATTTTCACTAAAGCTAGAGACAGACAGCTAACATATGTCTGCTCTGCTCTATCCTTACCTCCCAACTGCCTAACAGTAACATTTGGAACTCTGTCTATGTCATACATAGCACAAGCCCAGCACAAGCCTTTGCACTGCTCACTGTCTCCACATCAGATCCAGAAGGAGCCAGGTAATTTTTTTAAACTTTAACCCATAGGGTTACATTCGGGCTAGCCAAGAAAAAAAAATGTACGTAGTAAACATTTATTTATCATTAAATAAACATTTTTTCATTTCACTAACTTTGTATCATCCCAATTCATCTTCAACCTTCAACTATTTCTTTTCAATTTTCTTTTCTTAATCCCTAAATTTATCAGTCATTACATAATGTAATGTTCTGACAAAAATCTAGGAACTCTCCCTTTTGTTTCTCTCTTAGAAACCCGCATACCTAAATTATCATTTGTCTCACTTTCACCCTCCACTGTTTCAAAATTATAAGCCACAGGTTCTTGAGTGATTATAAGCCATTTTGTTTCAGTATCCTTGGGTTTAATCTCACTCAACATTTGAGATAATTGTTCAATTACTGGAGAGTTTTCATCATTTTTGGAAATGTTTGTACCATCAGTTAAATCTCGGATATTTTCAGTGATATCCCAATTCACTAGTTTTAACTGATTCCTGTGCAGAATGGAAATCCATTGGGTTCTACCCGCGCAGGTTCGAATCCTGCCGACTACGCCATTTTGTGTAAGCCCCGCCCCCCTCCTGAAAATTTAACCTCCGAACAAGGAAGTCTGAGTGCCTCTTAATGTAGTCGAGCCAGGCACTCAGGAAATTTCTCAGGAACAGAGGGAGCAACACAAAAAAAAAATATCAGATCAAGATGGAAATGTTTTTTTTTTAAGAGAATTTTTATTTAAACAAAAAAAACTTCAACTCAAATAATAAGAATTCACTAATGACTCTATTCACAGAAACATTCTAACACCTAAAATTCTGTGTTTAAATTTCCTAATACCCCCTATTTTCAATTACCTAATAAAAAAACATTCACAAGGTTTAACAACAGAAAATTCTAACGTTTGTTTTCTATTCCCTCCCCAGGTTTCTTTGTCCAGAAAAATATCAATATCAGATAAGTATCTCTTCAATTAACTCCTAAACCAAACATGCATGCAATTAAATTAGCTTAGTAATGGTGTACTGTCAAGAATTGATCCTTTGTTTATTTTTCTTTCCAGGTTCCTCTTCAGACGGATCTCAGGTAAGTATATATTCTACAATTCTGTCCTCTTCATTCTCTCTTACTTTTGTGATACTCAAAAGAATACTTTTTCTAAGTTTGACTGTGTCAGCTTTCTTTCTTTTCTTTCTCCGTGGACGGTGGGTACCATTTGATGAGTTGTCACGTTGATCCCTGGCCAGGGACTGTACCTACTATCCTAAGCTTTTAATTAAATCAATAATAGAAAACCCTAATCCCTGACTGATAGGCAATAACCCATTTTTATCAAACTTTAAACACTTTCCTAACTAGCTGTCCCTTAAAAAAAAATATATAATTGAGTTTCCCTATTCTGTCCCTCCCACCATTAATTAAAAAAAAACATTAAGTGAATGTGAAGCTCTACCTTGAATCACTGGAAGCATAAACTTCTTTAAAAGTAAAATTGCTTCCAATTTTTTATATACCTCTGTCCCCTCAATATAGTGTACAAATACCTTTTTCTTCAAAGAATTGTGTTCCACAATTCTAATGAAACTTCTCAGCTTAAATACTCCTTATCAAATTAAACAGACTTTAATCCTATCAGCACTTATGTTAATATATGAAATAAGCGCTTTATCAAACTAAAAACCTACTTTGTCAGTTTATAACTAATATTATTACACTAACAGGATTTAGATGCAACTCATATTTTGTTTTCTCAAACTGTCAGGTAACCCAGTCTCTCACTAAAGCCCTTTATCTGCGTCTGGCTTTTTAATTTAAGTTAATACTAACAGGCACTCACTTCACATTCAACCATTACCTTCCCAACCCTCTCAAATCTGTTTTTTTTTTTAACAGATTTTCACTAAAGCTAGAGACAGACAGCTAACATATATCTGCTCTGCTCTATCCTTACCTCCCAACTGCCTAACAGTAACATTTGGAACTCTGTCTATGTCATACATAGCACAAGCCCAGCACAAGCCTTTGCACTGCTCACTGTCTCCACATCAGATCCAGAAGGAGCCAGGTAATTTTTTTAAACTTTAACCCATAGGGTTACAACCGTATACTGCAGGAACACTGGAAACTCCGCTGCAGGCACACTTGGGGCTCTCCCACTCTGGACTCTGGAGCAGGAAAGCTGTAGAGGCTGCAAAAGTGGGAAAGAATCAAGGATGAGTGAGTGACCGCCTTTGCTTACACAGAGACCTCCATCGCCCCACTTAGGAGATTGAAGAAGAAAAGTAAGAACTCACCAGGCGATAAATCAGCCAGGTGTCACAGGAACACTACTACTACTTAACATTTCTAAAGGCGAAAGAACCCCTTCTGACTCGATGGACGAAGCCAGGCATAGGAACCCCCCCTGACTCGTTTCACACGGACAGGCAAAGGAACCCTCTCTGACTCGTTCGACGTAGCCAGGCACAGAAACCCCCTGGCTCTCTTTGACGCAGCCAGGCACAGGAACTTGGACTGAAAAGGAAACAGGGGGAATAAAGCATGACTGTCTCACCCAATGCTCAGGTTACTGTGTGATACCCACCCCCTCCAAGAAGAGGACTCACCGGACTCTTAGGGCCTTGGGACCGTATACTGCAGGAACACTGGAAACTCCGCTGCAGGCACACTTGGGGCTCTCCCACTCTGGACTCTGGAGCAGGAAAGCTGTAGAGGCTGCAAAAGAGGGAAAGAATCAAGGATGAGTGAGTGACTGCCTTTGCTTACACAGAGACCTCCATCGCCCCACTTAGGAGATTGAAGAAGAAAAGTAAGAACTCACCAGTCGATGAATCAGCCAGGTGTCACAGGAACACTACTACTACTTAACATTTCTAAAGGCGAAAGAACCCCTTCTGACTCGATGGACGAAGCCAGGCATAGGAATCCCCCCTGACTCGTTTCACACGGACAGGCAAAGGAACCCTCTCTGACTCGTTCGACGTAGCCAGGCACAGAAACCCCCTGGCTCTCTTTGACGCAGCCAGGCACAGGAACTCGGACTGAAAAGGAAACAGGGGGAATAAAGCATGACTGTCTCACCCAATGCTCAGGTTACTGTGTGACACCCACCCCCTCCAAGAAGAGGACTCACCGGACTCTTAGGGCCTTGGGACCGTATACTGCAGGAACACTGGAAACTCCGCTGCAGGCACACTTGGGGCTCTCCCACTCTGGACTCTGGAGCAGGAAAGCTGTAGAGGCTGCAAAAGAGGGAAAGAATCAAGGATGAGTGAGTGACTGCCTTTGCTTACACAGAGACCTCCATCGCCCCACTTAGGAGATTGAAGAAGAAAAGTAAGAACTCACCAGGCGATGAATCAGCCAGGTGTCACAGGAACACTACTACTACTTAACATTTCTAAAGGCGAAAGAACCCCTTCTGACTCGATGGACGAAGCCAGGCATAGGAACCCCCCCTGACTCGTTTCACACGGACAGGCAAAGGAACCCTCTCTGACTCGTTCGACGTAGCCAGGCACAGAAACCCCCTGGCTCTCTTTGACGCAGCCAGGCACAGGAACTCGGACTGAAAAGGAAACAAGAGGGAATAAAGCATGACTGTCTCACCCAATGCTCAGGTTACTGTGTGACACCCACCCCCTCCAAGAAGAGGACTCACCAGACTCTTAGGGCCTTGGGACCGTATACTGCAGGAACACTGGAAACTTCGCTGCAGGCACACTTGGGGCTCTCCCACTCTGGACTCTGGAGCAGGAAAGCTGTAGAGGCTGCAAAAGAGGGAAAGAATCAAGGATGAGTGAGTGACCGCCTTTGCTTACACAGAGACCTCCATCGCCCCACTTAGGAGATTGAAGAAGAAAAGTAAGAACTCACCAGGCGATGAATCAGCCAGGTGTCACAGGAACACTACTACTACTAACATTTCTAAAGGCGAAAGAACCCCTTCTGACTCGATGGACGAAGCCAGGCATAGGAACCCCCCCTGACTCGTTTCACACGGACAGGCAAAGGAACCCTCTCTGACTCGTTCGACGTAGCCAGGCACAGAAACCCCCTGGCTCTCTTGACGCAGCCAGGCACAGGAACTCGGACTGAAAAGGAAACAGGGGGAATAAAGCATGACTGTCTCACCCAATGCTCAGGTTACTGTGTGACACCCACCCCCTCCAAGAAGAGGACTCACCGGACTCTTAGGGCCTTGGGACTGTATACTGCAGGAACACTGGAAACTCCGCTGCAGGCACACTTGGGGCTCTCCCACTCTGGACTCTGGAGCAGGAAAGCTGTAGAGGCTGCAAAAGAGGGAAAGAATCAAGGATGAGTGAGTGACCGCCTTTGCTTACACAGAGACCTCCATCGCCCCACTTAGGAGATTGAAGAAGAAAAGTAAGAACTCACCAGGCGATGAATCAGCCAGGTGTCACAGGAACACTACTACTACTTAACATTTCTAAAGGCGAAAGAACCCCTTCTGACTCGATGGACGAAGCCAGGCATAGGAACCCCCCCTGACTCGTTTCACACGGACAGGCAAAGGAACCCTCTCTGACTCGTTCGACGTAGCCAGGCACAGAAACCCCCTGGCTCTCTTTGACGCAGCCAGGCACAGGAACTCGGACTGAAAAGGAAACAGGGGGGAATAAAGCATGACTGTCTCACCCAATGCTCAGGTTACTGTGTGACACCCACCCCCTCCAAGAAGAGGACTCACCGGACTCTTAGGGCCTTGGGACCGTATACTGCAGGAACACTGGAAACTCCGCTGCAGGCACACTTGGGGCTCTCCCACTCTGGACTCTGGAGCAGGAAAGCTGTAGAGGCTGCAAAAGAGGGAAAGAATCAAGGATGAGTGAGCGACCGCCTTTTCTTACACAGAGACCTCCATCGCCCCACTTAGGAGATTGAAGAAGAAAAGTAAGAACTCACCAGGCGATGAATCAGCCAGGTGTCACAGGAACACTGAGGCGTAGCAAGCAAGGCGCAAGAACCCCTTCTGACTCGTTCGACGCAGCCAGGCACAGAAACCCCCCGGCTCTCTTGACGCAGCCAGGCACAGGAACTCGGACTGAAAAGGAAACAAGAGGGAATAAAGCATGACTCTCTCACCCAATGCTCAGGTTACTATCTGACACCCACCCCCTCCAAGAAGAGGACTCACCGGACTCTTAGGGCCTTGGGACCGTATACTGCAGGAACACTGGAAACTCCGCTGCAGGCACACTTGGGGCTCTCCCACTCTGGACTCTGGAGCAGGAAAGCTGTAGAGGCTGCAAAAGAGGGAAAGAATCAAGGATGAGTGAGCGACCGCCTTTTCTTACACAGAGACCTCCATTGCCCCACTTAGGAGATTGAAGAAGAAAAGTAAGAACTCACCAGGCGATGAATCAGCCAGGTGTCACAGGAACACTGAGGCGTAGCAAGCAAGGCGCAAGAACCCCTTCTGACTCGTTCGACGCAGCCAGGCACAGAAACCCCCCGGCTCTCTTGACGCAGCCAGGCACAGGAACTCGGACTGAAAAGGAAACAAGAGGGAATAAAGCATGACTCTCTCACCCAATGCTCAGGTTACTATCTGACACCCACCCCCTCCAGGAAGAGGACTCACCGGGCTCTTACGGCCTGGAAACTCCACTGCAGGAAGGTGCACAATCGTCATCGTCGGGTATCAACATCACGTCATCCTCCTCCTCCTCCTCCTCCTGGGTCTGGCTTGTACTCTCATAAATATCAGACTTGAATAAACTCAGCATCTGATCTGTAGGAACAAACTCATGGCAGCATATGCCTTTACGCCCCATGTAGCTACGAATACGCAACAAGGCTTCCAGAGTGCCTTGTCGCATCCTGTTTCTTAGTTTCGTCTTGATCAGATTCATCTGAGAAAAGGTTCTTTCCACAGCTGCATTGCTGAAAGGCAAAGCCAACATAGATAGGGCAAAATTCCCTAGCAGGAGGAAGTGATGATCTCCTGTAGCATCTGTGTGATTTGCTACAGTCACCCAAAACTGCTCGATCTCATTGTCCCTGTAGGTTGGCCATAACACTGTGCTGATCCGCAGCCACTGTTGCTCCAGATCTCCAATACTACCGTTATACAGAGGTAGAAATGACAACTTCGACAGCTGTAGTTTCAGGGCTCCAAGGACAACAGATGGAGAAAGATCTGACAGAGACTGTAGCAGGTGGACATTTGACGGTAGCCTCTTACGCATTTCCCTCAGCAGTTCAAATAGGTAATCTCTACAGCGTTCTTTAATGTGTTCTGCAGATGCGGGTTCAAGTCCAGAGTCATGCAGCGCCAACTGGAATTCGATACCAAAGTTCATCGCTGCCAGCGGTAGATGCTTAGACCTGTCTTCCAAATCATACGTGATAGTTGCGCCCCACGATGTTAATGTGATCGGTCGCACAAGTTGCAGCAGCATGGTGTGATACAATGTCATCAGGTCGTCAAGCAAACGGACAGGGCTGGCTTTATCAGACTGAAACAGCTTGTTCACTCGGTTGAGTTCCTGCAGTATGGGCCTCAAAAATATCAAGTACAGCTTGTTTTGTGGTGTGTTGTACATCTGGTACAGCTGGTCAGCGGTGTAGCTGCGTGTCTCATCCTTCGCTACCTGGAAGTGAAGCTTCAGTTCATCATATTGGTCAAGCACACGCTGAACACAAGCAGCTATGGACAGCCAGCGAGTGTCTGACAACCTCAGGATCTTTAGTGGTTCTTCACCAACATTAATGCATTGATATATCTGTTTGTATTTCTGCTGGCGAACAGTACTATGGCAGAACCAGTTATAGGTCTCAGCAACCATGAATTCAATGTTCCTTGGCAGCACCATCAGCGCATGTGATGAACTCAGCTGAATTGAATGGCAAATACACTTGATATGTACAATGTTGGGGAACACTTCACGGAACCTTGTTATTACTGAATTATTTCTGCCACACATGGTGCTACAGACATCAGTTGCTAAGCCAATGCATTTGTCTATTTGAAGATGATTTGCTGTAAGAAAATTGGTTATGGCACTGAATATTCCTTCTGCAGTACCAGTCTCAAGGGCTAATATTCCTAGAAATGCGGTGCTAATAGACTTCAAGGAAGTACTGTAGTAGCGCACCATCACACACAGCTGCTTCTCTAGGCCAATATCTGTGCTTTCATCGATGATCAAGGAATAAGACGCGTCATTTGTGCCCAGGTCCGAAATTAATTCTTGATGGAGTGCAGGGCCAAGTACATTCTTGATCAGTGCAGAACATTTTGTGCGGTGTATAGCTATGTCTTTGCCCGAAATGGCTTTGACAACCTGGCCTAGGTGATCGATCGTTGCAATACTGGAATGGCACGCAACGTGTGCCGCCAACTTCAGCTCCGCTATCTTGGTCGATTTGTCAATAGTGGTAGGCTGGCAGCCCATATCAAATAAAGTCCTAACACTTGAAAACGGCGCTGCATTCCTCTTATGTTTGGCTGTATTGGCATGGTTAACTAAGTCAGAATGATGTGGACGTATCTCAGCTTTGCAAAAACGACAATATGCTTTTTTGTCATCTCCTGGCACACTCCTTATCCAGTCTTTTAAGAGTGCCTCTTTCTCCCAGCTCTTGCAGTACTTCTTTGTATATGTTGCCCACTTTCCCATGATGATATTATGAATCGGAACAGTCGGGAAGTAGCAAACGATCAGGACTGTCTTTTTGTCTATATGGTGTACAGCGCTGCGTATGACTTATAGCGCTATAGAAATGATAAGTAGTAGTAGAAAACAAGCTGTAGTAAAGAAATACAGATTTGTTAACCATGTGAACCACAAATATATGCAATAAAGTGCCATACATAACCCCTTCCCCTCCCCTTTTACATTAGCAATCTTATGCAGATGCATGCCTATCAAACATAAAAAAGGCGAGTGACTGACTCACTCGCAAATGCACAGTAGAGACTTCCCTCTCTGTCCCGCCCCCGCGTCAATACATGATAAGGGGGGGAGGGGGCGGGACAGAGAGGGAAACTACGCCGCCGAGGTTGCTACCGCTCCCCCCCCCCACTCGGAGTCGCCACCGCCACTCCTCCACCCGGCCCAGGCCCTCTCTTCCCTTCTGAACTTACACATCCATTCGCCAAACGCAGCAACGCACATCAGCTGAGCTGCCCCTTCCTTCTCTGCCTGTGTCCCGCCCTCGCTGACGTAACGTCACAGGAGGGCGGGCCCACAGGCAGAGAAGGAAGGGCCCATGGCAGCTGAGCTGATGTGCGTTGCTGCGTTCGGCAAATGGATGTTTAAGTTCAGAAGCGAAGAGAGGGCCCGGGCCGGGTGGAGGGGTGGTGGCGGCGGCGACTCCGAGGGGGGGGGAGCGGTGGCCACCTCGCGGGGGGGGGGGGTGAGGGGAAGGAAAACCCCCAAAACCAGCCCATTTTTACGGGCTCAACGGCTAGTATAGCAATAAGACAGTATATGACAATCTCTCTTAATGTAATGCATCTTCATTGTGGATATTCTGAAAGCCCAACTGGTTGGGTGTGCTCAGCTCAGTGTACCCCTGTAATCCTCCTGAGTATATTTATTTTAGAAAAAGGGAACACACTTTACAAATAACACGTCAGCAAAAGGCTCTCTTAATAGCTAGTCCTTATGAGGACAGGCCCTAGAGCACCTAAATAACCTGCTATTATGAAACTTCATGTGCAGTACATCTTGCCTTTTCTTTTCCAATGTAGCATTTCATCCTCTCCCTCCGCTTCTTCCATCCATGCCCATTACCATTACCCTCCCCCTCCCTTCTATACATGTGCATTTCCCCCTCTTGGTCTCCTCCTGCCCAATATCTTGCACCTCTGCTGTCTCTCTTTGCTCCTGATGCAGGTTGAAATACTGTAATTGTCCCTAATCGTAATCTTAAGCAGCATCATTATAATTAGCATCAAACAACATATATATCCAGCAGCATAATCACCACAATATGAATATAATCAACATCTGCATCATAATCAAACCTGCAGCATTATCATATATATAATCAAACCAGCAGCAAGAACAAAAACAAGTTCAAAGCAAATGCCCCCTGTGTATTACTTGGTAGCAATAAAGTAATATTCACATTGCGAGAGGCCTGAACCAACAGCTGTTTTCCACTAAACATATGAAGGAATTTGGAAGCCCTTCCCTCATTCAATTTGAACCTGTAGAATAGAGATAAAAAAAAGGGAAGTGCATTTTTACAATATACAAGCAGCCAGTGGCGTACCAAGGGGGGGGGGGGGGGGCAGTCAGCCCTGGATGCACACTGCTGGGGGGTGCCACGCGCCAGTCAGCTTCATTGGTTTCCATGTTCCCTTTGCCCCGGAACAGGTTACTTTCTGTTCTGGGGCAGAGGGAGCATGGAAACCAACAAAGCTGACCGGCACAAGGCACCCCCCCCCCCCCCCCGCAGCGTGCGTCTGGGGGAGGGGGGGGGGTTCTTTCGCCGGGGTGGGGGGGGGGCAGGGCGCATCGGCGATCCGCCCCGGGTGTCAGCCACCCTAGGAACGCCACTGCAAGCAGCACTGCAAATTGCAATCCACAAAACAAAATGAGCAAGATCCCACACATACATGCCATCTTTTATTTTGATCTAGGCACAGGAAAAAAGGTTTTAAATACACCCAGGTTTCAACTTCATTCATGTTTAATATGTGGTATAACTGTTATACGCCAATACATGAGCACATGATTCTCATAACATGCCTGTTTTAGTGTCCCTTTTATCAGGAGAAAACAAGAAAATTCACATGCTAGGCTAGGATGTCCCCCCTATTAAACCAGCCAAATCATCACGGACGTACATAAATCTGCACTACCCAAGTTGAAAAGGACTCAAATACAAAACAACCAACGCATCCAGTTTTTCATACATGGGCACACAACTGTGGAACACATTACCAAAAGCCTTGAAAACTATGAATAGCCACCTAAACTTCCAGAAAACACTGAAAACCAACCTGTTTAAAAAGGCATACCTAGCCAACCCAACATAAATGCCCAAACTATGCAACACAAGAAACTAAGTACAGTATGGACATAACACAACTCTCCCGTGACATGATCCCTTACCGTACCACAACATCACTCTATTTGTTTACACCAGAGTCTGCAAACGCTATCCCGGAACTATGTAAGCCACATTGAGCCTACAAATAGGTGGGAAAATGTGGGATACAAATGTAATTAAAATAAATAAGTGAAAATAAATATAAATATTTTGTTTCATGAAAAATGCAGATTTGTGTCCCTAGTCATGCATCTAATCTAAAGGTTATATAATCATTTCAAGACAGCCAGTGAATGGTTTTACTTATTAGTAGAACATAACCACAGAGGCATCATTCATAGGGCTGCAATTTCAGCTAAGAAACAGGTTATAACTTATTTTGAGTTAGTCTTCAGTGGGCCAAACTTGCTTTCATTGTGCCATCACCATCCAGCTGGATAGGCAGTGTCTTAAAAGATGGAGGATAAAGGTATATTTGTTGTACATTTTTTTTGGTCCCACATTATCTCAAGCAAACTCAGGTTCAATGAGGCTTACATTTGAAAATACAGTAAGACAGAATAACAGAATTCAGTTATTATATCATGGCAGCAAGTACATGGATATGTCAAAACATTTAACAAAAGATGAGATTATTACCACATATGCCCAGATGGTCATTTAAAAGTCTGCCCTTTAATGTGTAGAACAAATTAGTAGTACTGTAACCGATGATACCAATACTCCTCTGTGTACATCCATATGCAGCACAAGCCAGCAATGCATGTTTGAAAATATAAGCTGCGGAAGAAATAAAAATGGGTGCGGGGTCCAGCCACCACCGGTGGCGACTCGGAGAGTATGGGAGGGGGTCAGTGGGAGAGGGTCCAGCAGCGAGTCGGGACTAGAAGAGGAGGGGGTGGATCCAGATTGTATGGGAGGGGGTCAGGGGGAGAGGGTGGGAGGGTCCAGCAGTGAGTCGGGACTAGGGAGAGGAGGGGGTGGATCCAGAGAGTATGGGAGGGGGTCAGGGGGAGAGGGTCCAGCAGCAAGTTGGGAGGACTAGGGAGAGGAGGGGGTGGGTCCAGAGAGTATGGGAGGGGGTCAGGGGGAGAGGGTGGGAGGGTCCAGCAGCAAGTTGGGAGGACTAGGGAGAGGAGGGGGTGGGTCCAGAGAGTATGGGAGGGGGTCAGTGGGAGAGGGTCCAGCAGCGAGTCGGGACTAGGGAGAGGAGGGGGTGGATCTAGAGAGTATGGGAGGGGGTCAGGGGGAGAGGGTGGGAGGGTCCAGCAGTGAGTCGGGACTAGGGAGAGGAGGGGGGTGGATCCAGAGAGTATGGGAGGGGGTCAGGGGGAGAGGGTCCAGCAGCAAGTTGGGAGGACTAGGGAGAGGAGGGGGTGGGTACAGAGAGTATGGGAGGGGGTCAGTGGGAGAGGGTGGGAGGGTCCAGCAGCGAGTCGGGACTAGGGAGAGGAGGGGGTGGGTCCAGAGAGTATGGGAGGGGGTCAGGGTGGGAGGGTCCAGCAGCGAGTCGGGACTAGGGAGAGGAGGGGGTGGATCCAGAGAGTATGGGAGGGGGTCAGGGGGAGAGGGTGGGAGGGTCCAGCAGTGAGTTGGGACTAGGGAGAGGAGGGGGTGGATCCAGAGAGTATGGGAGGGGGTCAGGGGGAGAGGGTGGGAGGGTCCAGCAGCAAGTTGGGAGGACTAGGGAGAGGAGGGGGTGGGTCCAGAGAGTATGGGAGGGGGTCAGGGGGAGAGGGTGGGAGGGTCCAGCAGCAAGTTGGGAGGACGAGGGAGAGGAGGGGGTGGGTCCAGAGAGTATGGGAGGGGGTCAGTGGGAGAGGGTCCAGCAGCGAGTCGGGACTAGGGAGAGGAGGGGGTGGATCTAGAGAGTATGGGAGGGGGTCAGGGGGAGAGGGTGGGAGGGTCCAGCAGTGAGTCGGGACTAGGGAGAGGAGGGGGTGGATCCAGAGAGTATGGGAGGGGGTCAGGGGGAGAGGGTCCAGCAGCAAGTTGGGAGGACTAGGGAGAGGAGGGGGTGGGTCCAGAGAGTATGGGAGGGGGTCAGTGGGAGAGGGTGGGAGGGTCCAGCAGCGAGTCGGGACTAGGGAGAGGAGGGGGTGGGTCCAGAGAGTATGGGAGGGGGTCAGGGTGGGAGGGTCCAGCAGCGAGTCGGGACTAGGGAGAGGAGGGGGTGGATCCAGAGAGTATGGGAGGGGGTCAGGGGGAGAGGGTGGGAGGGTCCAGCAGTGAGTTGGGACTAGGGAGAGGAGGGGGTGGATCCAGAGAGTATGGGAGGGGGTCAGGGGGAGAGGGTGGGAGGGTCCAGCAGCAAGTTGGGAGGACTAGGGAGAGGAGGGGGTGGGTCCAGAGAGTATGGGAGGGGGTCAGTGGGAGAGGGTGGGAGGGTCCAGCAGCGAGTCAGGACTAGGGAGAGGAGGGGGTGGGTCCAGAGAGTATGGGAGGGGGTCAGGGTGGGAGGGTCCAGCAGCGAGTCGGGACTAGGGAGAGGAGGGGGTAGATCCAGAGAGTATGGGAGGGGGTCAGGGGGAGAGGGTGGGAGGGTCCAGCAGTGAGTTGGGACTAGGGAGAGGAGGGGGTGGATCCAGAGAGTATGGGAGGGGGTCAGGGGGAGAGGGTGGGAGGGTCCAGCAGCAAGTGGGGAGGACTAGGGAGAGGAGGGGGTGGGTCCAGAGAGTATGGGAGGGGGTCAGTGGGAGAGGGTCCAGCAGCGAGTCGGGACTAGGGAGAGGAGGGGGTGGATCCAGAGAGTATGGGAGGGGGTCAGGGGGAGAGGGTGGGAGGGTCCAGCAGTGAGTTGGGACTAGGGAGAGGAGGGGGTGGATCCAGAGAGTATGGGAGGGGGTCAGGGGGAGAGGGTGGGAGGGTCCAGCAGTGAGTCGGGACTAGGGAGAGGAGGGGGTGGATCCAGAGTATGGGAGGGGGTCAGGGCCCCTGACTCAGGGGGAGAGGGTGGGAGGGTCCAGCAGCAAGTTGGGAGGACTAGGGAGAGGAGGGGGTGGGTCCAGAGAGTATGGGAGGGGGTCAGGGGGAGAGGGTGGGAGGGTCCAGCAGCAAGTTGGGAGGACTAGGGAGAGGAGGGGGTGGGTCCAGAGAGTTTGGGAGGGGGTCAGTGGGAGAGGGTCAGCAGCGAGTCGGGACTAGGGAGAGGAGGGGGTGGATCTAGAGAGTATGGGAGGGGGTCAGGGGGAGAGGGTGGGAGGGTCCAGCAGCAAGTTGGGAGGACTAGGGAGAGGAGGGGGTGGGTCCAGAGAGTATGGGAGGGGGTCAGGGGGAGAGGGTCCAGCAGCGAGTCGGGACTAGGGAGAGGAGGGGGTGGATCTAGAGAGTATGGGAGGGGGTCAGGGGGAGAGGGGGGGAGGGTCCAGCAGCGAGTCGGGACTAGGGAGAGGAGGGGGTGGATCCAGAGAGTATGGGAGGGGGACAGGGGGAGAGGGTGGGAGGGACCAGCAGCAAGTTGGGAGGACTAGGGAGAGGAGGGGGTGGGTCCAGAGAGTATGGGAGGGGGTCAGTGGGAGAGGGTCCAGCAGCGAGTCGGGACTAGGGAGAGGAGGGGGTGGATCTAGAGAGTATGGGAGGGGGTCAGGGGGAGAGGGTGGGAGGGTCCAGCAGCGAGTCGGGACTAGGGAGAGGAGGGGGTGGATCCAGAGAGTATGGGAGGGGGTCGGGGGGAGAGGGTGGGAGGGTCCAGCAGCAAGTTGGGAGGACTAGGGAGAGGAGGGGGTGGGTCCAGAGAGTATGGGAGGGGGTCAGTGGGAGAGGGTCCAGCAGCGAGTCGGGACTAGGGAGAGGAGGGGGTGGATCCAGAGAGTATGGGAGGGGGTCAGGGGGAGAGGGTGGGAGGGTCCAGCAGCGAGTCGGGACTAGGGAGAGGAGGGGGTGGATCCAGAGAGTATGGGAGGGGGTCAGGGGGAGAGGGTGGGAGGGTCCAGCAGCAAGTTGGGAGGACTAGGGGGAGGAGGGGGTGGGTCCAGAGAGTATGGGAGGGGGTCAGGGGGAGAGGGTGGGAGGGTCCAGCAGCAAGTTGGGAGGACTAGGGAGAGGAGGGGGTGGGTCCAGAGAGTATGGGAGGGGGTCAGGGGGAGAGGGTGGGAGGGTCCAGCAGCAAGTTGGGAGGACTAGGGAGAGGAGGGGGTGGGTCCAGAGAGTATGGGAGGGGGTCAGGGGGAGAGGGTGGGAGGGTCCAGCAGTGAGTCAGGACTAGGGAGAGGAGGGGGTGGATCCAGAGTATGGGAGGGGGTCAGGGGGAGAGGGTGGGAGGGTCCAGCAGCGAGTCGGGACTAGGGAGAGGAGGGGGTGGATCCAGAGAGTATGGGAGGGGGTCAGGGGGAGAGGGTCCAGCAGCAAGTTGGGAGGACTAGGGAGAGGAGGGGGTGGGTCCAGAGAGTATGGGAGGGGGTCAGTGGGAGAGGGTGGGAGGGTCCAGCAGCGAGTCGGGACTAGGGAGAGGAGGGGGTGGGTCCAGAGAGTATGGGAGGGGGTCAGGGTGGGAGGGTCCAGCAGCGAGTCGGGACTAGGGAGAGGAGGGGGTGGATCCAGAGAGTATGGGAGGGGTCAGGGGGAGAGGGTGGGAGGGTCCAGCAGTGAGTTGGGACTAGGGAGAGGAGGGGGTGGATCCAGAGAGTATGGGAGGGGGTCAGGGGGAGAGGGTGGGAGGGTCCAGCAGCAAGTTGGGAGGACTAGGAGAGGAGGGGGTGGGTCCAGAGAGTATGGGAGGGGGTCAGTGGGAGAGGGTCCAGCAGCGAGTCGGGACTAGGGAGAGGAGGGGGTGGATCTAGAGAGTATGGGAGGGGGTCAGGGGGAGAGGGTGGGAGGGTCCAGCAGTGAGTTGGGACTAGGGAGAGGAGGGGGTGGATCCAGAGAGTATGGGAGGGGGTCAGGGGGAGAGGGTGGGAGGGTCCAGCAGCAAGTTGGGAGGACTAGGGAGAGGAGGGGGTGGGTCCAGAGAGTATGGGAGGGGGTCAGTGGGAGAGGGTCCAGCAGCGAGTCGGGACTAGGGAGAGGAGGGGGTGGATCTAGAGAGTATGGGAGGGGGTCAGGGGGAGAGGGTGGGAGGGTCCAGCAGTGAGTTGGGACTAGGGAGAGGAGGGGGTGGATCCAGAGAGTATGGGAGGGGGTCAGGGGGAGAGGGTGGGAGGGTCCAGCAGTGAGTCGGGACTAGGGAGAGGAGGGGGTGGATCCAGAGTATGGGAGGGGGTCAGGGCCCCTGACTCAGGGGGAGAGGGTGGGAGGGTCCAGCAGCAAGTTGGGAGGACTAGGGAGAGGAGGGGGTGGGTCCAGAGAGTATGGGAGGGGGTCAGGGGGAGAGGGTGGGAGGGTCCAGCAGTGAGTCAGGACTAGGGAGAAGAGGGGGTGGTCCAGAGAGTATGGGGGGGGTCAGGGGAGAGGGGGGGGGGGCTGGGGCGTCCAGCAGAGAGTCAGGACTAGGGAAAGGGGGGGAGTGGGTGCGGGGTCCAGGAGGATTTGCATGCAGTGGGGACTGGAGTAGCAGGAAGGTTTGCTTTGCTTGCTTGTTAAATAGTAGTAGTTGTTGTTTTGTTTTGAGTGTACTGCTGTAGCAGCATTACACTCAGAACAAAGCAACAGTGTAGATGAACTGGTGGTGGCTTCAAATTGCTGACGTCACGTACATAACCCCGCCCTCCCTGTCGGATCCGGAAAATAAATGAGTGAATATGTGAATGAGTGAGTCCTGCTGCTGGTCTGAGTCGGTCGGAGAGTAGACGACGGTCTCGGGACAAGGGACGGAGTCGGAACTTGGAAGAGAGAGGTTAGAGAAGTGAAGATGAAGGTATGAAGAGAGAGAGTAGAAGACGGACGGACAGTACGGGAGAGCCCTCTAGGAGGTCGGAGACTCACTACGGGAGGGGAAAGAGGGTGGGGGCCCACAACCACATGGCATGGCATCTTGGAGTACTCAGGGGGGGGGGGTCTGCCTGGGGGGACTCGGACTCGGAGGTGGTGGGTGGGGGTCTGGGAGATCTGAGTTCCCCAGCGCAACTCAGAGTAATGGGGTGAGAGCTGGCTGGGGGGGAGTTCAGGTCCTCTTCACGATTCCGGGTGGGTGAGGGCGGGGGGTCCGGATCGGGATGGCTCCGGGATCCAGGCTGGTGTGAATGATGGAGGGGAGGGCGCCAGGGTGGGGGGGAAGGGTGGAATTTGGGGGATCATTGGAAAGAATCCAGTCCGATCTCTGGTCACGGACTTGGAGTCGGAGGGGGCTCAGGCAAGGACTGGAGGAGAGAAGACTGAGGACTCAAGGAGGACAGTAGGTGGCGGGACGGTCGGTGTCGGCGCGCAGCTACGGCGAGTGAGTGTCCTTCCGGAGGATGGGTGAGGGGTCCGGACCGGAGGGAGGGCTCCAGGCTGGTGTGAGGGAGAGCGGGCAGGGCGGGGGGAATTTGGGGGATCAGATCCTCATTCCTCACTCGGAGGACAACAGCAGGGCAGCGGCGCCGAGGCGAGTCGGGGGGGGGAGGGGGTGTCCAGCCGCCGCGAGTGGCGACTCGGGGGTCGGGGCGGCTGCGGCTTAAATTCCACTAACTTGAAAAAAAGTTCTCTTACGCGATTTTGTAGTTGTAGTACAGTGCTGAAGGCACTGTCTGGCAGGTTGCAGCGTTTTTTTTGCTCTCTCGTCTAGTCGTCTCTCAAACAACAAATCACGGACGGGACGGGCGGCGAGCGGACAAGTCTGCTCTCTCACAGTCCAGTCGGCGATGGGGGGGCGGCGCCTCAGCTCGGCATTTAATACAGCTGCTCAACCCGCCTCCGCGGGGCTTCTATTAGTCCATTTAGTCTGGTTACCATGGTACCGCATGTGAAACTGGCCAATCAGCGGCCGCACGAAAACCGCCCAATCGCGCACCGCGGCCACGCGAAAACCGCCCAATAAACCGCACCCCGCATCATTCAAAAATTTCCCGCATCCCCCACTCTAAAACCGCCCAATTGGGCGGGAAAACCGCCCACCTGGCAACACTGCCTGTGACACCTTAAAACAGATTAAATGTACTCATGAGAAAATAAAGCACTTCTGGTGATTTGCCTGTTGTCCGGAGACCCTGATTGCAGACTGTGGACTCAGGAGTGAAGAGCGTGCTTGGTGAAGAAAGGAAGAGACTAAGAAAGAGTGGTGCAAATCTGGTGACTGAGCCTGACAAGTGTGAAGATGAGGCTATGGTGAAGATGAAGCTCCCACCTCAGGATTCCAGGTCCCTCTTTCACTCAGGGTGAGCTGGTTCTCAGTATGCAGATTTTATGCAAATTATTCTACTACCCCTTTCTGCTCAGGGTGACCTGCTTCTCAAAAGGCAAACATAGTCAGGTCTCACCAACAGGATATTTTCATACACATCTTTATTCCAGCCCCTGGGCACACTTCTTCCAGCTTAAGACACTTTTACAAGCTTAAACAGTTCTTCCAACTTAAACCTTTCTTCCTACTCAGTTCAATCTTCCAGCTTAAGCATTTCTTCCTACTCAGTTCACTCTTCCAGCTTAAGCACCTGGACACCCAGTCCTTCCTTGTAAACCGGACACCCAGTCCGTCCTTGTAACACACAGTTCTTATACCTGGCACCCTAGGGCCTTCTTACCCCCAGCCAGCTTCCTTGCTTTGCACACAGTTCACCACCAGTCCAAAGGGCTCAGCCAGTACTTCACATGGGGACCTCCTGCTTCAGCTACCAGCTCTCTTCTTCCGCTGCTAGCTCTCCTCCCCCCCTCTCACCACTCAGGTGGGGTATTAAGTGTTTAATGGCCAAACAGGACCCAGCCCATAACCTGCTGCACCTGTTTCCACCTCCAGGACTCTCCCCGGTCCTAGCGACCTCCAGCTATACCTCCCCTTACTGGCTCCCTTCAGCGACTCACCCAGCCCTTCTCCCTGGACATTTTCAGGGGAACAGCGCCCTCTAGGGGCCTAACCAGGGTAGGACAACCTCTCCCTTCTCACAATATATATATACTAGTAAAAAAGGCCCGTTTCTGACACAAATGAAACGGGCGCTAGCAAGGTTTTCCTTGGAGTGTGTATGTTTGGGAGAGTGTATGTGAGAGTGACTGTTTGAGAGTCAGAGTGAAAGTGTGAGTGTGTGAGAGAGAGAGTGAGTCTGGGTGTGAGTGTGTTTGTGAGAGAGTGTGTGTGTGAGAATGAGAGTGTGTGCAAGTGTGTATGTGAGACACAGTGTGAGAGAGAGTGTGTGTGTGTGGGCGAGAGAGAGAGTGTGTGTGAGACACAGATTCTCTGTGAGAGTGAGTGTATGAGACCAAGCGAGTGTGTGAGTGACTGTGTGGCACATAGAGAGTGAATGTGATACAGTGTGAGACAGAGTGTGTGAGAGTGAGAGTCAGAAAGACATTGTATATGAGAGAGAGAGTGTGAGCCGTGCCCTCCCAATCCATGGCCATCTGTCCCCTGCCCCCTCCATTCATCCTTTTCCAGCAATTCCCCTCTCTCCCTGAGCCCTGCCCTCCCAATCCATGGCCATCCATGTTTCTCTGTCACCTGCCCCCTCCATTCATCCCTATCCAGCATTTCCCCTCTCTGCCTGAGGCCTGCCCTGCAATCCATATCCATCCATGCCCATCTGTCCCCTCCATTCATCCCTATCCAGCAATTCCCCTCTCCCTGAGTCCTGCCCTTCCAATCCATGCCCATCCATGCTCCTCTGTCACCTGGCCCCTCCATTTTTCCCTATCCAGCATTTCCCCTCTCTGCCTGAGGCCTGCCCTGCAATCCATATCCATCCATGCCCATCTGTCCCCTCCATTCATCCCTATCCAGCAATTCCCCTCTCCCTGAGTCCTGCCCTTCCAATCCATGCCCATCCATGCTCCTCTGTCACCTGGCCCCTCCATTTTTCCCTATCCAGCATTTCCCCTCTCTGCCTGAGGCCTGCCCTGCAATCCATATCCATCCATGCCCATCTGTCCCCTCCATTCATCCCTATCCAGCAATTCCCCTCTCCCCGAGTCCTGCCCTTCCAATCCATGCCCATCCATGCTCCTCTGTCACCTGGCCCCTCCATTTTTCCCTATCCAGCAATTGCCCTCTCTCCCTGAGGCCTGCCCTGCAATCCATATCCATCCATGCCCATCTGTCCCCTCTATTCATCCCTATCCAGCAATTTCCCTCTCTCCCTTAGTCCTGCCCTCCCAATCCATGCCCATCCATGCTCCTCTGTCCCCTGCCCCCTCCA
Source organism: Microcaecilia unicolor (assembly GCF_901765095.1). Classification (NCBI taxonomy): domain Eukaryota; kingdom Metazoa; phylum Chordata; class Amphibia; order Gymnophiona; family Siphonopidae; genus Microcaecilia; species Microcaecilia unicolor. The sequence goes on along the minus strand of NC_044037.1, from coordinate 212,296,896 downwards.
TTCATCCATTTCCAGTAATTCCCCTCTCTCCCTGAGCCCTGCCCTCCCAATCCATGCCCATCCATGCTCCTCTGTCCCCTGCCGCCTCCATTCATCCTTTTCCAGCAAGTCCCCTCTCTCCCTTCCATGACCCCCCCTCGCATCCATGCTCCTCTCTCTCCCATGTCCCAGCCTGGCCCGCCCTCTTCTCCCCCCCCTTCGCATCCATGCCCCCCCTTCGCATCCATGCATCCCCCCCCTTCGCATCCATGCATCCCCCCCCTTCGCATCCATGCATCCCTTTTTTTTTTTTCTTCTTTTTAACTTTACCTCCGTGGCAGTTCGTGCAGCGAAGCGTCAGGGAAGGAGGCGGCGCTCCCGACGTCTAGCTTTCCCTTCGCTGTGTTCCGTCTTGCGGAACACAGCAAAGGGAAGGCTAGACGTCGGGAGTGCCGCCTCCTTCCCTGACGCTTCGCTTCCGGATTTGTTTGGTTTGAGGCGAGGGCGGGGCAGAGACGGCTGGCTGGCTTGAAGGCTTCACACCACGAATCCACGAACCCTTCAGCCTGGGAGTGACGTCAGATGGCTTCATGGCTTCATGGCTTCACGGCTTCACGGCTTCACAGAACGTTGTCCTCAGAACTTTGAGGGTGCGTTTTATTATATTAGATATATATATATAAGTGAAACATCAAAGCATTCCAATGACAGTCTCACAGGAAGAGGGTGGGGTGGGTAAGGTGAGAAACATGAGAGCTGGGTGGATGAGAGACAGGGAGAGATGCATGGTGATAAGAGGATGACAAAGCAATAGAATTTTATGGCTTATAATGGCTAGAAAACCCAGATCTTTTAAGTCCTGTCTGGTGGGTGTCAAAATATTTAATCATTCTGACCTCAAAGGACTTAACGTTTCTGGACTGTCTTAAAGTTTCTTTTTAGTATTTTCACCATAAAATCATTGATACAGTTTTGTAATGTGCTGTCCCACAGAGGTGACATCCTGGTTGGCACTGGCATTTTCATATGATGTCTGTGTAAATGAAATCGCTTCTTTAGCATCTGGCTTGTTTCTCCAATATAGCACCCTTCTTCACACTTTTTAAAATGAATGATATATACCACATTGGAAGATCAGCATCTGAAGGATTCCATAAACACTCCAAACCTGAACCTTCAAGTCTCAGAAACGCTAAAATCCTTGGAATCACCATCGACCGCCACCTAACGCTTGAAACTCATGCTAACAACACAACAAAAAAGATGTTTTACAGCATGTGGAAACTAAAAAGGATAAGACCATACTTCCCAAGATCCGTCTTTCGCAGCCTAGTGCAATCCCTTGTGCTCAGCCATTTGGATTATTGCAACTCACTATACGCAGGTTGCAAAGAACAAAAACTGAGGAAACTTCAAACAGCCCAGAATACGGCAGCCAGACTCATCTTTGGAAAGCCAAAATATGAAAGTGCAAAACCATTAAGAGAAAAACTGCACTGGCTTCCACTCAAGGAACGCGTCACTTTTAAAGTATGCACATTAGTCCCACAAAATCATTCACGGTGAAGCCCCATCCTACATGTCTGAGTTGATAGACTTACCACCCAGAAATGCCAAAAGATCATCCCGAACCTTCCTTAACCTCCACTTCCCCAATAGCAAAGGCGTGAAATACAAAACATTACATGCGTCAACCTTTTCTCACATGAGCACGCAGTTTTGGAATACACTGCCGCGCAACCTAAGAACAACCAACGAGCAAGCTTCCTTCCGCAGATTATTGAAGACTCATCTTTTCGAACAAGTCTACGGAAAGAAACAAAACACATAAAGTCCACACTTACTGTTCACTAATGCATCGTACATTCACCTCGGAACTCCCATTCCCGTATTATCACATCACTCATACCTTTACTCACAGAAAGTTATATACCATATGACTTCATGCCTTTCTATCGCCCCTAAGCTCCCATTGTTTCCTTCCAAAGTTGCAATGCCTATGTTCCATTATTACATCCCTTAACGACACCTCAATTGTTTCGCATAACCCTGCATAATATAATCCATAACTATCTGTAACAAATTGTATTTCCAACATTCAACTCATATTGTAAGCCACACTGAACCCGCAAAAAGGTGGGAAAATGTGGGATACAAATGCAATAAATAAATAAATAAATGACTGTGGGGTCCTGTGAAATATTTTGGCATAGTTTGCAGCTGGATATATTGCAAGGAAGTGTGCCATTCTCTTCTTTTTGAGTCTGTGTTGAGAGCTTACTTCCAATTAGCTTGTGTTTTAAGTTGGGTGGCTGTCGGAAGGCCAGCACTGGTGGGGATGGGAATATCTCTTTTCAGTAGTTTCAGCCTCCTGGAGTAATGGCTGTATATCTTTTATGATTCTTCTCAGTTTTTCTAGCTCTGTGTTGTATGTCAGCACAAGGGGGTTCTGTTTGTGGCTTTCATTTCCTTGTACTGTAATAGGTTTTCTCTGGGTATTTCAAGAGAGGAGGCAACATTCTTGGAGATGATTTGGGGGTTGTAGCCTTTTGTTTGAAGGATTCAGGATTTGAGGTGTTTATCTCTATCCCCTGGGTCAGAGCAGTTACGGTGTTATCTTGTGGTCTGGCTGTGCATAATGGATTTTTTTGTATGTGAAGGGCGGAAGCTGGAGTTGTGGAGGTAACTGCATTTGTCTGTAGGTTTCCTGTATATAGATGTTTGTATATAGCCATTTTGCTGATTGAAACTGTGGTGCCCCAAAAAATTGACTTTTTCTGGGGACTAGTCATTGTTGAATTTGATTGTTGGGTGGTATGTATTGAAAGAACTGCAAAATTGTTTTAGAATTGCTTCTCTCTCAGTCCAAAACATAAAAATGTCATCAATATACTGGTAGTATTTTAGGGGTTTAGTCTGATATGTATTCAAAAATGTCTCTTCCAGTTTTGCCATAAGAGGTTAGCATATTGTAGTGCCTCCTTCATATCTCACCACATCTCAAAAAAGATATAGTGGAATTAGAAAAGGTACAGAGAAGGGCGACAAAAATGATAATGGGGATGAGACAATTTCCCTTTGAGGAAAGGTTAAAGCATCTAGGGCTCTTCAGCTTACAGAAAAGATGGCTGAGGGGAGATATGATAGAGGTCTATAAAATAATGAGTGGAGTGGAATGGGTAGATGTAATTTGCTTGTTTACTCTTTCCTAAAATACTAGGACTGGGGGGAAAGCAAATTAGCTACAAACTAGTACATTTAAAACAAATTGGAGAAGATATTTCTTCACTCAACGTGTAATTAAACTCTGGAATTCATTACCAGAGAATGTAGTAAAAGCAGTTAGCTTAGCAGGGTTTAAAAAAGGTTTGACTAGCTTCCTAAAAGAAAAGTCCATAAGCCACTACTACTACTACTTATCATTACTATAGCGCTACTAGACGTACGCAGTGCTGTACACTTGAACATGAAGAGACAGTCCCTGCTCGACAGAGCTTACAATCTAATTAGGACAGACAAACAGGACAAACAAGAGATAAGGGAATATTAAGGTGATGATGATAAAATAAGGGTTCTGAACAAGTGAATAGGGGTTAGGAGTTAAAAGCAGCATTATTATCATGGACTTGGGGAAAATCCACTGATTATTTCTAGGGTAAGCAGCATAAAATGTATTGTACAGTTTTGAGATCTTGCCAGGTACTTGTAACCTGGATTGGCCACTGTTGGAAACAGGATGCTGGGCTTGATGGACCTTTGGTCTGTCCCGTTATGGCAACACTTATGTTCTTATTTCTGCTATATGCAATATTTAAAAATCTACTATACAAGCTGGTTGCAGGGCTGGTTTTAGAACTCCTCGGCCCCGGGCAGAAATTAAGAAGGCGGCCCCTCTGATTCTTTCCCTCCCCCCAGATAAATAAAAAACAACAACAAAAAACGCAACACTGCACACCCTCTTTAACCAGAGGCTCTTAAATCTGATGTGTAGATTGACAGCAAGTATGTTGCATGTTGGTGCAGGAAGTAATTAATTTGAACTCATAACTGAATAGGAGAATGCAATATAAGACTAACTTTGTCCATGGTTGTCTTCCCCCAATATATTTTTAAAAACAGGAATATCCTATCCATTGCTCAAGTTTACAGATTTCTAATCTGTAGCCCTGATATTTAAAAAAAGAAAAAAGTTAAACTTGCAATACTTGTGGTATATCCAAGTAGATTTCATGCAGTATAAATGCACATGTAAATGGTTTGCAGAAAATAAATAGTGAAACTTTAAGGTGGTAGATGGAAACAGATCCACTAAATGAGAAACATTTATTTGACAAGTAACCAGCTGATTCAGGATTACACTAATTGGAAGGTGAGAGGGAAAAAAGAGAAGATCTCCTGCCAAGTCATACTTGGTTAAAAAGGTACAAGTCTGTAATAGCAACTTTGTGCAGAAGTGATAAAAGCTTCCTAAGACATGCACTGTATATTGCTTTCCCTGCCACCCTGTAGTGACACCCACGATGGACACTGTGCGGGGGGGGGGGGGGGGGGGGGGGGGGGGGGGGGGGGGGGGGGGGGGGGGGGAGGGGGGTGCAGGGTTGGGAAACAGAGATGGGACACTGGATACTAAAGGGGGAGATGAAATGTTGGGGAAGACTAAGGGAGGAGTAAAGGAGAGATGATAAACCATTTGGGAGTGAAGGGGGGTGATGGTAGCCATTTAACAAATTTACCTTAATCTTCAGTTGTAGAATAAACCTGCTTTGGATCAGTGTTATGCTTTGCGGCTTACTTCAAATCAAGGCACCATTTGCTGCTAGCTGCTGCGACAGGACTTCCTTCCTTTAGGCTTCTTCTATATTTCTGTTAACTACGGGGCGATTCCTCAACTGGATTTTTTTAGTCTGTTGTGGTGCTCTGGCAGGGGAGCAGTGGCGTTCCTAGGGGGGGCTGACACCCGGGGCGGATCGCCAATTGCGCCCCACCCCTCCAGGTGCAGCGCGCCCCCCCAGTGAAAGAAACCCCGGGGGGCACGCCACTGAGGAGGGGGGATGCCGCGCGCCTGTCGCTTCGTTCCTGCTCCCTCTGCCCCAGAACAGCAAGTAACCTGTTCTGGGGCAGAGGGAGCACAGAACGAACGTAGCGGACAGGCGCGTGACACCCCCCCAGCCGGCGTGCACCTGGGGCAGACCGCCCCCACCGCCCCCCCCTCGGTACGCCACTGGTAGGGAGTCGAGAACCAATCCATGCAGACTGCAGCACAGCATGTGCAAAAAAGGCACTCTGAAACCACCCCCACCTTTGAACTTCCTGCTGGGCCTGAAATTGAAAATACTCATGCCTCTTTCTTCCCCATCCCCCTCCACAGGCACATTGTACTGCTGTGCTTGTGGTGGTGGTGGTGGTGGGGGGGGGGGGGGGCGGATGACAGTGGAGAAGGGAAGCATAAGTATTTATGAAAGTACTTTCAATTTCAAAGTGGTCAGGCCTAGCGGGAAGTTCAAAGGGTGAGGGTGGTTTTGCAATGCTTTGCACACGCTGTGCTGCAGCTGTGCTGCACCCCCTCCCCCCTGCTGCCTGAACTTCCAAATCTAAATACCTAAGTTCTGGCTTCTTTCCTCCTTCCTGGGGGCCAGATGCACTAAACTTAACGAGCCATTAACGAGCAAGTAGTAAACCGTGGCATGCACTAAAGGCTTCTCCGAGCCAATTTTCCGATCACGGTAGCAGCTAACGAATACGGAATGCAGATGATCCAAAGGCTGTTATAATGAGCTGCACTACTGTTGCAAGGCTATTATAATGAGATGCACTACTGTTTTCCTATATCTTACCGTGGAAAACTTAATGGGAGGTCTACACCTCTCGTTGGGGCAAAGGAAAACAATCGGAAGAAGAACAAATGTCGTCAGGGACATCCTTTTTGGGACGTCCTTCACATAAAAAAAAAAACCCCACTGCAAAGACGTTCTTTTTGGACGTCCTTCACTTAATAATAAAAACCCCAACCGTCCAACAAGTGCTCGTCCGGGATGTCCTTTATGGACGTCCTTCACGCAAAACAACAACAAAAAAAGACGTCGTACTTCTTAATTTTTATTCTCGCTTTTCTGTTTTAAATTTTCCTTTGAGACATTTTTCCCTTCCTCGTCGGCAGCTGAAGAGAGGGCTAATGGACGATTGTGAGCCCCCCCCCCCCCCAATGGCCTCTCAGCCAATCACAGCGCATTTAGCTGACACCAGTGAGAGCTAAGCGCGCTGTGATTGGCTGAGAGAGACCCAGAGGAGGGGCATAATCGAGCACCCTTGAAGAAAAGCCCGTCCTGCTTGTCAGGGACGTCCTTTTTTGGTTTAGTGAAGGACGTCCATGTTAGGTACTTTAGAAGAGGACGTCCCTGACGAGCAGGACGGGCTTTTCTTCAAGGGTGTTCGATTATGACCCTCCTCCGGGTCTCTCTCAGCCAATCACAGCGCGCTTAGCTGTCACTGGTGTCTGCTAAACGCGCTGTGATTGGCTGAGAGGCCATGGGGGGGGGGGCTCACAATCGTCCATTAGCCCTCTCTTCAGCTGCCGATGAGGAAGGGAAAAATGTCTCAAAGGAAGATTTAAAACAGAAGAGCGAGAGTAAAAATTAAGAAGCACGATGTCCTTATGTTTTTTTGCTCGTCAGAGACACCCTTTTTTGTTTTTTTGGTTTTTTTTTAGTGAATGACGTCCATAAAGGACGGCCTTGGCATGCGCAGAGCAGCCAGCATAACGCTTGGCTGCTCTGCGCATGCTCGACCTTCCGACTGGCTGTTTTCCGAGGAAATAGAGAATGCAGTGAGCTACAACGAGCAGCTCATTTGCATTCCATTTCCTTGATGCATGGTCATTCCCTACCGATTCACTATGGAATCGGTAAGGGACGGCTCTTCCGAGGACTTTAGTGCATCTAGCCCTGAGTCCCACTGTCTGCTGTAGGCCCCCGCACCAGGGCCGGCACTCAGCACATGCAAGTTGATTTGTGCTGCACTACTGCTGCTGCTGATCTGACTGCCACGCAGCTGCCAGTGGACTTTGCGCTGCGTGCCACCATGGGTGGACTGAAGGTAATGCTGGGGACTCCTTGAAGCTGTGGGTCCCAGGGCAGCTGCCCTGTTTGCCCCCCACAACCGGCCCTGGCTTGGTGGTACCAGCTTCTTTTTCATTTAAGTTAGTTTGATGTAGGATATCTCAAAAGAAATGGGATTTGTAGACTTGACTTAATAAGAAGGTATTTGTCAAAATGTTTTGCTAGGGGCAAACAACCATTTACCAGCATAAAAAGAGCCATATTAAAATTCTCATCTCACCCATCTTATCTCAGTTTAAAATATTTGCATTGACCACTTGAAACTGGTCATTAGGGAATGTGTGCATTTGAAAAAGGGCCATTTAAATATGTCCCTGTAGTTTAACTGTACAGAAGGGCCTGCATTGTTTATAAATGGGTAGGAGAAGAGCAGACCAGGTTTTATTAGTACTGTTATAAAACTGAGGGGTTAAAAACATGTGCCTGATGTGGCCACGTTTCGCCCTATCCAGGGCTTGTGTCAGGAGTGATGGATTGGATAGATTAATGTGACATACAGCCATATACTGTCGTGTCTAAACGTTTTACAACAAAATCATAAACATATATCATACAAAACATAACATCATACAAAACAACCACATCAACTAAAAATATTCAGAAGTCAACTAAAATATTGTTGAAACAGCACTAACCAGTTAACTTTTTAGTGTTTAAAGATAGGATAGCTATTATGCAGTCCTATTTGGCCACTAAACTTACCTGGTTAGGCACTGGATATCGGCATCTAACTGGATAAGTCACATGATAAAGCCGGTCATGCTCTAGGTGATTCCCAAACCTGGTCCTGGAGCCACTCCAGCCAGTCACATTTTCAGGATATGGACAATGAATATTCATGAGAGAGACTTGCATGCAATGGAGGCAGTGCATATAAATCCCTCTCATTGTGGATATCCTAAAAACCTGACTGGCTGGAGTGCCTCTAGGACCAGATTTGGGAACCACTTCTCTAGGCACTAGCTAGCAATATTCAGAGGAGATAATGGGTTATCTGCTGGTGAATATTAGCTGTTAGGTGCCAATATGCTATTTATCTGGTCAGTAGCTGTGCCTAGGGAGTAGCCTAGTGGTTAGAGCACTAGTCTTGCAATCTAGAGGTGGTTGGTTCAAATCCCACTGCTGCTCCTTGTGATCTTGGGCAAATCACTTAAACTTCCATTGCCTCAGGTACAAACTTAGATTGTGAGCCCCCCTGGGATAGAGAAATATCCAGAATACCTGAATGTAACTCACCTTGAGCTACTACTGAAAAGGTGTGAGCAAAATATAAATAAACTGGTTAAATAGCTTTGAATATTGAGGGGCATTTGTCAAAACAGTTCAAAATCTATCATTGGTATTAAAAAGCCACCTCACTTTAGATGATGGCAATTCAAACTCAGCTTTTCAGTTTATACTAAAAAATATTTTATTACTTATCTCAAAACCCTCTCAGTAGCTTAACTGTTTTTCTAAGGACTGTCCATGAGCAATGATGGCCAGTGTTTCACATAGCTACTTCAGGGAACCCTAGACCACTACATAAGTACATAAGTATTTCCATACTGGGAAAGACCAAAGGTCCATCAAGCTCAGCATCCTGTTTCCAACAGTGGCAAATCCAGGTCACAAATACCTGGCAAGATCCCAGATCCCACACTAGAAAAGGAACAGAAAAGTTAAATTATCACAACATAGTTTTAGAAAAACAGTTACTCACAACTTAACAGGTGCAGTCATTCAAATGCTACCAAGCCATTCGCCTTACAAACGTGGTGGCTCTAGGCCAACAGACCCATCAGCTAATCAGAATTTTCCAGTCTTATACAGTTACAACAGGGTCACCTAACATGGGCTTATGATGATATACATAAATACATATAAGTAGACTTATATAATACAGCAACTGCCATCATATTTGGACCTAATATATGTGGAGGGGCATAATCGAAAGTGGGTGCCCATCTCCATGGGCGCCCATCTCCGTGGGCGGCCATGCGAAGGGGCGGGTCAAACCATATTTTTGAAAAAAGATGGACGCCCATCTTTTTTTCAATAATACGAGTTGTGTGGGGCAAATGCTAGGATTTGGGCGTTTTTGAGCTGGGCGCTATCGGTTTTCAGCGATAATGGAAACCGAAGGCGCCCAGCTCAAAAACGAACAAATCGAAGGCATTGGGTCATGGAGGGGCCAGATTCATAGTGCACTGGTCCGCCTCACATGCCAGGACACCAACTGGGCACGCTAGGGGGCACTTTTTACAAATTAAAAAAAAAATTTAAATAGCTCCCATGTGCATAGCACCCTTCCCTTGTGTGCTGAGCCCCCAAATCCCCCCAAAACCCACTGCCCACAGGTCTACACCATTACCATAGCCCTAAGGGGTGCAGGGGGGAACCTACATGTGGATACAGTGGGTTTTGGGGGTTTTGGAGGGCTCAACATTAACCAGCACAAGTGTAACAGGTAAGATGGGGATGGGCCTGGGTCCGCCTGCCTGACATCCACTGCACCCACTAACAACTGCTCCAAGGACCTGCACACTGCTGTCAGGGAGCTGGGTATGACATTTGAGGCTTGCATACAGGCTATCAAAAAGTTTTAAAGTTCTTTTTTGTGGTGGGAGGGAGGTTAGTGACCACTGGTGGAGTCAGGGGAGGCCATCCCCGATTCTCTCCGGTGGTTATCTGGCCAGTTGGGGCACTTTTTTGGGATTTGGGTTGTGGAAAAAAAGGGTCCAGCCAAAAGCGCCCAAATTCTCATTCTGCCGCCCTTTTTTTTTTTCAATTATCGGCCAAAGGTGCCCATCTCTCCTCGGCCGATAATCACGCCCCAGTCCCGCCTTCACCCACGTTTCTGACACCCCCCCCCCATCAACTTGTTCGTTCCCGCGAAGGAGTGCAGTTGAAGACGCCCAAAATCGGCTTTCGATTATACCGATTGGGCGCCTTTGCGAGATGGGCGCCCATCTCCTGATTTGGGTCGAAATATGGGCGCCCATCACTTTCGAAAATAAGGCCGATAGTGTCCCAAACATCAGTATTTTAGCAGGAGATAATACTTCAAGTTATTATCAAAAAGCAGGGTGGGGGTTCTCCTGCTATTAAGCACTGTTGCCGTCTTATTAAGATAAGTGCTGTGCTACAATGCATGTTTTTTGTGAATAATTATGATAAAATATATTCTTTAAAAAAATTAAGGGTGATCTAATGACGATTTGCACCACAACCATTTTCTTCTATATGAAGAAAGAACGATATGTTCTCACGGAGTGAGCTGCATTAAGATCTGATGATCCCCCCCCCCCAAAAAAAAATGTTTATAGAAAGTAAGCCTGCTTTTATATATATTATATTCATATTTTTAGTCCCCACATTTATATACATTTTGGTCTATTTAATTGGAAATAATCATATTTGGACCAGCAGACATCATAACCTCTCTTTCTTGCACATTAAATATGCCAACCTACAGTCAGGTGGGAGAGTTTCCCAATCTTATGTAATTACAGTGCTTTAATAAAAACATCAACATTAGAATGCTGGCAGGAACAGCAGTCAGCTTTTTTTTTTTTCTTCCTACTTATCAGCTCCCACACTAAAACTGCCTCCTTAGACTTCTCACCATCCCTTCCCTAAACCCTGCTTTGGGGACAGGTTTTTAAACCTGGGATTCACCACCTAGCAGGTAATTAATCTGTAGGTACTAGAGGTGGTACAACATCTCAATCACTAAGTAAATATAGAAATATCAGACTGGTACATACCATTTTTATGGATAAAAAGAGTCAGAAGAAGAAAGATTAAAATATTGGCCCCGAGAGCAGCAAAAACAGTGCTTAGGTGTATTGATATTTTCCAAGAAAGATTTACAAAATAATGTTTTAAAAGGCTGATATGTTCAGGAACAAAATGAGAATTACAGCATACTGTGGGAGTAACACAATGACAGCATCTGTTCTGCAGTTACTTGAACACTTTAGCAAATCAAGTCTTGCCAGTGAGGTGTATTTATGATCTACCATGCAAGCCACTTTATTTATAGCACATAACGGTGCAATATATTTTTCAGTTTGCTGACCAATTGCTAATAAAAGTTTACAGGTCAAGCTACTCAGGGAAAGTAGATGGTGAGATCACACTGTAAAGCTATACATTTCCCATAAGCATGAGCTCTGCAGGCAATGTAGAGCTATATTTTACTTTTCTAATGTGGTCATTTTGTATAGATGACTACTGTGCATGGTGCATTGAACTAGATGAATTTTGAAACATATAAACATCTTGTACAAAATTAAATGTTATGGTTTATTTTATTTCCAGTACTTGATCAAAGTAGCCTGAGACGAGTTGCAGAAATAAAAATGGCTGTAAGATTCTCCTGGGAGCCATTGAAGGGCTACCAGAATAGGGGAGACATTTTGGCAGCATGCAATATAAGCTGTTACAATGATCCAACCTATAAGCGATAAAATCATGAATTAAAGTTGCTAAATCTTGGTCAAACAAGAGTCTCATCCAATGAAACACTTTAAAGCCGGTAAACGATGTTCTTATCACAGCCAATATTTGTTCATCAAATAATAAATTAGCATCCAGATCTACTCCTAGATTCTCATCATCCCTGTATCCTACATTAAGGAATCCTCAATTAATAGAGTAAGGATAAAATATTGTTCTACCTGCTAACACCTACATATTCTGATTTATCAGGATTCAGCTTCTATTGTGTTTTCTTCAAACACATGAAACTGCCTTGAGACATTAATTCATCTTAAATAATATCTCTGTCTGACTGTTACTGACCTCAGTCTTCAACTGTATGTCATAGGCATGCAAATAACATGATAACCCAAACTGCCGTGTCAATGAAACTAAAGAGCTCTGGTAAAGACTGAACGTAACGCTGGCCTGGACTGTAGCCCTTTCCAAACTGCTGTTTGTGACCTAATCAATAAGAAAATATCTTTGCCCTTGTACCCTCGACAACTGGATCTCATCCTGCAGGTAAACTAAAGCAGTTTCTGTCCCATGACCTCAACAAAACCCCGATTGTCTGAGACAAATATTTTTATTCCTTTCCAAAACCGTTAATAATTAATGGTATATAATTTTTTCTATAAATTTCCCTACAAAAAGGAGCTGTGATATGGGGCAATAGATGCCAAATCATTACAATCCAGACCTTTTCCTTTAATAATAGGTCTTAGAGGCATGCAGGGACAAGTCCTTGGTTCAAAGATGCACTCCCAATCTGATGTAGCTGGTGGAGGGGGGAGGGAGGCACCCTTTTCCCACACTTCTTTAACAGCCCAGTAAGTATTGGGTCCAGTTGACACACAATTAGCCTGGAATATCTTCAACATCTCCCGTACTTCCTCCTTAGTCACAAACAAGCACTCTGCTAGATGTGTCGCCTATATATCTTCCTCTATATCTGGCTAAACAATGTTAGTGACCAAAACTCTTGCTGTATTTTTCATAACTTCTTTGACAAAGTAAGCCCTGAGCTGTCCGCATTCAAAGATGACATCAGCCTCAATTCAGTTGTACCACTTAATGCTTTAGTGTAACTGAGGGGGGGGGGGGGGGGGGGAGCTATCAAGTTACTGTGAGGGCTTTAAGTTGCATTATTTGCTTGATTGTTTTTAGTGTGGCAATATTTAGTTCATGGTGGGTACATAGTAATCAGATGCAAACATGGAAATGCATGTAAAGGAGCTCATTTACTATGTAAAACTACCACTGCTGCATCGTGTTGGATACAGCCACCAGACACGGCATGAGCAACTGGGGATTGCTGTTGCACCAATGACCCACTGGATGACCACGGAATCAATGGTAAGCCCTGTTGGGGATGGGGGACCCTTTGGTGGGTGGGAGGTTTTGATTGGGGGGCTTGGGTCCTTGATTGGAGGGAGATTGTTTTTCTTTCAGGCATTCAGCCCTAGTATCCAGATACCTGCTGGCACTAAATATTTGTGTATAAACTTGGACTGCTGATATGAAGCAGGTATTGTCAATATTCAAACCAGTACTGGCAGTGGGGTAGCAAGGAGGGCTGCCACCTGGGGCGGTTCGCCGTTGCACCCCCCCCCCCCCCCGGGTGCAGTACGATGACACCCCCCACTCGGCGCATCAACATCCCCCGACCCAGTGCCTACCCTCCTCAGCTCCCTCCAACCAGCTTCCGCACCCTACCTTTAAAGAAATTTCGGAAGCCGTGGAGAGGCGAGGCACAGCGCCTCATGCCTGCATGTAAAAAAAAGCATGGATCGTCATTGGACCTTCCCTCACGCTGTCTGTCCCGCCCTTGCGGAAATAGGAAGTTGCATCAGTGGAGGGCGGGACAGACAGCATGAGGGAGGGCCTGATGACGATCCATGCGCTTTTTTTACATGCAGGCGCGAAGTGCTGCGCCTCGTCTCTCCACGGCTTCCGAAATTTCTTTAAAGGTAGGGTGCGGGAGTTGGTTGGAGGGAGCTGAGGAGGGTAAGCACTGGGTCGGTGGGGGGGTGTTGATGCGCCGAGGGAGGGGTGTCATTGTGCTGCACCTGGAGGGGCAGCTGGCAGGGAGCACCCCCTCCCCGAGCTGACACCTGGGGCGGACCGCCCCTCCCACCCCCTTGCTACGCCACTGAGTACTGGATAAATCTGTTTTTGTTGTTGTAATTTTATCTGGATAATTAGCTGGTTAGCAGACTGAATATTGCAGTTAACCGGTGTGATGAGAATCTATGTGGCTCTTCAGCCTCCAGACCACAGTGTTTTTCATGTGGCTCTTCAACCATGGGCTACCATTTATTTCATGAGCAGGGGGAACCTGGCTGGCTTAGCTCTATTTCTCTGTGTTTCTCCCCTTCCCAGATACAAGCAACAAGGAACAGTTCTTTGAAATACGTCAAGGTGCTTTATTATAAATCTCTAAACAAAACACAGCCTTTACTTTTGCAGATATATTTCTCTGTAGTTTCAAACAGCAAACACAGCTTTGGCTTTGGCAGATACATTCTCTCTGCAGTTTTCAAACAAAAAAACACAGCTTTGGCTTTGACAGATATTCTCTCTGCAGTTGCTCAACCAAGCCCTCAAACATGAGTCTGTGCAGTTTCCCATTCTTCCTTCTTCTCAGCACAGTTTAAACACAATAAAATTACATCCTTGGCTTTCAGTGCTTAGCCATGTGAGTTGAGCAGCCGGATATCACCTCCTTGCAGGGACTAAGGTCTTCCTCAGCTTCCCGGTCCAGCATCCTGTTTGGGGTCTCTTTTGCCCAGGTTGAGAAACCCACTTACTCTGCTGACTACCAGCATCAACAACTCCTTAGTCCAGCCTTCCCTTTGGAGTCCTCTTTGCCCTGGGTTGGGTAGCCTTCATACTCCTGCTAGCTATCAGTGCTCACAGCTTCTTGGTCCAGCCTTCTCTTTGGGGTCCTTTAGCTCCGGGTTGGGTAGCCTGTTTACTCCTGCTAGCCATCTGCTGTGAGGGAGCTCCTCTCCCTGGGCTGGGCTGTTTCTTTTGGTTTCTTCTCCTCTCTCCTTGTCTCTGCCCCTTAGCTCCTTTCTTTCTATTGGAGGAGTTCTCAAGCCCCTCCCTTTGGGGACCCTCTTTCCCTTAATTGGCAGACAGGAGTTTAGGGAAACTAGAAGCTTCTTCCTGTAGCTAGCTTCCAGGTTTCTTAGGGAAAACTAAAACCCTTGTCAATCCTTGGGACTCTGCTTCAGGTCTTCTTCCCCTCCTGAGCTCTAAACCCTCTTAAGGCTCCTTTATATATCCATAGTAGGAGATGTGGAATGGGAGCCTTGGCTGCTCCTCTCAACACCACCACACTGGATAACTAGAAACTCTGCCCAGGCTCTGCTTCCGGACCACCTTCACGCTACCTGGATAGTTTTGGGTCAATCACAAATGTTTTCAGTAGATTTATCCAGATAGGACTAGATGCAGTAAATGATATTCAAATTTCGACCTTGAAAAACATCCATGCGGAATGCTATTTTAGAAATGGTGCCCTGAGTTGAATGCCACTAATAGATTAGCATTAAGAGTTCAATGCTAAACTTTGGGCATGAGGATTTACGCCAACCGAAACCCGGTGAAATTCCTGGCACGTAATTTAGGCACGGATCCCGGTATTCAGTAATAGCGCATTCAACTTTATTGAACACCCCTGACCCTCTCATGCCCCTCCCATGGTCATGCCCCCTTTTGAGTTGAGTGCTAAAAGATTTGCATGCAGCTCTTTATAGATAGCGCATAGCAAGATGCGTGCACACATCAAAGTTGTTGCCATTACCAGTAATGCTAGCATCTAATTATTGGCGCTGATTAGCTTGTCAGCTAATGTGGGACTCTTTTACTAAGCTCTGTAAGGGCTTACATGCATACAGCATGCACCAAATCGGCACTAGCACCCGGCTAGCGCATGAGCCAAGCGGTAATTCTGAATTTGGCACGCGCTGAATCCCGTGGTAGAAAATAATTTTCTATTTTCTACTGCGGGCCGCTTAAACAGGAGGTAAACAGCAGTTGGCACACGCTGCATGCTTACCACATGAGTAGCGCATGAGAACTTACCTCTAGGTCTATGGGTAACAGTAAGGTCTCAGGCCGAAATTGGATATGTGCTGGTTTCAATTTTAGCGCACTTCGTTTCCTGCTCCTTAAAACAAGGCCCTTTTCCCTAGACACAGTAAAAAACAGCTCAATGCACACCCAAAAAACACACTCACCCTACCGCAGTCCACTTTACAGCGGCTTAGTAAAAGGACCCCTTAGTTACGCACGTATCTCAGAATAGCGTACAATTTTGCACATAGAAATTTGTGCACCATTTATGGAATCCAGGGGATAATGCTGCTGAAATTCCAGGTATGACCCTAGTGAGTGGGGTCTGTCTGGTTATGAGCTGCTCCTCGCTGTATAAGTCTCGCTGAATATTGGACCCATACTCAATTGATTAAAATAAGACACAACTTAGTAGTGCTGCAAATGTTTCCAGATTGTTGTTTTGATCAGAATGATTCTTGCAAAGAAAAAAAGCAACAAACATTTGTGTTCTTTTATTGAATCTCTTTGATAAAGTTAATTATGTATGTCTTAATCACCACAGTTGATTGCCAGAAGAATCAACCTTCTTTCTTGGAACAAGCGGTACTTAAAATCCAAGCTTGTGAGCTTAGCAGTAACAATGTATTCATTGAGCTTTAAGGATCTCTCAAATATCAATTTAGTACTGTATTCCAGAGGTCATATTTGTACTCTATTCAAGATAAAGGAAATTAAACACTTCAGGTTGTTCCACATAGGAAATACTTCTGAAGCATTAGCCTGCCTCTACTACATCAGAACAAATTTGGCTCTGATTAACAAGAGTAGTCAGGAAATGATCTCTCTCTTAGGGCCCTGTTTACTAAGGCACACTAACTGTGTAGGCGCCAATGGGATATTGTAGGCACATACATGGTTAACGCACATTGAAAACATTAACGCGCTATAATGCGGTTTAGTAAACAGGGCCCTTAGAATCCAATTGCACAGATTAAATATACTCATTCTAGTCTATGTATTCTTAATTGTATAAAAAGAGGCATTTGTTACATCAGGGAATAAAGCAGTGTGTACTCAATGGGACATGTAAAATACTTAGGGCAGTGGTTCCCAAATCTGGTCCTGAAGGCTCCCCAGCAAGTCAAATTTTCTGGATATCCACAATGAATATTCATGACATAGATTTGCATACACTGCCTCGATCATAGGCGCCCGGTATAAGAGGCTTGGAGAGGCTAAGCCTCCCCTGCTGTGCTCTGAGGGTTTAAATTTGTTGATTTACCTCCATCCTCACAGCAGGAACTGCAGTGAAAGCCCTCTAGCCTTGTGAATCAGTTGTAGAAATTGGTTTATGGTTTGTTTACTTTACTGCTGGGGGGGGGGGGGGGTTGGCTGGAGGTGTCCTGGGTTGCCAGGGAGATATTAACGAGGATGACTTCCTGACCTGCACTGAGGACAGATAGCAGCAGAATCGGATACTGGACCAGTATGATCAGAAAAAGTCACCAGACAACAAAGGTAGAAAAGATCATTTTATTTTCATTATAGTGTTTGGAATATGTCCACTTTGAGAATCAGGTGCTCAACATTAAAAGTTTTATTTATTTACTTATTTATGGCATTTTATCCCACATTAATTAGGGTGTTTGTGGCTCTACATTAGAATTGTGATGATATGATCCCTTGTTTCATATGGTTGACGGTCTGCATTTTCCGTATGGGTCATGGTATATTGGTGTATTAGGTTCTGCCCAGTGTAATATTTACGGTATAGTAAGCTTCTGAGTGTGTTTTTGCACAAAGTTGTGCATAGTGTTTTGCAGTTGAGCGATTGTGGTTAGTATATGCTTTGAGCAACCACTTTATTCTTTGACATATGATACATATCTAATATCTAAATTTAATAAAGGGTATTAATTGTGACTTTTATTTTTATTATTTTCTGTGTGGTATCAGACAATTATGGATTTAAGATCCAAATGAGTGTCTCTAGCATTAGCACATGCTAAGAACTCATGTACATCTTAGTAAACATGGCCCTCAAATTGTGAGTCCATTTGGGACAGAAAGAACCTGTACAGATATTTGTGTGTGAACGTTCTATGCCTATGTGTAAGCTCGATCGATTATATTTCAAATGCAACAAATGAATAAAATATATACTAAAGTGCAGTAATTTTTTGCATTTTTAAGTGCAAAGTCCATGCCATAAATGCATGGTCAGCATCAGTGCCGTTCCGTGCTTGGCTGACACCCGGGGCGGATCGCCGCTGCGCGCACCCCCCCCGGGTGCAGTGCAACACAGCCCCCCCCGGGTGCAGTGCAACATGGCGCCCCCCCCCGGCGTGGAACGGCACCCCCCCCGGCGTCGGCACCCCCCCTGGTGTGGACCCTAACTCCCCCCCCCCGGCGCAATGCCTCTCACTCCCCCCCACCCCCCACCCCCCACCCCCCCCCCCACCCCCCCCCCCCGAAGTCCCCACCTGCCTACCAGCTGAGCTCCGGCCGGCACCTCCAATCTGCAGCGCTGCTGACTTTAAATGAAGAAAACCATCTCTCGTCATTGGCCCTTCTACTGAGTCCCGTCCTCTGATATAACTTCCTATTTCCTCAAGGGGGGACTCAGTGAGGGAAGGGCCAACGACGAGACGGTTTTCTTCATTTAAAGTCAGCAGCGCTGCAGATTGGAGGTGCCAGCTGGAGCTCAGCTGGTAGGCAGGTGGGGACTGTGGGGGGGTGAGAGGCGCTGCGCTGGGGGGGGTGGATGGAGCACCCCCCACCCATTGACACCCGGGGGGATCGCCCCCACCGCCCCGCCCTTGCTACGCCACTGGTCAGCATCAACCCTAAAGTTACCACATAGGCCTGCTTAATATGCACAGCGATAGCACAGGTGGGACTTGCGCTATCTGCTTAGGTATTTATAATGGGTCCTGGCACAAACCAAAAAAATGGAGCTGCTGCAGCAGTGCCAATAGAGACAACCGTAATGACACAGACAGTGTGCAGATAAGTTCTTTAAAAGCTTTTATTAAATAGCATTCAGTTACTAAGGAACATTCAACACAGACCATGTTTCGGCATTGAAGCCTGCATCAGGAGTCCAAGATCAATCTAAGGGAGGTCCAAATCAAAAGAATATATACATATCCAGAATTAATACATAAATAGACAAACAAAAATAAAAACACAAATCAGAAAAATATGTCAAAATGAAAAACAATATATCAAATCAAATTTTATTCAAAATTGATAAGAACAAGTAATCAACAACAAAACATAGGAATAAAGATGGAAATCAAACATTAACAGATAGCAATAAAAATATAAAATAATGTATAATATACAGAAATTCACAGGTCACAATAAAAACAGCCATACTTTGTGTTAAATAAGAAATGAATAAAGCACCCAAAGAAAGCCTAAATTAATAATCACTATTAGTATGTATATACATTATGCAATATGAATAAGGAAAAGGTATACTAAATAAAAAGGAAAATTAAATAAAAGGAATAAAACTATGAGTTACTAAGGAGCCCTTTTACGAAGGCGTGGTAGGGCTACTGCGAGGGCAAAGCACGCCAAAACAGCACTACCACCGGGAGCTCCCAGGTACCCGGCAGTAGTTCTGATTTTGGCACACGCCATTTCCCACGATAGAAAATAATTTTCTAGTGCAGGGGGCGTTCCCAGTGGTAATTTGCAGTGTGGTCACATTTGGCCCTTACCGCCTACTAAATTGAATGCCCTACTAAAGTCACTGCAATATGTTACTGACCACATGAAATTTCACAAATTGTTGAAAGCATTCTTATGTAGTCAGTTCTTTGCCACTGTTGGTGATTGTTATTCTTTTAGTTAATTTATTATTTCAAAATAAGCCATCTTACTGCTTGGAGGTTTTCACCTATTATTGTTTGTAGTTTTGTTATAGTTCTCTTATTGTAATTTGCTTTAAAAGTTTGATGTAAGCCACATTGAACCTGAAGTCGTTTGGGATAATGCGGGGTACAAATGCCATAAATAAAAATAAACATAAACAAACAAAATAAACTGGAGGTGGTAAGGACTCACGTGGTAAATGGCCAGGCACTAATTAGCGCCTGGCCATTATTGTCATAAATGGAAAATTGGCTTTTTTGCAGCTGCACTAAGAGGTGGCAAGAGTGTGTGGGAAAACCATGCACTACAGCTAACGCTGGCCACCTTTTAGCATGCCTTTGGAAAAGGATCCCTAAATGAAAATGCATATTGGAGTATCAAATGGAGTAACTAACAATTTCCAAAGGGACCAAGAATACATGTTTAGTCCTCTTTCAAATATGTGTATATACAACTGTTATATGCTGTTCCAAACTATTTCATCACATTATCTATTATTAACAATGAGTAGGGTGCTATTTAATAAAATATAAGTCATGTATGGAAAAAACACCAATCTGATATTAGCTTTCTATGAATGCTTTATTAATTTGTTATTTAATAAAGAGTTTGGCTGTTTTTATTGTGATCTGTGAATTTCTGTATATTATACATTCTTTTATATTTTACTAGTAAAAAAGGCCGTTTCCGAAACCAATGAAACGGGCGCTAGCATGTGGTTTTTTGTGTGTGTGTATGTGTCACAGAGTTATTTTGTGTGTGTGTGTGTGCAGGTTGTTGATGTGTGTCTTTTTTTGTTTTGTTTTTTGCTTGGGGGTTGGGGGATGTGCTGTGCTGTGCTGGCAAAGTGGGTTGGATTGGTGTGTGGCTTTGAGGGTGTGTTTCTGTTGTATTGTGTGTGTGTGGTTTTGTCTGTCAAGGAGGTTTGTGGAGGGGGGTCTTTCTGTTGGTGAAATGTAAATGTGGTTGTAGGGGGGTCAGCCTTTGTTGAGTATTGTTTTTTTTTTTTTTGGTTGTGCTGAGGCAGCAGTGTTGTTTTAGATGGGCGGAAGGTAAAGGAGCACGTTCTTTGTCTGTCGATATTTTTTGGCCATTTCAGGGCTGCTGTAGGGGAATGCTGGAAGAGAAATGTGCTGTTGGAAGCAGCGCCATCTTTTTCCATTGGGCTGGGGTTCTGGGCATCCTGGAGGTGGGTGACAGCTTGCCTGAGGACGGGGATGGTTGTTTTAAGTTGGCGGAAGGGAGAAGAGCACGGTCTCGGGCCGTCGGGGGGTGATCCGGTATGTTTGGTCCACTTTCAGGCCGGCTGCAGGGGAATGCTGGAACATTTATGCGCTGCAGGAATCAACGCCGTCTTTTTCCGGGTGCTCGCGGGAATCCCCGAGGTGGGAGACAGCTTGCCTGAGGCTGGGGATGGTTGGGCACGTCCTGGCCGCTTCGGCAAAAGGGAAGAGGAAGGGGGTGGGAGTTACCTGCAGCCGCCTGAGAAACATGTATTCTTGTTGTTTTGTATTATTAGTTTGCATTCTGTTGAAGAAAGAGTGGATGCCTTTCGAATGATGGAGGTGGTGCGTCGGTGTGCGGTTGTTTCGTTAGTTTGGCAGCCAGTCTCCAGCAATTCCTAGGCAGGGAAGGAGCACTCCTCCCCCTTCCTTGGTCGCTGTTTGCTGCTGGCTGGGTCCGGGGTAATCCTTCCAGCTGGGCCACAGCTTGTCCTGTTCGCCCACATCCCAGATGGTGACGGGCACGTTGTTTTCCGGCTCCTCTGACTCCATGTCAAGTGATCCAAATATAGTCTGTGCTATAGGCCCTCTGGCACTCTTCAGTACTGGCATTAGGCATTTCAAACTTTCTCCCCCCTCCCGGTCTATTTTGCACATACCCACAGCAGGAATATTCTTCTCTCATCCAGCGGTGGTTCTGTGCTCTCCGTGCTGCACAGATAATGAGCCATTCTGCTGGGGAATGCTCCTCCCTTATTGTCACATAGTTTCCTCTGATTGGGTCCGTCTTATGTTGCCTAGTGTTGCCTGGGAACGGTGTTGTGATGGTCCTTTGTGTTTCAGAATGTTGAGGGTGTTTTTTCTGATTGGTCCGTCATGCAAGGGCGGGGCAGAGAGACATGGTCAGTGTTGTGGCTTCACCACCATGAATCCTTCAGTGAGTGACTGAGTGACTTCAGAACGTTGTCCTTCAGAACGTTGAGGGTGAGTTTTATTATAGTAGATTGTGATCTGTTAATCTTTGTATCTAATTTCCATCTTTATTAGTAAGAGTATGTTTTGTTGTTGATTACTTGTTCTTATCATTTTGAATAGTTATATTTGATTTGATATGTTTTCTCCTTTGTGTTGTTATGAATTTATTTAAAATTGTCTATTTAGGTATTAATTCTGGATATGTATGTATTTATTTGGATTTTGCTCACCCCCTTTTCAGTAGTAGATCAAGGCAAGTTATATTCAGGTACACTGCGTATTTCCCTGTCCCTGGAGGGCTCACCATCTAAGTTTGTACCTAAGGTACAAAACTGGATAAGTGACTTATCCAAGATCACAAGGAGTAACAGTGGAACTTGAACCAGGCACCTCTGGATGTCAAGACAGGTGCTCTAAATACTAGGCTACTCATTTTGATTTTGACTTCCCTTTGATGCTGTTGCATCCCACTGTTGTTTTGGCATTACATGACCTTCCCATGTGCTAGATAATAATTTTATTTTTTAGCGCTGGGTGGTGTTTGGGGGTGGAGAGTGGGTGTGCTCTGTGCTAATGGGTTATGGCGTGGTGATGCCCTGCATTAACACATTAGCATATGATTAGCATGTGAGCTGTTACCACCTAGAAAATAGGTGTAGTTAAGGGCTCACGTGCTAATGGCTACATGTTAAAGGAAAAATTTGCATGTGGCCAATATTGCCAATATATTACAATTGGCCATTTTACCACCACGTTAAAAGATGGCACTAGTGCACGTGCTAATTAATAGCACAGGCCACCTTTCAGCACAACTTAGTAAAAGGGCCCCTTTATTTGCACACTGTCTGTGTCATTATGGTTGTCTTCCACTGTTTGGTTCTGTTAATTATTGTGAAGATTGGTTCTCCTCTCTCTTTTATGCTGCTGCAGCAGTGCAACTCAACACCATGAACTGCATCATCCTGACAGTACCCCACCCAACAGGTAACTCCCCCCCCAACAGTACCCACAAACAGATAACCCTCAAAGAGCACCCTCAACAGATAACTCCCGTTCAAGAAACTTTAGACTCAGCATATTCCCAAGCTGAGAACAAACTTCAGTAGTTTGACCTGGAGTGGAGGAGTAGCCTAACGGCCAGAGCAGTGGGTCAGGAGGATCTAGGGTGCAAAATCCCACTGCTGTTCCTTTTGATCTCAGGTAAGTCACTAAACCTAAGTCTCCATCAATCTCGGTCCCATGCCTGCAAATGAATGAGGACATAGCATGGGGCAGAGATTGAGGAGACCAATCCTGATACAGCTTTAGCGAAACATGAATTCAGGTCAGATGGTGATCTCCAGTCTGATCATTTCAAAGATGAGTATCATTTTGATATATATTTAAATCAGTTTTCCTAAGATTTAATATAAAAAATATACTAGAAATAATTTTTATCTATAGAAACTTTATAAAAATAAAAAATAACTAAAAAATGGATTGATGACCATTTAAGTGTTGTACCCTTAGGCATAAGAATTACAGCCAACTGGGTTGCATCTCTGTGGTCGATAGCACTTCTGTGCTGAAGGATCTAGAGGAAGGAGAAAGTTTGTCATGCCTTTTTTTCTTATGCATATACTTGGACCTCTTAAGCATGCATTACTCTTAAGAGTGCGCAAGAGGGTCTTAACATGCATGCTAAAATGTAATGCATAGGCTCCTATGCCTAATACTATAGTTCGAAAGCAGAAGACAGCAAAGTATTCAAGCAGATAGCAGCGTTGCTTGACATAAAAATTATAGGGCTTAACAGGTAAGCATAATGAAAAATTAAAATTATATTCAGCTGAGTTACCCAACAAAATGAAAGCACTTTCCTTTCCTTTGTACAGAGTTGTCTTTGGAATTGCAGGTAATCTACAGCATCCTGTGAATATTTGCGGAAATGAGCTGGGTGTGTCTATGCCTCAATAATCTATTCAAAATTCTATTCCAGTTCTATCAATTTCAGAATCATTACTTCATATTATATTCTACTTGGAAAATTGGAATCGGTTCATAGCTAAAGAGTTCCTCTATATCAAGTGGCATTTTTTAAAGGGATGCATTATTTAAACATTTGCAAGTTATCATTTATGATTGAAAATTGGGTTGGAAAATAGGCAGTAATATTTTTACTCAGATGTAAAAGTAATTAGCTTGGTGTATTAAAATTTGCCAGGATGGAAACATAGCCAATGCTCCAGGCTGTTTTGCTCTCAGATAATTAACAATCACCAGTAAATTCAGTTTGTAATCAAAATTTCAAAATGTGGTTGGTGTACTGTTAAAATCCCATATGTGTCTTCATTAATTTGCTTTTGACTAGTTGATCAAAGTATGGGTGACTCAGTTAAGCTATATCAATTGACTCGCTTGTGCTGCCAAGCTAAGAATTGACTTGAGCCAGCCAACTTTCATGATATATAATTGTCAGCAGGGTAAGAAATTAATCAAACAGGCAAAATGCACCTGCTTAGGACATTAACCTATTATTTTAAGTGAAATGCCAATTACGTTAAAACCCAGCTTAATCTTTTTTTTTTCACTCCCAAAAATGATTGGATTTCACAAAATGGATGACAACATTTATGTTCACAGATGAGAAACTCATTTTTTTTAATATAGGGCCTATATTTAACAAGGGATGTCCATATGCTATATAGTTAGGTTAAATTATACCCAAAGCTTTCTTTCTATCTTTTTTGTTCTTTCTTTCTTTTCATTAATTAGGGCCTCATATTCAACAACCTGAACTTCTACATTTAGGCACCTAAGGGGGTATTTTACTAAGCTATGCTAGTGTTTTTAACTCATGCTAAAAATCAGCTGGTGTTAAATGCTGAGACGCTAGCGCAGCATATTATTATTATTATTAACATTTGTATAGCGCTACCAGATGCACGCAGTGCTGAATACCTGACATAGAGAGACAGTCCCCTGCTCAAATCTAGTAAAAGACCCCCTAAGCTAGCTCCTAAATTTGTGTCCTATATTAGCCAAACAAGAGCCCATATTTTTCAGCTGAAAATTCATCTTAATTTAGAACTTTAAAAGTATATGCTTATAAATTTGACACTGCCATTCATTTGCTGGATATAGAGGGGCATTTCGAAAGATAACGTCTAAATCAGAAAGACGTCCAAATCCGAACAGGGAAGAAGGTCATTTTTGAAAAATGGACGTCTATCTTTGTGTTCGAAAATACTATGGACATCCTGTGATTTGGACGTCTTTGTTTTTTGCCCATTTTCGAAAAAAAAAAAGTCCAAATAGAAAACATCCAAATTAGCCATTGCTACCAAAAGAAAAAAAAAAAATAACTTTGCTAAGTTTTGAAATAATGGATTCAGTCTTGGGGTCCTTTTTACTAAAGCTTAGTGCACACTAACAGAATTAGCATAGGCTAGATTCTAAGAATCCTATAGGTATATAATAGGCAGCTTACACTAACGTTGAACCTGCTAATAGTGGGAAAGCGCGGGTATAAGTGTTACAAATAAATAAACAATAATGTCCAATTCTGTGCACTAAGCTTTAGTAAAAGAGGCTCTTATTGATGTGGAGGGGCATTTTCAAAAGAAACGTCTAAGTCAGAATTTGAACATTTTACAAAGACGTCCAAATTGCGAACTGGGAAGAAGGTCATTTTCGACAAAAGATAGACGTCCATTTTTTGTGTTCAAAAATACTATGGATGTCCTGTGATTTGGACGTTTTGCAAATTGGACATCTTTGATTTTCGGCCCATTTTCGAAAAAAAACCCCGTCCAAATCTAAAACGTCCAAAGTCAAGCCACTGGGACGTAGGAGGAGCCAGCATTTTTAGTAGACTAGTACCCCTGATATCCCAGGACAGCAATCAGGCACCCTATGGGGGCACTGCTACTACTACTACTACTACTACTACTACTATTTAGCATTTTTATAGCGCTACAAGGCGTACGCAGTGCTGCACAAACATAGAAGAAAGACAGTCCCTGCTCAAAGAGCTTACAATCTAATAGACAAAAAATAAAGTAAGCAAATCAAATCAATTAATGTGTACAGGAAGGAGGAGAGGAGGGTAGGTGGAGGTGAGTGGTTACGAGTCAAAAGCAATGTTAAAGAGGTGGGCTTTCAGTCTAGATTAAAGGTGGCCAAGGATGGGGCAAGACGTAGGGGCTCAGGAAGTTTATTCCAGGTGTAGGGTGCAGCGAGACAGAAGGCGCGAAGTCTGGAGTTGGCAGTAGTGGAGAAAGGGAACAGATAAGAAGGATTATCCATGGAGCGGAGTGCACGGGAAGGGGTGTAGGGAAGGATGAGTGTGGAGAGATACTGGGGAGCAGCAGAGTGAGTACATTTACTAGGTTAGTAGAAGAAGTATGAACAGGATGCGAAATGGATAGGGAGCCAGTGAAGCGACTTGAGGAGAGGGGTAGCATGAGTAAAGCGACCCCTGGCGGAAGACGAGACGGGCAAGCAGAGTTTTGAACCGATTGGAGAGGGGAGAGGGTTGACTAAGTGTGGGAGGCCAGCAAGAAGCAGATTGCAGTAGTCTAAACAAGAGGTGACAAGGTGTGGGGATGAGGGTTTTGGTAGAGTGCTAGAAAGAAAGGGGTGTGGATCTTATGGATGTTGTAAAGAAAGAAACGCACAGCTCTTGGCGATCTGCCTGGATAATGAACAGAGAAGGAGAGAGAAGAGGTCAAAGATGACCCCAAGGTTTCGAACTGAGGAGACAGGGAGAATGAGAGAGTCATCAACAGAAATAAAAACGGGGGGGGGGGGGGGGGTGGGGAGCAGGGAGGTGGTTGGGGGGGGGGGAGGGAAATGCTCCCAAGTACACATCTGACCATTTCAGTATCTGCCCTCAAAGTGTTCCGATCCAGCCCTTAAATTCAGCAGTTTCCCCTCCATCCATATCCAGCATTTCTCCTCACTCCCCTCCCCTCCCCTCCATCCATGTGTATCTACTTCCTCTGTCTTCCCTCCCCTCCATCCATGTCCAGCATTTCTCCCTATCTCCCTTACCTTCCATCCGTGTGCATCTCCTTACTTTGTCTTTCTTTCCCTCCATCCTTGTCCTACATTTCTCCTCTCATAACTGCCCTCCACTCCATCCATGTCCAGCATTTCTCCGCTCTTCCCTCCCCTCCATTCATGTGCATCTCCTTCCTGACTTCCCTCCCCTCCATCCATCCATGTCCAGCAACTCTCCATTCTCCCCTGCCCTCTCCTCCATCCATCCATCCATATCCAGCTGTCTCCCCTGCCCTCCCCTCATCTCCATGTCCAGCGATCTCTGCCCTCCCCTCCCATCCCATCCATGTCCAGCAATTCTCCCTGCCCTCCCTCAGCTCTCCGACAGGCCCCCTCTCCATTCCTTCTTGCCCCCCTGCACGTTTAACCCTTTTATTTTCAGTGACAGAGACGACAGTGAAGAAGAAAGCACTGCGGGCTCGCCTTCAGCTTCTCCCTTCCCTTATTTGTCCTGTCTGTCTGTCCTGATTTAGATTGTAAGCTCTTTTGAGCAGGGACTGCCCTTTTCTTCATGTTAAATTGTGAAGCGCTGTGTACGACTGGTAGCGCTATAGAAATGATCTGTAGTAGTAGTAGTAGTACCCGCATGGCCCTTTTTTCCCGCAGCTTAGTAAAGGACCCCTAAATTCTTTTAACTTAAGAGCGATAACCTTGAACCAGATAGAAGGCTGTAGACAATTAGTTCTCTGGGGATAAACACTGTCCATAAACACAAGTCTTGCCAAGCAGAATTCTCAGAGGTGTTTATGGTCCATGAAGGTATTTGAAGAGGTCATTCGAGCACAATGGAGAATTGCAAAGGTCAACATTCTTTGACAATTATGGAGCTGGCAGCCACCTCTAACACCTGTGAACCATCAAAATTTTCACTTCAAAGCAGCTTTTGAAAAAGAAGCATCAAAATATGAAAGCAGGTATAATATTTAAGATCCACAGTCATTCTTTTTGGTAAATACTGACTTCAACATTTAAACATGCATCTGAATATTCAGGGCCAACCAGTGTTCTCTGTAAGCTTAGTGCAGTGGCATATCAAGGGGGGGGGGGGCAGTGGGTGCGGTCGGCCCCGGGTGCACGCCGCTGGGGGGGTGCCGCGCATTCTGTCGGCAACGCTTGTTCCCTGCTCCCTCTGCCCCGGAACAGGAGGGAGCAGGGAACTAGCGAAGCCGACAGGTGCGCGGCACCCCCCCCCCTCCAGCAGGTAAAAATGCACCCGTGGGAGGTGTCCGTCCTTTTGCCAGGGGTGGGGGGTCGCGCTACACCCGGGGGGGGGGGTGTCCTTTCGCTGGGGGAGGTGTCACCCGGGGGGGGGGGGGCCGCATCAGCGATCTGCCCCGGGGGTCAGCCCCCCTAGGAACGCCACTGGCTTAGTGGGAATCCTCCACCTACAGTCCTACCAGAAGGGATTACTGCTTGTCACATTTTCAATTGTGAAGGACAGGCAAGCTCTGCAGGAATCCAGGGAACCTGCCTGTCCCTAACAATTGAAAGCACAATATTGAAGCACCATCTCCCACTGGCAGCAATGCAGTTGAAGTACTCCCACTTAGCTTAGAGGGAACAGTAGGCCAGCTGATATCTGGATATTAGTGTTGAACATCCAAGCCTGGTGGTAATTGCCAATGCTATGCAGATAGCAGCAATATTCAGTGCCATTTTCCAGATAATAATCTGTATAACATAGGGCAGCTATTATGCTGTCCTAAATTATACAGGTTGTTACCTGGGCCCCATACGTTGTCAACTGTCCCAAATGTACCACTCTTGTTAGCCAATGCTCTCTCTGAATTACACAAACTTGGTTCCACCAATGATGTACACACATAGAAGAATTATTATTTATGTATTTATTTATTTAGAATATTCTAAACCACACTATCTGATTATCTTTCCATGAATTTAAGCTTAGCTTAGTGCTACTCATAATAACAAATCTACTACTACTACTACTTAACATTTCTAAAGCGCTACTAGGGTTACGCAGTGCTGTACAAGTTAACATAGAAGGACAGTCCCTGCTCAAGAGCTTACAATCTAAAGGACACGTGAACAGTCAGTCTGATAGGGGCAGTCAAATTGGGGCAGTCTGGATTTCCTGAAAGAGTTAGGTACCGAACGCAGCATTGAAGAGGTGGGCTTAAGCAAAGACTTGAAGATGGGCAGGGAGGGGGCTTGGCATAGGGCTCGGGAAGGTTGTTCCAAGCATAGGGTGAGGCGAGGCAGAATGAGCGGAGCCTGGAGTTGGCGGTGGTGGAGAAGGGTATGAGAGGAGGGATTTGTCCTGTGAACTGAGGTTTTGGGTGGGAACGTAAGGGGCGATGAGGGTAGAGAGGTAGTGAGGGGCAGCAGACTGAGTGCATTTGTAGGTAAGAAGGAGAAGCTTGAACTGAATGCGGTACCTGATTGGAAGCCAGTGAAGTGACCTGAGGAGAGGGGTGATATGAGTAGATCGGTTCTGGCGGAATATAAGACGTGCAGCAGAGTTCTGAACAGATTGAAGGGGGGATAGGTGGCTAAGTGGGAGGCCGGTGAAGAGTAAGTTGCAGTAGTCAAGGTGAGAGGTAATGAGAGCGTGGACGAGAGTTCAGGTGGTGTGTTCAGAGAGGAAAGGGCGAATTTTGCTGATGTTAAAGAGGAAGAAACGACAGGTCTTGGCTATCTGCTGCATATGCGCAGAGAAGAAGAGGGAGGAGTCAAAGATGACTCCGAGGTTGCAGGCAGATGAGACGGGGAGGATGAGGGTGTTATCAACTGAGATAGAAAGTGGAGGAAGAGGAGAAGCGGGGTTTGGTGGAAAGACGATGAGCTCGGTCTTGGGACCTGTTCAGTTTCAGGTAGCGGTTGGACATCCAGGCAGCAATGTCGGATAAGCAGGCTGATACCTTTGCCTGGGTCTCCGCGGTTTCAAACAATATTTATCAAGATGTGTCATTTGCTATTCAATATACACAAGATACAAATGCATATACTGAATTTCCTTCAAATATTAAGATGGCAAATCCTATATAGTCACTATAGATATCACAATAACATAATAAATTTGTCCATGTCACTATAATGAATTAACTGCCAATCTCAGTGGTGCAACTTGTGGATACATAAACTTCAACCACAAGATTTATAGCACCCACCTCCTCATCGATCAGGCAGTATATCCCTTATAGTTTTTTTCAAAATTGATTTTAAAATTATATTAGATTTCACAGACCTTCACCATATTCAAGAGTTAACTCAAAACAATTTCAAACGATACTCATCTTATAGCTGTTTACAATGCTATCGGATGGGGGCTATTACTCAACATGAATCATGTTTTGCCCCAGATATCTCAAGGATCACCCCCAGCAATAAGAGAAGCCGTTAGTTTAAATTCATAAAACCCCTCTACTATTGTTCCCACTTATCAACAGTTAAATTATAAACCTTAGCAGATTTTTTAAGCGTCAGCTCGCTGGTACCATAATGATTTCTTCCCAGTCAAGATAGCATCCACAACTCTTCCCCCTAAATTTAAAACTTCCGCTACCTGACATCATTTTCTTATACTCTGCCCCACAGATCCTGGATTACACTAACGTCTTCCATTCAACTTCTAAGTTAAGCCCCCTGGGTGCAACAGATTGCAATTGAAAAAGCCACCTTTGCTCCCTATAATTTAAAAGTGTTTCCACTGAGCCACCCTCCTACCCTTCATTCACCAGGTCTATAACTCTCCAACAAATGTCTGAAATAGCATGGGCTTTTGACAGCCTATGCTGAACCAATGGAGCTTGCAGATTTTAAGTCATTATCCTTGATTTATGTTCTGTCAGTCTTACACAGTGGTGTGCTCTTAAATTTTTAAACAGGCTCTCTCCCCAGGTATAGCCAGCCCTGCAATTTGGTGGGTGGGGGGGGGGGGGGGAAGAGATGGACTGGGGCTCCCAGTCCACCTCTGTGCCCCTCCCCCCCCAATTTGCAGGGCTGGCTATACTCTGGGAGAGAGCCTGGGGGCAATCCATTTCTCCTGGAAAAAAAGATTTCAAATGCTCCCAGGTTCCAATCTAATGCATTCTTAATGTGGGATAAAATGCCATAAATAAGCAAATAAATAAATAGAAACTCTGAATGTTGAGCACCTGGTTCTCATAACATGATGTCTGTTTTAGTGGCCCTTTACCAGGAGAAAAAAATGTCGCACGAATATAACACGTGCTAGGGTGTCCCTATAACAAGCTCCTCCAAATGACACCCTGATTACAATTTAAAACAAATTACTACTCTACCTATGAAAAATTATTCCCTTATTATACTTCCTCTGTGTACATCCGTATGCACAAGCCAGCATGTTTTAAAATGTAACCTTTTTTTTACAGTATCCTCCCCACCCTCCTGAAAAGCCAATAGGTTATGGGGTCATCAGAACACTTTGGGAAGCCTTGTTCTAAACAAACTACAATAACCCAAGTGTTGCATCTTCCTCTTTCTTTGTTTCTCTCTGAAAAGGTTGATGAAGGCAAATATTACATTTCTGCTTTGTGTGTTTCTTTCTTACATTATTGGCATGGTGACTCAAGAAGGTAGAAACGATAGTATGCTGCTAATTTGATCTAGTGGGGCATGAAAAATATCAGCATTTAAAGACATGTTAACCTAATCAAGATTCCTGCTGACTATTAGTATTTCAGGTAGTGTGATACATACTGAATTTCTTTTCCAATTTAGGCCTGAATGATCAAACATCTTGTAGCCTGCATTTCTAAGGTGTGGACAAGGTGTGTTCCAAATGAAATATTTTTTTACTAGAAGACCCTTTGCTCCAGAGCTAAGGACAATTTTTTTTTTTTTTGGGGGGGGGGGGGGGGGGGGGGGGGGGTGTGGAGAGACAGTAATTAGTCTGTGAGCCTTGTGCAAACCTCTTAGGTAATTTTAACCAGTGCAGTTTGCAGTCATTATGAAAGCGAAACTATGCAGATTTACTTTCTTTATTGTACAATGAAGAATAACCAGTGTAACCACAGTGATTTGCACCTGTTGTCTCTTAGAACCACCTGCTGAGCAAAAAACAGCATATTTAAATAAAAATGTGCACATTTTTCTGATCTCTCCCCTTTCTCTGCCTCCAGAAACTGCTGTCAGTTATAGATAAAGGTATCTGTGTTGTTCAACAAGATGGGCACCAGATTGCACAAAAATTGCATCCTTGTTTTCCATGCGGAAAATTCTGTTTGACCAGTGGAAGGGGCTTTCACTATTGTCTTATATTTTTTAATAAAATTCTGAGATTTGGGTGAAGCAATGAAAGTGTGATCAACTTTACCAGTACCGTTAATATCAAGTTTTGTGCTTGAACTCTACTATGAATGTGTATTGTATGGAACTCAACATATTTCTGAAGATAGTTTGTTACACTGCTTACTGTTGACCTAAGCACATGTTAAATTGAAGTACCTTTGGAAAGAAAGAGTACTTTAGCTTAGCTGAAAAATGCAATTTTTCAGTTCAAATCTTTTTATTAAAAGTATTCCAACAATATAAAATAAAACAAAACTACTGTCAACAACAATGAACATTACATGACAGTAAGATGAATTCTACAGTATGAAGACGTGGAGGGGCATAATCGAAAGAGGCGCCCAAGTTTTCCAGAGGACATCCTCGCAGGACGTCCTGGCGAAGGGGTGGAGAAACCCGTTTTATCGAAACAAGATGGGCGTCCATCTTTCATTTTGATAATACGATCGAGGACGCCCAAATCTTGACATTTAGGTCGTCCCTAGAGATGGTCATCCTTAGACTTGGTTGTTTCTGATTTTCAGCGATAATGGAACCTAAGGACGCCCATCTCAGAAATGACCAAATGCAAGCCCTTTGCTCGTGGGAGGAGACAGCATTTGTAGTGCACTGGTCCATCTGACATGCCAGGACACCAACCGGGCACTCTAGGGGGCACTGCAGTGGACTTCAGAAAAAGCTCCCAGATACATAGCTCCCTTATCTTGTGTGCTTTCAATTATGCCGATTTGGGCGAACCTATGAGAAGGACGCCCATCTTCCAATTTGTGTCGAAAGATGGGCGTTCTCCTCTTTTGAAAATAAGCCTGAAAGCATCTTGGCTATCAAGTAATAAATACTGATCCAGCTTACTCCACTTCTGAAATGAACGTAATTTTGTGGGATATTGAGTTCCTAAAATGCTTTCATACTTCTGCAGTAAGCATATGCAGTTCCACCACATATTCACAATAAGAACTGCTATCCTCCCAATGGATTCAGTTTTAGGGCTACAGATATCAAATCAAATAGGTGCTTATCAGGGTCAGATAGGGACACAAAAAGCATCACTGACTTAGAAAGCACTAGTCTGAAAGAGATTTCAATACTTATAAAATGTCAAGAAATGTTTTGCCAAACATCATGCCATAATATTTGCAAATTAGTACAAGCATAAAGCATGTGAAAAAGAGTACCTTGAACCAAGTTACCAAACCAATATTTGTTATTGGTTTCTCCAAGATTTAAATGGAATCCATAGAGATCAATAATGAAGAAAATATAGGGATTGCGTCAAAGATGCTGACAAAGATGGATGTGGATCCCGTAGCCAAAAGAGCTGCCATTGTTGATCTATCTCTTGTCCCCCCAATTTTTCTGAACCCCTGCACAATTCTTATTGAGCCCAATTTGTTAAAACTTATAAAGGACCAAATTCTATATACGGCACTGAAAAATCAGTGCAGAAAAAATTGAGCACAAAGCGCTATTCTATAAATGGCGTTCTGAGTTGGATGCTGTTTATAGAATAATGTTTAGTGCCAGGATCTACACCTAATTGTTAGGCACAAGGATTTATACCAACTGAAACCTGGTGTAAGTCCCTGCGCCTAAATTAGGCATGGATCGGGTGCATTCTGTAATAGTGCATGCAAATTCTTACAATGCCCATCACCCACCCATGCCACTCCTATGGCCATACCCCCTTTTCAGATCCATGCACTAGAATTTACGTGCATTTTTATAGAATACTAGTAAAAGAGGCTCGTTTCTGGAGCAAATGAAACGGGCGCTAGCAAGGTTTTCCTCCCCAACACCCCCCCTTCTCCCTCCCTCCCTATCTACCTACCGACCCCTTCGTCATTCTGACGCCATTGCTCCGCACCTCCTGAACACATGGTACGCCATTGCTCCGCCCTCGGTGTGTGACACCATTGCTCCGCCCTCGACGTCATCATGTTTGACGCAAGGGCGGGGCCCTGAGACTTGACGATTTCGGTGGCTTCACCACCACGAACCATTCGAACCCTGAAGGAAGTAACGGAAGTGACGTCAGTGTCTTCAGAACGTTGAGGGTGAGTTTTATTATATAAGATGCCTATCAAGATGCACATGTAAATTTAATTGTTGCCAATTAGTGTTGATAATTGATTATTAGTGCCCAATTATTGGTGCTAATAGGTTCGTTATCCAATTAAATTGTGAATGGAAATGGGGCATGTGCCATTTTGACTGCCATGTATAGAATCCAGGGAAAAATGCAGAAGCCACTCCTGAAGATCTTTTAAGTCCAGCTGGCTGTGTTTGATAGAATGCTGCTCCCACAGGCAATGCGTGAGGAGAGTTCTTTGAAATATTGTAAATGGCAATTTAAGGCCTATTATTTTCAGACTGCCTTTTGTCTTTCATTACCAAGGGATTAGAATGGGTGGTTATTAAAATGGGTTTTTAGTAAATGTTTTTGTACATTTGGTCTTGCTTGAGCTTTTCTTTCTTATATTCTTTCTTATATTGTAGTTGTTTTCCTTTTCAATTATTGTATTTTTATGTGTCCCTTGTATAAAGCCAAGCGGTTATAGCAAAAATAATAAACTGCAAACTGCTGCAACTTTACCAAGTATAACACCGTGCATGGCCTAATGGGTTAGTTTACTAGCCAGTTCCTAATAAGAATACTTGGATTATTCGAAATAATAAATTTGGTGGAAGTCTTTGAGTCCATGTACAGTAGTTGACCAATAGACAAAAGAACTGCATCATAGTCACAATAACTGGAAAAAGTTGACTTTTAGGATGAGAGTCCACACCTGAAAGATTAGATTAGATGTATTATTTTAGCCCAGGGCGGGTAACAATAAAACATTCATAAAAAATTCAATAAACAAAAACAGAAAGCAAATGAAAGGAAATGAATAGTGAGCAGGGAGTCCAGAGATTCTCCCAAACAAAGCCACATGAGCTTGATCTGATGTAGTGAATGAGAAAACCATCGACCCCCTTGGCCTAGTAAGTAGGCCATATCATATCAAGCAAAGTCTGGTAGATTGATTTCCCCCTTGTGTTTTTGTTTATTTTAATTTCCAGGTTGCTGTTTACGAGGATTGATGTTTCCATAAAAAGTGTACAGTCAGCTGCCCCAATACTTTAAAGAATGATGGAGAGAACTGCAACTGCAACATACTTAACAGTTAAAGTTGATGGTGAACACCATCTTTATAGTTTCTAGGTGCCCCCAGCACAACAAATGGGGGGGGGGGGGGGGGAGACCAACATGTTGTGAGGTCTTTCAGGGAAACCAATAAATGCTCCCTATTCTTTTCCTTTGAATCATCTAACCAAACATCAAAGTACAGGTATTTAATATGTGAAAATTGTCATTTAAAAGGATAGGGCTCTACATCATAAGAACATAAGCATTGCCATACTGGGAGATACCAATGGTCCACAAAGCCCAGTATCCTGTTTCTAACGGTGGCCAATCCAGGTCACAAGAATGTGGCAAGCTCCCAAAAGAATAAATCAAATTTATGTTGCTTATTCCAGAAATAAGCAGTGGATATTCTTCAGGATGTACAGCTTAAGCAACTGGAAGCATTCTGTTTCCTTCATTTATTTTGAAGCCTGAAAAGAGGCAAAGGAATCAGTGAAGGTCAGCACAGCCAGGAGAGAATGAACTGTAGTATATAAGAGAAAGTCATCCACATATAATGATACTTTCACCTCAAGGTGATACAACTGCTAACCCTCGATTAGTAGAGATTGACATATGGCCAAAGCAAGGGGTTCTAGGCAATATTAAATAAAAGAGGGGATAAGGATCACTCCTGATGGGTACCCCTGGACATAGAGAAGACTCCCAACAACATACCATTAATGGTTGTGGCTATGGGTGAAGGGTATAAAATTGTGATCATTGATTGAAACCCCACACCTACTCCAAATTAATGTTTTATATTTTATTAAAACTTGATATATGGTTTACAAAAGAAATCATTACAATTTAAAATAATTCTATTAAATTTGACAGGGAAGCCTAAAAAACACTCATTCAAGACATCAATTTATCTCTAAAAAAAACCAACAACCCATAAAATCATTTTGTTCAGCAGGAAGACTAGAGTATCTTCTCACCTTCATTTACCTCAGTGGTAAATGCTTGTTTAAAAAATGTTTTATTTAAAATCTTATTTTTTTAAATTTGCTTCAGTTCTAATTTCCTTTGGAAGAGTATTCCATAAAACCAGTGCCAACCCCTCCAAAAAGCTTTATTATGAGTTGACTCCCATTTTACCCTTGATAATCGAGGCAAAACCAATCTGTTGTCTTGTAGTGATTGTAACACCCTCGAGGATGTGTATTGTATAATTAAAGAATGTAAGTAAGGTGATTATTTATTTATTTAGATCATTTATACCCGCCTATTACCACATAAAGCAGCCCCTAAGCGGCTTACAATGAACTAAAGAAGCAGTTACAATGACAGTAGAAAGGGACCGGAGGCAGAAGGGAAGGGAATGTTAATACAATATTTAATCATAAGTGGCAAGGAATCAGATCTTGACTCGCTGAGACATGACCAGTTCTTAAAGCAGCAGTAAAGGTTTTTCTTTTAGCTGTTATTCATATTTTCAGAGCTTTGCATTTCAGAGGGTTTTATTTCTCCTTTAACATCCTCATCATCCTGGTTAGGATTTGGAACATCATTTAAAATGCTGAAGATTTCTTCATTTGTTGCCTTGCTTTGATGGCATTAATCAAACTGGTAGCAACTGGATAACCCGGAAGAGAGCTATTGCTTTCATCTTCATAATTATAAATGCACGCTGGGGTTGGCGGTTTCATTGCAGAAAAGGCAACAGGGACAATATCTCAGTATCCTCTCTGCTGGTAAGAGAATCTCATGCACTTTTCTAAAACTTCTTTTACAAAGTTTTGGTTTGGGCTTATCAAGGTCCTGGGTAAGACAATCTGACCAATCTTCCCAGCTCCAGTGGAACTGAAAGTTACTCAAGTGGTGGGAGAACCAGTTAATTAACCTGTCTATGCAGGTTGTATTCATTGAATCCCAAACCGCAGATAGAACATTTCAGTGGCCTGTACAAGGACTTGTGGTAGAGATCCTATATGGACGTAAGATGTGTATTTCTTGCCAGTGATTCCGTTTCATCTTCTGAATCTGAGCCCAAAGGCAGTCTAAATACGGCAACAGCAGCTGAACGGCGTCTACGACAGGCATTTCCTCCAAAATAGCAGGCAGCAGAGGCAGCGCCGGCCCAGCTGATTAGCAAGCGATAGGAAGGGTGGAGACCACACCGGCAATGGAGCAATGACGAACAGCTGCTCTCCCGAGATTTTGAACCGGAACAAAGACAACAAGAAGAGAATCTGATCACCGCGGTACTCAAGGAAGCCGGCACGATCAAAAAATGGCCACATCATAGCTCAAGAAAAGGGTTTACTCCACAATGGTAGCTGGAGCCAACGGCTTCTGCAGTCCGTTAGTCAGCGGCCATTTTGAGAATATATGATGCTCATAATATGCTTTGTGTACCATTGTTAGTAATTTAAACTGACTTCTAAAAGATATTGGTAACCAATGATATTTTAAATATAGTGGGGTAACAAATTTCTTACATGACCTAATAATCGTATGGCCGTATTTTGCATGTTTAGAGTCTCTTTAAGATTACATGTCAAAAGTTCCATATAAGCTGTATTACCATGATCAACTCTAGATATAAAAACACATATAAAAGAGTGTGCAATCTTTTCTCATCAAAATAGCTATGAGTTGAATGAAAAAGTCAATGTAGCACCCCCCTTTTTTTTTTTTACAACAGATGAAATTTGTTCATTCACAGTTTAAATGTGAGTCAGTCATAACCCCTAGATATTTAAAAGATTCACTATCAGAAACTGATTTACCCAATAACTTGGCAATCAAGCATTTTTAAATAAATAATGCTATCCATGGAATTGAAGCCTTCTCTGCATCCAAAGCCAAGGTTAAGTGAGGTTAAGGATAGGTAGGATCAAAAGCCAAGATACTGAAAAACAATCAAGCATTATTTATGATAGATCTAGCTAAAATAAAACCATTTGATCTTGATGTATGATGATGTCTTGGACCTTGTCAAGCCTAGTCGTTAGTATTTTTGCATACATTAATTAGCAAGATAGGTCTATAACTGGTCACCAACATAGGATACATTCCAAATTTAGGTAACAATATTTCTTGCCTCCATAAATGAGCCAGTCAGTCTGATCCTGGATATATTTATAGAATAACTTGTGCAGCATGGGTATTAACTCTTTTGAGTAGGCTCTGTGGTATCCAACAGTAAAGCCATTGGGCCCTGGGGCATTGTTTAGGGTCAGTGAGCTCCGATTCAAGGGATGCACTTTGAGCAGTGCTCAACGTAGGATGAGCCAACTTTTCAAAAAGGCTTTATTTGCTGCATAGGGAGTCTGCAATTCTGCTGAGTATAGTTCCTTATAAAAAATTATGAAATTGATTGCACTACATGTCATTGGACCTTTACCGGGGACCTGTAATTTCTTATCTTATTTTTCATCCCCCTA
Organism: Microcaecilia unicolor; assembly: GCF_901765095.1. Classification (NCBI taxonomy): domain Eukaryota; kingdom Metazoa; phylum Chordata; class Amphibia; order Gymnophiona; family Siphonopidae; genus Microcaecilia; species Microcaecilia unicolor. Next base: position 212,258,309 of record NC_044037.1, on the reverse strand, counting down.
AGGTTACTGAGCTACGACCTGCTGACTTATTTTTTGTTCGTTATAGACTTCCCCCATAGCCAACTGATTTTGAAGCATGTGACTAATCAACAGATTAGACTGGATTGAAGTCTATAAGGTCTAGTGAGAAATTTCTAAAAACTGATCTTCTAACCCTCTAATTTCACCCTTCCACTCTCCTGAGCTCCTCTTTTTTATGTCATCTCCATGCTTTTAAAATATTATGATAGTCCCTTTTAGGTGGTTTTAAAAGCATTCCACCAGATGACTATAGGGGTAGCTTCAATGCTAATATTCTGACAAAAATCTAATATGGCTTGCTGGACCTGATCTCCAAAATCCCTCTGCCTCTAAAAGCAGAGAGTTAAACCTCCAAATTGGCTCCAAATACTTCTAATTGTTGACAGTCCACAGTATGTTATATATCTATATAATAACATGATCAGAGATGGTAGTCAGAAATATGTGCAGGGCTTTTTTTCAGGGGGTGCTCAGAGATACTGAGTAATGGCACCTTTTCCATTACCTGCTAAAATTGACTTATGGTCTCCAAGTATTAATGAAAAAGCCAGATCCTTAACACCAATCCTGCCTTTTTGTACATTTTGTGGTCCGTTGCAGGGGGGCCTGGCTATTGTGGAGCAGGTCTCTCAGTGATCACCCACCCCTGAAGGAAGGCCTTGTATTTGAGTACCAACATCTTTTTTTTTTTTTTAGAAAAAAATACAAGTACATAAGTACATAAGTACATAAGTAGTGCCATACTGGGAAAGACCAAAGGTCCATCTAGCCCAGCATCCTGTCACCGACAGTGGCCAATCCAGGTCAAGGGCACCTGGCATGCTCCCCAAACGTAAAAACATTCCAGACAAGTTATACCTAAAAATGCGGAATTTTTCCAAGTCCATTTAATAGCGGTCTATGGACTTGTCCTTTAGGAATCTATCTAACCCCTTTTTAAACTCCGTCAAGCTAACCGCCCGTACCACGTTCTCCGGCAACGAATTCCAGAGTCTAATTACACGTAGGGTGAAGAAAAATTTTCTCCGATTCGTTTTAAATTTACCACACTGTAGCTTCAACTCGTGCCCTCTAGTCCTAGTATATGTAATTTCATGATTTGAGGGATAAGGTTATTCATAATTAGGAAATAACCAATACGAGTATGAGTGCATTGAGCTGGTGAAAAATAAGTGTGAATAGAGTGAAAATTCAATATGGTAAAAAAAAAAAGTTAAACTCACCAGGATATGGTTTTATCATTGCTAGTGCTAGCGGCTGCAATGCTGAATATGTGACTGAGGGCCATTAAATATGGCTGCTGCAGGAAAACTTTACCACATCACAAACAGTGACCAATGAACAAAGGGAATGGCATGCAATGAGAAGCATCAATCCCTCTTTGTGCTTCGGTCACTGTTTGAGACTCAAAGCTGTCAAATGCAATTAACAGTAGACCACCACAGAGTTTTTTTTGAGTAGAATGGGGAGGGAGGAGCTCGAGAGGGGGGGTCCACCACAGTCCTCAGCCCCCTCTTGAGCCCCCCCCCCACACAAATAAAAAAGCTCCATGGTGGTCTAGTGACCTCCTCCCCTTTCAGAAAATCCCTGGTGGTCCAGTGACCCCCTTCTTGAGCCCCTTACCAAAATTCTCCATGGTGGTTCTAGTGGACTCCCTTCCTTCCTCTCCCTTCCCTTCCAGAAAAATCCCTGGTGGTACAATGGACCCTGTAATGGAGATGTAAATTTTAAGGATTGTTTTCAACCTTGTCTTGATACCAGTGCACTCAGGGTCGTATTGTTGTTAGAAGTAATTCTGTGTAAAAAATGATTGTCCATAATACACTCTGAACTCTTGTCTTTGACTGAAAGTAACTTTTCTCGTAGGTACAAAAACAAGTTGGAATGTGGAAGATAGCATGTCTCTGATCAATTTAGTTTGTGCAGGAGGGAAACAGGATATTCTCGGAGTTCAGGAGATGAGCACCCTGGCAAGTGGTTTGTTTACTTGGGCCGGAAGCATGTGACTGCATCCTCATGTACATTCTTGTAGTTTTCCATAGAAGCTTTCTATAACTTTTCTTAGCTCTGAACATGAGCTCAGAGTCTGTAAAAGGGAGGGTTTGTCACAGTAAGGTGGGAGTTCATCTGTGAGTAACGTACGGACTGCGCAGAGGATTTGTTGTTCCTGGTCCAAAAAGCTCCTAACCCGGGCCCCCCCAGTTGTTGATAAGAGCCTGGATGATGGAGACCAGTGATGATTGTATGTATGTATATTGTTGCTTCTTTTCCTGGTCTAAAGACTTTGCATTGCTTAGATGTAGAGACCAGTGATGTAATGATTGTTTATACAGTTAATCATTTTGTTTGCTTCTTTTCCTGGTCTAAGAGATGTAGAGATCAGTGATGTAATAATTGTTTATACAGCTAACCATTATATCTATCTATCTATCTATCTATCTATCTATCTATCTATCTATCTATCTATCTATCTATCTATCTATCTATCTATCTATCTTAACCATTGTAGAATTTAGCTTCCCTAATAAAGGTTTCATTTACTTATTATGAATCCAAAAGAATCCACGTAATATTGGGTAGTTTGTGTTAGTGAGACAGGCTGTAAATCCATAGCATTACAGACCCTCTCTCAAGCCCCCCGCTACCAAAAGTCTCCATGGTGGTCGTAACTCCTTCCCCTCTCTACCCATTCACATACCTCTACAGTTGGAGGCAGGAGGGCAGGAGCAATGCCTTCTCAAAATGGTGGTGTCTAGCCCTTGACTGGTGCATTCTGGGATGCACTGGGAGGGGCTAAGCACCATATCCTTATATGGTGCTTAGCCCCTCCTAGTGCATCCCAGAGGCAGGAGGAAGCGGACACTGCTCCTGCCGCCAACTCTAGAGGTATGTGGATGGGAGGGGAGGAGGTCACTAGATCACCATGGAGATTTTTGGTAGCGGGAGGCTCAAGAGGAGGTCCACTGGACCACTAGGAATTTTTTGCTTGAGGGCTGGGAGGCTGTGTGTATGTGTGTGTGTGTGTGGGGGGGGGGGGGGGGGGGTTGGGGCCAACTGGATGACCAGAGAGGTTTTTAAAGGTCTTGGGGGAGTCGGGTAAGGTCAGAAGATCAGGGGTCCATGCACTGAATGTCTACCATAGGGAGCAGTCATCTTGCATTATACAGTGAAAACAGACTGCTCCCCATAAGGACAGGTCCAGACTTACCATAAAATTTTGCATGTTAAAGGTAAGCGCTCAGGTCTGTGCATTGCACAGAATGCTCATTTTAATACTAATGAGCTTGTTGCAATATATTTGCATTGGGTTGGTTGGTAGCTGCTACAGGGAACGGTATAAAAGGACATAGAACCTTCTTTGTGCATTACACACTAAGGGCCCTGTTTACTAAAGTGCGTTAGAGTTTTTAGCATGCCTACACTTAACGCATGTGCTAACCATGTATGCGCCTATAGGGATATTGTAGGCACATACTTGTTTAATGTGCATACATTGTTAACGTGCATTAAAATGTTAACTCGCCTATAACGCCCGCTTAGTAAACAGGGCCCCAATAACATTTGCTTTAGGACAGGCTACAAACCGGTCTAAAGCAAATATTCAAGCCACGGTAAGCTTTGTGCATCGGGCCCTGAAAGCATGTGAAACTTAAAAAACACTTTGAGAAAAATCTATATTATAAAAGAAATAATAAAAAGTAGCAACCCAGTTACATCCTGGATTGTTGATTCTGGTCACAGTCACAAATTTGCCACTCTGGATTCTAATCTGAGAAATAAACTACAGAAAGTGACACCTATCACCTAGTTTTGGACAAGGATTCAGAAAAAAAAAGTTTTAGCATAGAGTTGAAACAGAGAGCAGAAATGTAAGTAGCTCAGGGAAGTGCGAGATAGAAAAATACTGAGGAAACTGGTAAAAATGTAATATATTGTGACTTGAAAGGCTGAAATCTGACAGAATAGAGAATAATGACTTAGCCTGTGTAAATCTTGAGCTTTGGAGTGAAACAGAATTACTTGAAATGTAAAGTTTAAGATTTATTTTTTTTTTAGAGAGAAGAAAGCCTGGCAAAAGCCTACTGATCAGCTCTGAAAATAATACTTGCCTGCAAAAGAGAAATTTCGGACCTGTTCAGACTTGGGGTTTAAGGTTGCTAGTTATAGTGATTGAATACTGAGAGAAACTGTGTTCTACCCCACAATTATTTGACAAGGCTGTCCTTACAAAGAGAGGGAATATTCCTCAGTTCTAAAGTTATATATTGGACTGTAAAGAGGCTTTTCTGACCTTGCTAAAGGCAGATATAATTTAACACTGTTGTTGGAAGGGACAAACTCCTGAGAGTGAGAGCTGTATGATAATACAGGTGCACTGAAGTGGGGGCTGGGGCTAAATTCCAGCACGTTCTGAGTACTTGGAAAATATCCTTACCTTGATAAAAATTCAGATGGTGTTACTGAGGGAATAAGAGACTTTGCAAGGTGAAAGAGCTGATAATCTTAAAGTACCATTTTTTTGCCAGAGCTCTTCCCAAATGTTTGTAAGCACTTGATGGGTGAAACTGTGTGCTACACCACAGCACCAATTAACTTGATTAGTAAGGCTGCTTTTACAAGGAAACTGGTGGGAAACAAATACTTTAATACTACTAGAGACTAATTTCAGGATTTATGAATCTTATTAAAAAAAAGTTCCTCCTTTAGGGTCAGTGCTAGAGTTTGCTTTCCTGTAGACCATGGTTAGACAAATAATTAAACTAATCACTTCAACTAAAATGAGGGTATATAATAGACAGGGCAATCAAATTATCCTTTGATTTGCCTTAATTAGTTTCACAAAAATAGAAGGTGGCCTGTGACCAGAGTCAGGGACATACACACATCAAGATAAGGGAGCAATCATCTCTTATTGATTTCTATCCAACAATTTTTGTTGACTCTTATTTATTCTTCCTATTACCAATCCTAACCACATATATAATGAAAATAAAATAAACATAATTTTAAATATATACAGATGCTCAGTACATCCCCATAATTGCTCACTGGAAAATTATAGTATTCTGATGACAATCATTGCACTATTAGCACTAAAGCAATCAAAAAACATTATACAAAAACTTCTGGTTACTTATCTTAAAAGAGATGTGCTTCTGGTATTTTTCTCCTTCTTGCAAATGTCCCGGGATAAATTCACCAAAAAAGCTCCACCCACATGAAAAATTAAAAACCATCACTGATGGAATAAACAATCTGTAAAACACTGATAACAAAAATAGTCCTCAAAAATATATATTCCAAGATAGGGCAATTTCAAAACAGTGTAGTAAATCCTGGGCAGTTGCTAAACTGACATCATCTGAAACCAGAAGGTTATCACCATATGGGCCCCTCCACAAGCAAGCGTCAACTGCTGGCGAAGAGTCAAGAGACTGTGTAACTACCTTTGAGTGGACAGAAAATGAGCATACACACTGAAGCTAAGACTGACAAGAGACAGACACTGAGGGGTCCTTTTACCAAATGGCGGTAAAAAAATGGCCTTAGTATGCCCTTATGCAGGTCATTCTCATGTGCTAAGGCCATTTTTCCCACAGGATAAAATGACCAATTTTCCTTATTAATGGACATGCGCTAACTTTCCATTAGCTTATGGCCATTAGCATATGAGTCTCTACCACCATCTATTTTATTTTATCAGGTAAGGGCTTACATGCTAATCACACACTAATTGGTTAGTGCGCAGCAATGTGGCTGCGCTAACCAATTAGAGCAGAACATATCCACTCTCCACATGCACATCCAAAAATTACTGCAGGATGCCTCAACATACCCCACGGTAACCTATTTTTTTGCTGTAGTAAAGCATACGTTAGTGCTTACTGCAACTTCGTAAAAGAGCCCCTAAGACAGATATATAAACACAAATAGAAAAAAAAAGAAAAAGAAAAACAGAGAGAAAAGAAATGAGTACAAAAATATAAAACCTGCTAAACCAGAAAGTGAAAAGAGAATCTAAGATATCCAGTTTTACTTGAGTTTTGTAAATAGTGTTGAGTAGAGTTTATATGTACTTATCTTCTTCTGTAAAGACCAAAGCAAAGAATCATTCAGGGGTCCTTTTACAAAGGCACGCTGAAAGGTGGCTTGTGGTAGTGTAGGTGTGGGTTTTGGGCTTGCACAAAATCATTTTTTCAGTGTGCCTGTAAAAAGGCCTCTTTTTTTCCTGAAAATGGATGTGCGGCAAAATCAAAATTGCCGCACATCAATTTTGGGTCTATGACCTTACCGCCAGCCATAGACCTAGCAGTAAAGAATTTGGGCGGTAAGGACCTGCACGCGTCTGCTACGCGAGTCCGAAAATAAAAATTATTTTTCAGAAACGCGTAGCGGACACGCGCCAAAAATGAAATTATCGCAAGAGCCAAGCGGTAGTCGGGCGGTAAGTCCATTTTGGCACACGTTGAGCAAGAGTAGGTGCCACGCGGCTTAGTAAAAGGGGCCCTCAGTCTCTCTGTTATGACCTTGTCTTCCCTGAGTGCCCTTTTGCCTCCTTCATGATCTAATGATCCCATGGATTACCTCGCAGGCTTTCTGCTTCTGATGTACCTGAAAAGTTGTTACTGTGTGTTTTTGCCTCTGCGGCAAGTTTCTCTTCATATTCTCTTTCATCTGCCTTTATCAATGCTTTACATCTAACTCACCAGTGCTTATGTTGCTTCTTATTTTCTTCATTTGGGTCCTTTTTTCATTCCTTGAAAGAAATCAAATAAAAGGCAGAAATCAAGAATTTTACCTAAAACAATTATAAAATAGCTGGAATAGCACGTCCACCACTTCCAAATTAAGCTGAGGCAAATCAGTGTCACCACAGGATCTCAGCTTTTAAAGCCAGCATTTCTCATGGGTTGGAGTGATTGAGAGTTGGATCAGGGTAAGTTAGAAAAACAAAAGTAGAACTACTTTCCTTTATAGAATATTAGTGTAACAGGTGAAATGTGTGCCTATAAATTAGATGCTAGCATTTAAGCCACACATATTGCTGGTATAAGTGTTCATGCCTGAACGCTGGAGATACACATGTAAGTTAACATATTTATAAGTTGCAAGAGCCTCACTCAGACCCCACCACCTATGTGTATACCTATCACTCAAATGTGGAATTTTGGCATAAATGCATGTGTCTGCACATAGGAATTTGTATGCCATTATTCTAAACTTTTACGTAGGTTATTTGCGCATAAATGTTAGCACCCATTTTATTGAATTACCCCTTAAATGACACTTGTGAAAATAAACTCCCCTGTTTACTAAGCCATGCTAGCAGCTGTGGTGCGCTAGTGCTGACACAGCCCATTCATTTTGAGTGGGCTGTGTCGGCATTGTCATGCAGTTTAGCAAATGGGGGGGGGGGGGGGGGGAATGATGCAAGCTATTTCATTTAGCACATGTTAAATAACATGTGAAAAAATGAAACAGCAAATGCTAAAATAAAAACCGGCAAAATGACAAAAATATAACTACATGAAATGATAGTTATCAAACAAACATTTCTCCCAGCATATACCTACTAAGACTGCATTATGTATGTAAAAAAAAGGAGCAGAGTGGTGGATTTTCTTTATCCTCATGCTGTGCTTATTACTGCCTTGGCTCCTTCCCACCAACTGCAGATGCACCTCAATGACCTTGAGCCTATTGTACTGTTCTTAGTTACCAGCTCACAATATTGTCAGATGTCTTTAGTCGTGTGGTGTATTAGATAATAAATCTTACCTAAGCAGCAGTCAGTTCATTCTCATGGAACACACTTAGAAGCTTCACCCAAAAAGGCGATGGAAACTCTTTCAGCCTTATCTTTAGAAGATGAATAGCCATATATTACAGCATGAAAGAAGTCACTTACTTTTCTTGTAGTGCTGGTCATAGATTCAGCACACAGACAATACAGGATTCAATAATCTTTTGCACTGGTTAACATACTGCAGATTTGATGGTTTTCTTATACTAAAACCCCAGTGATATCATAATATGATGCTTATTTGACGTGCATAACACAGCATTTAGGCATGAATATTGTATATATATCTAAATTCTTATGTTACAATGCCAGGATATACATATCTAACCGCCTTATTTTCAAAAGTGATGGGCGCCCAGATTTCGACCCAAATCGAGAGATGGGCTTCTTTCTCCCGTGGGTGCCCAAATCGATATAATTGCATTGAGCCTGCAAATTGGTGAGAAAATGTGGGATACAAATGCTACAAATAAATAAAGGCGTTTTTAGCGCGAATTTGGGTCACTTTTTTTGGACTCTTTTTTTTCACAAACAAGTCCCAAAAAAGTGCCCTAAATGACTAGATGGCCACCGGAGGGAATCGGGGATGACCACCCCTGACTCCCCCAGTGGTCACTAACCTCCTCCCACCCAAAAAAACAACTTAAAAAAACTTTTTTTTCCAGCCTGTATGCCAGCCTGAAATGTCATACCCAGCTCCATCACAGCAGTATGCAGGTCCCTGGAGCAGTTGTTAGTGGGTGCAGTGGACTTCAACCAGGTGGACCCAGGCTCATCCCCCCCCCCTACCTGTTACACTTGTGGTGGTAAATGGGAGTCCTCCCAACCGCCCCAAAACCCATTGTACCCACATCTAGGTGCCCCCTTCAGCCATAAGTGCTATGGTAATGGTGTAGAGTTGTGGGGAGTGGGTTTTGGGGGGATTTGGGGGGCTCAGCACCCAAGGGAAAGGAGCTATGGACTTCAGAGGTTGGTGTCCTGGCATGTGAGGTAGACCAGTGCAGTAGGAATCCTGGCCCCTCCCACGACCCAATGCCTTGGATTTGCTCATTTTTGAGCTGGGCGCCTTTGGGTTCCATTATCGCTGAAAAACGATACCGCCCAGCTCAAATCCGCACAAATCCGATGCATTTGGCTGGCACAAACCGTAGTATTGGAAAAAAGATGGATGCCCATTTTTTTCCAAAATACGGTTTGCCCCGCCCCTTCACGTACCCATTCTCGGAGATAGATGCCCATGGAGATGGGCGTTCGCGTTCGATTATGCCCCTCCATGTATCAAATTTTCTTATCACTCACATGCATTACTGCAGGTGCCTAGTCATGGGGCCTATTTTACTAAGGTGCACCGAAATATGGCCTGCGTTGGTGTAGGCGTGTTCATTTTTTAGCGCACCTGGAAAAAAGGCCTTTTTTGTGGCCAAAAATGGATATGTGGCAAAATTAAAACCAGAGCGCATCCATTTTTGGCCTGAGACCTTACCGCCACCCATTGATTTAGCAGTAAGGTCTCACGCGTTAATTGGATGGTAATCATCAGCACATGTAAACTGCCGATTACCACCAGGTAAGTGCCAAGCAGTAGAAAATAGAAAATATTTTCTACCACATGTTTTGGATGCATGTCAAATAAATGCTTCCAGGAACACATCTCACGCTGCTCTCTTATCTTGTTTGCTGAGTCCCTCAAAACCCACCAAAACCCCACTACCCCAACTGTACACCACTACAATAGCCCTTATGGGTGAAGAGGGCAACTATATGTGTGTACAGTGGGTTTCTGATGAGTTTGGTGGGGGGCTTTGAATTTCCACCAGAAGTGTAACAGGTAGGGGGAGGAATGGGTCTGGGCCCACCTCCACTGCATCCACCACTAGACTACTCAAGGGACCTGCATGCTGCTCTAATGGACTTTAGTATAACATCCGAGGCTGGCTTAGAGGCTGGTAAATAATGTTTTTTAATGACATTTTGGGGGGGGGGGGTGGGCGGGTGTAAGTGACCACTAGGGGAGTAAGAGGAGGTCATCCCTGATTCTCTCCAGTGTTCATGTGGTCATTCAGGGCACTTTTTTGTGGCTTAATCATTAATAAAACAGGTCTAGTCCACAACATCCAACTTATAGCCCTGCATGTTTTTGTTTTGTTTCATTATGGCAGAAAAACGTCCAAGTCTTAGGAATGCCCAGATCCCGCCCTTAACACACCCCTGACATGCTCCCTTGTGATTTGAATGCACCTCTGATGGACTTCATAGAAAAACATCTAAAAATTGGTTTTGAAACTACCAATTTGAACATTTTTGTGAGAAAAAGATTCACATGCAGATTTATGCCACTTTTTGGACGTTTTTCTCTTTTGAAAATGAGTCCCATAGTCACTAATTTGTAATGTGTGGATAAAATTGCGCATGTCTATCTGGACTAGATTGAAAAATGAGATTACCCTTATACTTTTGTGATTTACTCACACTTGAACCCCCCAAAATGTATATAGGGCAGCATCACACAAATCGAAGAGTAAGGCAGATAGGCTCTTCCGAAAACAACAAGGGAGGCGCTTGTTTTATGTATGAGATTTTATTGGAAAACACCAAATGACTCGACACAGCAGCCATGTTTTGGCGCCAGTGCGCCTGCCTCAGGAGCGTGATGGATACATCACTCATTTTTCTTTATATCATACCATCAGATGCCACCCCTGCCTTATGCGCTATTTAAAAGGCTGCTTCCGGCCCCGCAGTTATATTCACCAAAAATAAATAATGTTTAACTCTTTAAAAAACAGATTCCTAAAAAAGGTTCACAAAAGATACAAAAAAAGTAGCTGGTGATGAAATATTATTAATTTTAAGAAAAGGTCCTTATGAATTGAAAAACCACTAAGGGGCCCTTTTACCAAGCTGTGGTAAAAGGGACCCTGCAGTGGCATCAGCGCATGGATTTGCCACGTGCTAAGGACCCTTTTACTACAGCAGGTTTTTTTTTTTTAAGGGAAATGGCTGTGCGGTAAGTACAAACTTGCCACATAGTAACGTGAGTAACATAGTAAATGACGGCAGATAAAGCCCTGTACGGTCCATCCAGTCTGCCCAACAAGATATGGCATGTGATACTTTATATGTATACCCGAGTTCGATTTGTCCTTGCCTTTCTCAGGGCACAGACCGTAGAAGTCTTCCCAGAACTGTTCTTATACTAAGTTCTGAAGCTAACGTCGAAGCACCTTAAAATTTACACTCCTGCCCATCCCTATCTATTCAGTCACAATCAGGGCATAGACCGTAGAAGTCTGCCCAGCTCCCATTTTGTTTCCCAATTATCGATGTCGCCACCCAATCTCTGTTAAGATTCCGCTAAACCATTCCTTCTAAACAGGATTCCTTTGTGTTTATCCCACGCATGTTTGAATTCCATTACCGTTTTCTTCTCCACCACCTCTCGCGGGAGGGCATTCCACATATCCACCACCCTCTCTGTGAAAAAATACTTCCTGACATTAAGAGGCGGTAAGGACTTCCATGCTAACCCATTAGTACAAATGAAAAATATTTCCAGTCGTTCTGGAAATGGCATGTGGTGGGGGTAGCACTACCCCCAGCTCCCACGGTGGGGCATGCACCAATTCCGTGGTAGCTCTACCGTGGTGTTGTAAAGGGGCTCCTTAGTGCTGTGACCATCTATGAACTCCACACATGCTCTTATTATCTTTAAAGAAACTTTTTAAAATTCTTTAAGGTTAAGTTTCTTTGGGACCCTTTTGTTAAGATTAAACTAAAAGTGTCTTTAGCATGCCTTTGTGCAGATTTTTCCTGTGTGCTAAGGCCATTTTTACCACAGCTGTAAAAACGGCCTTTTTCTAATTTTTTTTTCTTTGTATTAATGGCCACGTACTAATGTTAATATACAAAAAATTGTTTGAGGAGGAGAACCTATAGATGTTTATCACAACAACCAAAACACAAGGATTCTCTCAAAAAACATACCATGAGCGGTAAATTCTCATGTTACAAATAAGGAGGAAAAAAGCCTCAAGAAGCTCCCAAATACAAACAGTGGGACTGCTTCATCATTGGCAAAAAACACCTCCTTCAAAATTACAAACACTTTAAGGGTAGTGACTTAGTCAAAATTTGCTTAAACAATTAATGAGCGACAAGACCAGTTATCGATACTTAGCTAAAGCGTCTTTCTTTCTTTCAATAGACAGACTGTGACCAACGGTGGTCAGCATTTTGTTCAGCTGCTTCAGGGTCAAACGGCCAGAAATCTGTAGGAAAGAACACAATATTATGACAAAAAAATCTTACAGTCTTGATTGCTGCCAGTCATGCACCAAAACATTTCTGCTCACTTAAACTCTGTTCATAGCCTGACGGAACAAAAGAGGACTGCCCTGGAAAAGATGGCGGCTGTTTAAAAGAGATTGACGTCAGATGCCAAAAACAGAGTCGACCAATCCCCTTTCAGTCCAATCAATATCTCATTAGCATGTTACAAAAAATGACACCATTCCAGCTTAGCATTGAGCCCCTGTGGGCTCAGCATGTTAAGTCTGAAGATCCATTATTGCTCTCTCTCTCTCTCTAGTAAAATATACCTTTTATCACTTCCCCTTACAGACTCTTTAATCTCTTGAAGCACCAGACATCTTAGAGACGCAAATGGATGCTTGACTGTATTACAGTGGCTGGCAAGCGGTGATGTAGACAAGGTCTTGATGGCATTCATCAGACCTGTGACGGATAACCATTAGCCATTAGTGTGTTGCTATTAAAAATATTAGTGCGTGTGCACTTACCACCACCCATTTTTCAGGTAGTGCAGGCTCACATACTATTCCTGCGCTAATTAGTTAGCATGCAGTAATGTAGCTACACTTACTGATTAGTGCAGGACAGCCCACTTCATGTCCCCAAATATGCTCATATTAGAAAAATAAAAAAAATATTTTTTATTGCGAGGCTAGCACACACACATTTGGCACTTAGGGGCCCCTTTACCAATATGTGGTCAAATTGGCCCTGTGATAGTGGTGGCAGCCACTTTTGCTGTGTGCTGAGACCCTTTTTACTGCATCGGGTAAAAAGGCCAAAAAAAGAAATGGCCATGTGGTAAGTTCACACTTGCCACATGGCTATTTCTGGGGGAGCACTTACCGCCACCCATTGAGATGGCAGTAAGGGCTCCCACGCTAACCTGGCGATAACCGGGCGGCGCAGAGTAACTCCCTGATTTTCTCTAGCACTGGAAATGGTGCATCCTGGGGAGGGGGTGGAACTACCACCAGCATCCACTTTAGGTCAGTGGTAGTTCTGGGTTGCCACGTGGCAACCCTTTAGTAAAAGGACCCCTCACTGCAGGATACCTGATCCCCTTCAAAAGTATGCCAACATGCTTTGGCATCCAAGTTTTTTTCATTGACCACACAAATTTTCCCAATTGCTGCTGTCGTATATATGGATCTTATTAAACTGTGAAGACAAACAGCAAATTCTTTAACAGAACTATCCACAGATGACTCCAGGGCTGTGATAGCTATACAAATGGCATCTTAGGTGATTATCTTAGCTTTACAAGAATACTTCCCCTCTCAAAGACAGCATATACAATTATTCTAGGATGTGACCTCAGAGCTTGATAGCTAATAATTCCCATAGCCAAAATACTCTCAGCAGCTGCACAGAGGTTAAACCCATTCACCAAGCCTCCAAGAGATGTGGAAGGTCCTCCTAAGGCATTCACTCTAATGATCACTGTAAATGCTGCTCTGTCAGGGCTGGAAGAAGCACCCTATCCTCCAGAGTAGGAAATGCATTTAACTCCAGATGGAGGGCTATTCCCTTGAACTTCCTCTCCCCCTTCTCGACTTCTAGAACTATGATATGGAAGTCTGATGTGGGTCAGAAGGATCTGCCAGTTCAGCCCTTGCCCTACTATTCAATCAAGAAAGTTATTCAGGGTGTAATAGGAAGAGTGGAGATGAAAAACAATAATCCACAGCTAGCCAAGAGCTCATAGTTACAGTGATTACCCAGCTGGTACCGCCTTAGATTTCATTCCTCTCTATTCTTTCTTTGCTGTGACTTTTTAAACATTTATTTTGTTTTGCCTGTGGTAAATTACTCTTCTTGTAAAGTTAACATCAAGATCTAATAAGCTATGAATCACCTTATTTATGTCAAAGAGAAAATTCTTTTCAAAGGGGTAGATACCAAAGGACAGGTAGGAATGAGAAAAATCAAATCAAATATATTGATGCAACCAACACAGTAATTCTCACTGCTAAATTATTCTTTACAGCTAGCAAAGATAATAAATGTTAAACTCTTGCTTGCTTTTGTTACCATTTCAGAACCAGGAAACTAAAGTGCATTTTTAATAAATATGAGGTCCTTTTACCAAACGGCAGTACAAGGCGTCCTGTGATGGCATAGGCCCCCTTTTACTACTGCTGGTGTTTTTTTTTTTTTCCAAAAGGAAATGGTGGTGTGCTAAGTCAAGACATTGGTGTGTAGCCATTTCCTGGGGCAGGGGTAGGCAACTCCGGTCCTCGAGAGCCGCAGGCAGGTCAGGTTTTCAGGATATCCACAATGAATATGCAGGAGATAGATTTGCATACCATGGAGGCAGTGTATGCAAATCAAGTTCATGCATATTCATTGTGGATATCCTGAAAATCTGACCTGCCTGCGGCACTCGAGGACCGGAGTTGCCTACCCCATGTCCTAGGGGAACCCTTACGGCTTCCTATTTAGGAAGCGATAGGGGCTCCAGCAGTAACCGGGCAGCACACAGCACTGCCCTATTACCGCTGGGCACACCCCCTGTGCTAGAAAATACAAAAGTATTTTATAGCACCATAATTGCCACAAACTGAAGCCAGAACTACTTCTGGGCTCCTGAGCAAGCCTGGCAGCAGTGCTACTACTACTACTACTACTTAGCATTTCTATAGCGCTACAAGGGTTACGCAGCGCTGTACAAGTTAAGACATGGGGAAGGACAGTCCCTGCCAGTGCCGATTTGGCGCACTGCAACAGAGAGGTATGGCTACTGCCGCTTTATAAATGGGTCCCTATATAATTGAATTATACCGTATTTTGTATTCTATATCCAAGCTATTCATTCTATTTTTAAGTGAAATTATATATTTGAAAAATGCATCCTGGTTCTGTCTGGGTCTAATAATTATGTAGAACATTTCAAGACAGATAGGTCAGCTTGCTTAGAGGCATATGTGTTCTTTCAGCTTCTGACAGTATGCTTAAAGGGGAAGGTCATATGGCAATTCATCTACATTGAATGCTATAACCAGAGAATATAGAGGTTAAGTTATTACTTTATAAAAATTACAGTAGGATCAATTTTCAAACACCAAATGAATGGATAAGATAACCACCAGTACTTTTACTGGGTTACCCTGAGTAAAATGTTTCAGCCAAACTTAAATGGTGCCTGAAAATTCACCTAAATATAACCATACAAAATTTGTTCATAAAGATATAGACCTGCATGTTTGTGAGATCGGAGCTGAGGGTAAATTTAGTTGGCTAGTGATGACCACCTGTGCTAACTGGCTAAATTGAAAACCTACCCCAGCATCACCTCCAGAGCAGCTCCTTTTCAGGAAGACAAATTTGCTGGATTAGAGGAAGAATATTTAACTGGTTAGATTTATCTGGCTATCTTCCAGGCAAAACTTGTGATGAAAAGGGAGGTGACAGAAGAGAAGTAAAGCTAAAAGACAGAGAAAGCATGAGAGACCTCAATGCATTTATGAACTCTAATTTAACATATTATCCAGCTTATAATTGAAAGTGATCGCCGGCCATCTTCTGACACAAATCGGGAGATGGCCGGCGATTTTTTACAAGCGGCGAAATCGGTATAATCGAAAGTGGCATTTTTGACTGCATCGCCGCTTTCCCGTCGCTTCGCCGGTGAAAGTTCAAGGGGGCGTATCGGTAGATAAGCGAAGGCGGGACATGGGCAGGCATGGGCGTGGCTACCAGATGGCCGGCTTTCGCCGATAATGGAAAAAAAAAAGCGGTGTTAAGCAGTATTTCGCCGGGTTTACTTGGTCCTTTTATTTTCACGACCAAGCCTCAAAAAGGTGCCCCAACTGACCAGATGACCACTGGAGGGAATGGGGGATGACCTCCCCATACTCCCCCAGTGGTCACCAATCCCCTTCCAAACTAAAAAAATAAAACTAAAAACCTTTTTTGCCAGCCTATATGCCAGCCTCAAATGCCGTACCCACCTCCATGACAGCAGAATGTGTTGTATCCTCCGACAGCCTTTCCCTGGTTGCGATGTGGCTCTCGGGTGAGTGTGACACCTTTTCTGTTAGGTACCCTGCAGAGTCACATTCGCAATGCATTGTGGTGGGTTTAGGGTACTGGGCTCTACTCCCCTGGTGCTTTCCCCCCCCCTGCTAACTGGGTCAGAGTGTGCCCTGTTTTGTTTCCTGTTGTAGTCCATGCGGTAGTGGCCATTTTTGTAAGCCAGTTTTAGTTCCCTTTCCTGTGTTACCCACGTTAGAGAACTTAGTTCTTACCTTGCATGGTGCTGAAAGAGGGCATTGTACACCATTGTGCCAGCTCTGACCTACTGCTAATCTTAGTACCAGGGGACTCCTTGCCAGTGGGGCACAACCTCTGATCTGCAGTTAACTAGGAGTAAACATGGTTATTTCAAGAAAGGACTTTTTCAGAGAGATTAGTCTTCAGGTGTGAACTGGTGTGCCATAGTTATACAGCAGCAATAAGTCCTAGAGGTTGTATGCAGGTCCCTGGAGCAATTTTAGTGGGTACAGTACATTTGTGGGTAGTGGGTTTGGGGGGGGGGGGGTTGGGGGGCTCAGCTCCCAAAGTAAGGGAGCTATGCACGTGGGAGCTTTTCTGAAGTCCAGTGCAGTGACCCCTAGGGTGGCTGGTTGGTGTCCTGGCATGTCAGGGGGGCCAGTGCACTAAAAATGCTGGCTCCTCCCATGGCCAAATGCCTTGAATTTGGCCGGGGTTTGAGATGGCCGACATAACTTTCCATTATCGCTGAAAAACAAACCCGGCCATCTCAAACCCGGCGAACTCCACGGCATTTGGCCGGGCTAAACCGTATTATCAAAAAAAAAGATGGCCAGCCATCTTTTTCGATAATACGGTTCCGGCCAGCTGTTTGCGGCGCCACCAACATAGATCGCCGGCAATCTATTTTGCCGGCGCCGTTCGATTATTCCCCTCTATGTTAAATTGTATTTTTAAAATGTATTTTTATGAAACTGCACTGCATTTTTTTGTAATCGGATATCTATTTTATGAATTTACCGGCTGATATTTAGTGCTATTTAACCACACAGGAACGGCTCCTGGCTGGTTAAATAACACTTAAATGGCTAAGCGCTAATATTCAGCGCAAGATAGCCAGATATCTCCACTGAATATTACTGTCTAGAGCATAGGGCTAGATTCTCTATATCATGCCTAAAAAATCGGCGCTGAAATGAAAAAAAAGCCTAAGTGTATTCTGTAAAGTAGACCTTAATTTAGATGTACTTTATAGAATATGCCTTAATTTCCTTGTGGTTTATAGAATATATCAAGTGCCTGTCAATGTGACTAAATTTAATCACATGCAGTTATGCCAAGTAAAACTTGGTGTAAATGTCGACGCCTAAATTATGCGTGGACCGGGAGTATTCTATAACACGCATTCTGGAAATGCCCATGACCTGCCCATTCCATGCCCATGGACACACTCCCTTTTCAACTATACAACTTAAAATTTATGTGTATCACGTTACAAAATACGCTTAGACAGTTGTGCGCATAAATTCCAATTAATGCCAATTAGTGCCAATTGCTTGTTAATTGTCAATTATCAGTGCTGATTGGCTTGTTAACTAATTAAGTTGCATGCACAAATACGGAATATGACACTATATAGAATCTGGGGGATAGTGGCTAATATGCTATATAACTGGCTAGCCACAAACATTCAGCACATCGCTGGCTAAGTTTAGCAGCCAAACAGGACCACCTAAATAGCAGTCCTTGCGTAACAAGATGTATGAGGAGAGACTTGCTGATCTGAACATATATACCCTGGAGGAAAGGAAACAGGGGTGATATGATACAGACGTTCAAATATTTGAAAGGTATTAATCCGCAAACGAACCTTTTCCGGAGATACGAAGGCGGTAGAACGAGAGGACATGAAATGAGATTGAAGGGGGGCAGACTCAAGAAAAATGTCAGGAAGTATTTCTTCACGGAGAGAGTGGTGGATGCTTGGAATGCCCTCCAGCGGGAGGTGGTGGAGAGGAAAACGGTAACGGAATTCAAACATGCGTGGGATAAACATAAAGGAATCCTGTTCAGAAGGAAAGGATCCTCAGGAGCTTAACCGAGATTGGATAGCAGAGCCGGTAGTGGGAGGCGGGGCTGGAGGTTGGGAGGCGGGGATAGTGCGGGGCAGACTTATACGGTCTGTGCCAGAGCCAGTGGTGGGAGGCGGGACTGGAGGTTGGGGAGGCAGGGATAGCGCTGGGCAGACTTATAATACGGTCTGTGCCAGAGCCGGTGGTGGGAGGCGGGGATAGTGCTGGGCAGACTTATACAGTCTGTGCCCTGAAGAGCACAGGTACAAATCAAAGTAGGATATACACAAAAGTAGCACATATGAGTTATCTTGTTGGGCAGACTGGATGGACCGTGCAGGTCTTTTTCTGCCGTCATCTACTATGTTACTATGTTACTCTAAACTTAACCGGCCAGTGCTAAATATTGACATAGCTGGTTAAGATTAAACCGTTGAAAAAAAATGGATATTTAATGCCGGTCACCGGAAACTGTTCGGGACTTAGCCGGCCTGCCTGCTGTGGGCTGAATATCAGCTGGTTAATTTTTAATATGCTGTATTTTGTAATTTGTATTTATGAAAGTGCATTTCTATTTGTTGTAAGTCACTCTGGGTGGTCCTACAGGACTAAGGGTTCCTTTTACTATTCTGCAGTAAAAAGTGTCCTTAGCAGGCCGTTTCGTAGGTCTTTCCCACACTCTAAGGCCATTTTTACTGTGGCTATAAAAATGGATTTTAAATTTTTTTTCATTAATGGCCATGTGCTGTTGCCATTAGCACATGGCCATTTTTAAAAAAATTACTGCATGAGCATGTACTGTCACCCATTTTGTAGGCAGTAAGAGCCATTTTTTAAAATTACTGTGGGATCCTTTTACTAAGCGGCGGTAAACCCAATGCAGGCTTACCGCTTGCTATATAGGAAGTACCGCTGGGCTACCACAGCAGCCTGGCGGTACTTCCCACCCCTTGCACGCCATCATTTCTGGCACTATAAAAATGTATTTATTTTTATGGCGCCAGAATGTACTCGGCGGTAATCGGGCAGTGCCACACGCTGCCTGATTACCGCTGGGTTAACGTGGGAGCCCTTACTGCCACCTCAATGGGTGGCGGTAAGGGCTGCCCCCGAAATGGCCATGCAGCAAGTGCAGGAAAGAAAGACTTCCCTTAATAATGGTTTATGGGCTTTTCCTCCTTTTAAACCCAGCTACATTAATTGCTTTTACCACAGGCTCCAGCAATGAGTTCCAGAGCTTAACTATACATTGAGTGAAAAAATATTTTCTCCTATTTGTTTTAAATGTGCTACTATGGGGCTCATTTTCAAAGCACTTAGACTTACACAGTTCCATAGGTTACTAGCAGATTTATTTTCGAAAGAGAAGGGCGCCCATCTTCCAACACAAATCGTGAGATGGGCGTCCTTCTCTCAGGGTCGCCCAAATCGGCATAATCGTAAGCCGATTTTGGGCGCCCTCAACTGCTTTCCATCACAGGGACGACCAAAGTTCACGGGGGCATGTCGGCAGCGTAGTGAAAGTGGGACTGGGATGTGCTTAAGATATGGGTGTCCTTGGCTGATAGTGGAAAAAAGAAGGGTGTTCCTGACGAGCACTTGACCGACTTTACTTGCTCCATTTTGTCTTGCAACCAAGCCTCAATAAGGTGCCCGAACTGACCAGATGACCACCGGAGGAAATTGGGGTTGACCTCCCCTTACTCCTCCAGTGGTCACCAACCCCCTCCCACCCTAAAAAAAACTTAAATTTTTTTTTTTTGCCAACCTCAAATGTCATACCCAGCTCCATAACTGCAGTATGCAGGTCCCTGGAGCAGTTCTAGTGGGTGCAGTGCACTTCAGGCAGGCAGACCCAGGCCCATCTCCCCCCTACCTGTTACACCAGAAGCCCACTGTACCCACATGTAGGTGCCCCCTTCACCCCTTAGGGCTATGGTAGTAGTGTACAGTTGTAGGGAGTGGGGTTTTTTTGGAGGGGGGTTGGGGGGCTCAGCACACAAGGTAAGAGAGCTATGCACCTGGGAGCAATTTCTGAAGTACACTGCAGTACCCCCTGGGGTGCCCGGTTGGTGTCCTGGCATGTGAGGGGGACCAGTGCACATCGAATGTTGGCTCCTCCCATGACCAAATGGCTTGGATTTGGTCATTTCTGAGATGGGCGCCCTCGGTTTCCATTATCGCCGAAAACCGGGGACAACCATCTCTAAGGTCGACCTAAATGTTGAGATTTGGGTGTCCCTGACCTTATTATCGAAACAAAAGATGGACGTCCATCTTGTTTTGATAATATGGGTTTCCCCGCCCCTTCACGGAGCCGTCCTGCGAATACAGCCCCAGGAAAACTTGGGCGCCCCGTTCGATTATGCCCTTCCACGGAACTTTGTAAGTCTAAGTGATTTGAAAATGCGCCTCTATGTAACTTATGGACTGTCCCCTAGTCTGTGAACTTTTTGATAAAATAAACAATAAATTTGTGTTTTTCTGTTCCACTCCGTTCACAATTTTATAGACCTCTACCGTATCTCCCCTCAGCCATCTCTTCAAGCTCAAGAGCTCTAACCTCTTCAGCCTTTCCTTATAGGAGAATCATTCCATCCTCTTGATCATTTTGGTCACCCTCCTTTGTAACTTTTCCAGTTCCACTGCATCTTTTTTGAGATGCAGTGACCAGAATTGCACGCAATACTCAAGATGTAGTCTCACCATTGAGTAATACAGAAGCATTAATATATTTTCCCTTTTATTCTCTATTCATTCTGTTTGCTTTATTTGCTTATACCACACATCGAGCAGAAGATTTCAAAGTATTGTCCAGGATGACCCTTAAATCCTTTTTCTCAGTGGTGGCTCCTAACATGGAACCTGGCATCATGTAGCTATAATTTGGGTTATTCTTTTCAATATGCATCATTTTGCACTTGTCCATATTAAATTTCATCTGCTATTTGGATGTCCAGTCTTCTAGCTTTCCACGGTCCTCCTGCAATTTCACAGACCACATATGATTGAACCACTTTGAATAGTTTCATGTCATTTGCAAATTTGATCACCTCACTTGTTGTTCCCATTTCCAGATCATTTAAAAATATGTTAAAAAGTTCCAGTTCAGATCTTTGTGGTACCCCACGTTTCATCTTCCTCTGTTGAAAGAATTGGATATTTTACTTTACTTTTTGTCTTCTATTTTTTAACCAGTTCCCAATCTACAACAGAACATTGCCTCCTATCCCTTTATAATTTTCTCAGAAGCCATTCACGAGGGACTTTGTCAAAAGCTTTCTGAAAATCCAGATACATTACATCAATCAGTTCACATTTATCTACATGTTTATTCACGCCTATAAAAACTGCAGCAATCTGTCATTGCAGGAAAGTCAACATGATCAGACAGCACTTGCAACATAAGAATACCTCCACCCAAACCCTCCTGTTCAACATGGCATTAACAACAGCATCAATATATAGGAATCCTGTGAAGGTCAATATCTCCGAGGAAATCTTCTCAATCATAAATCTTCAACCTTTATAACGCAGTACAGATTGTCTTCCTGTACTTATGACCTGGCTTGGCCACTGTTGGAAACAGGATACTGGGCTAGATGGACCATTGGTCTGATCCAGTATGGCTACTCTTATGTTCTTATGACACCCATCATCAGCAGGGTGAATTTTATCTCACTGATGGGTCAGACATGGACCGTCTTCAGTCACCCTCATGTTCCACAGGCATTTCATCTTGGAGTTGCAGTAAGTGACCTCTTTTACCTCCCCTCCCTCATCAAAAAAGAATGGCTGTCCAATTTGACTTTTTTCAGTACTTGTCTGTGGTCTGATATGTTGGCTTCTGTGGGGTGTAGACTCAGTGGGAGAGGTGATTAGGTAGTTATTGTTCTTAAGGACTCAAGCCCTAACTGAAAGTGAAGGAGGTCAAGGAAAGCTAATGTCAGTGTGTACCTGGGCACTTAGAGCTTATCACTTTGTCATATTTTTCATTAAGTGATTCATGGACTGCTGCAACAGATCCACCCAATAGTTACTGTTCATTGGTTTTTATTTCATTAATTATCATTTTATCTTTGAATTACTAATGTTATATTTTAAAATGTTTTATATTTTATGTGATGCCTTGTATAAAATATGTTTATATTGGTATGTATGTTACTCATGTACATCGCTTAAATGTGTAATTATTTGTTATGTATTTATAACACACCTTCTAACAGTAAGGTCTAAAGCGAAGTCACAAATCAAGAATCTAGTGAATAGCACTAGGAATATTAAAAAAATATATGATATTATAGTATTACAATGATTATTTTATTTTTTATTTATTGAAAATATAACCAAACAATAACCAAACCATTAAAACTTGTACAAAAATCAGGAATAATATTAGAATAATCACAATTACTAATATTATCAGCAAGAAAATAGTCCTAAATTACAAATCTATGACTATGTGGGTGTGGAGTACAAGAAGAAAATTCAAAGCAGAAATAAATATAGCATTCTGTAGCAACCAGTGGTATACTCCAGGTGAAAATAATACACACTTACATAGCAGTTACTCTACCCGGAGAGCTTGAGATAACACTCCTACTGCTAAGGAACACAGAGAGCTGAGATGGATTAAAAAACATATTTGACAAATTTTCATTTAACAATACACTTACATGGATATTTAAGGGAAAAGAGAGCTCCTAACTGGAGCACTCCAGGTCTAAGTAACAGAAAACTTTTCCTCCTTCTTCATGATCACATTTCTCATTTATTTATAGAATTGTATTGGTTACCAATAGAGGCAAGGGTTTTTTTTTTTCAAATTAGTCTGTATGTTGTTTAAAATTCTAATAGGAGAATGCCCAAGTTATATGATTTTGCATTTCCTTCCCCTAAAGGAATAAAATGATTTAGTGTGTATGTACAATTATTGACCTTCCAAGCCACTAGAGTTTGGAAGGATTTGGGTTTAAGTTCAGATTATTTGTATAACTATATGTTATTTAGAAAACAGGTAAAGAAAACATAGTAACATAGTAAATGACGGCAGAAAAAGACCTGCATGGTCCATCTAGTCTGCCCTACAAGAAAAACTCATATGTGCTACTTTTTGTGTATACCTTACCTTGATTTGTACCTGTCCTTTTCAGGGCACAGACCGTGTAAGTCTTCCCAGCACTATCCCCGCCTCCCAACCACCAGCCTCGCCTCCCACCACCGGCTCTGGCACAGATCGTATAAGTCTGCCCAGCACTATCAACGCCTCCCGCCAATGGCTCTGCCACCCAATCTCGGCTAAGCTCCTTAGGATCCATTCCTTCTGAACAGGATTCCTTTATGTTTATCCCACGCGTGTTTGAAGACTCTCTTTAAAAGATTCCTATGGTAATTTTTGTTTTAATGTTTAGATGTGTTTATTGTAAGTTTTATATTTGCTCTGCTTCCTGAGGGATTGTCTTGGTTGCATAATATTCAATTTTGAATATTTATAAACTGCTTAGAACTTGCTTTGGTACAAGTGGTCTAGAAATTCAAATAATGTAAAGTTAAGTTAAGTGTCCTTTGCTAAATCTGGATAAATTCTCACCAAACATCCCAACAAAGGAATATCATGTTTTTTTTTAAAGAAAACTCATAGGAGCTATTGAAGTGGCCAAAGAAACCGATTGGTCTTCAGAAGACTCCAAAATACCAGAAATATTTAAGACATCCAGATCCTGGTTAGGGTTTTCTTGGTCTTCAACTTGAATAGAATCTCTTTTCTTGAAAGCAAATAATAAATTCTTGTAATCGGTGGTAAAGTATTTTCTGGAACTTGTAACCCTTCCATTAAATAATACTTAAACATGTCACACGGAGTGACATAAGGTAGTTTAGGAAAATTTATAAGATGCAAGTTGGAATATCTGACCAAATTTTCTACCTTGTGCCTCAAGTCAGTTATCTTTCATCAAAGTAGAATTAACTGTTTGTAAACTTTTCATTTGAACAGTATGGCCCTCCGAAGTTTTATTAAATTAAATCATACCTTGTTGGAACTTGTGATATAGTAGAAATGTTACCTTGGAGAATTCCATTTATTGCTGTTATTTGCATGGAAATAGTCTTACCCAAATTGGCAACTGCTGTCCATGTGGAGGGGCGTTTTTGAAAGGGACATCCAAATTTTGTTGAGGACGTCCTCACAAAACATCCCGATCCAGGGGCGGGGAAACACGTATTTTCGAAACAAGATGGACGTCCATCTTTCATTTCAATAATACGGTCAGGGACATCCAAATCCTTAAATTTGGTCATTCCTAAATTTGGTCGTCCATAGACTTGGTCGTTTCTGATTTTCGGCGATAATGGAAACCAAGGACATCCATCTCAGAAATGACCAAATGCAAGCCATTTGGTCATGGGAGGAGCCAGCATTTGTAGTGCACTGGTCCCTCTTACATGCCAGGACACCAACCGGACACTATGATATGCAAAACTCTAGTGAACAATTTTGAAGAAAATGGTTCTTCTATTATGCTGTGGAGAAAAGCTCTCAGAAACCGTATGCAGCCAGCCTGAGGTTTTGAGCGTGATTACCATTTTAGATTTCAAGCACTTTCATCGAAAACTCCCAGCATCGCGATTTAGCACTCTATTCCTGAAGAAGCCTTGTTTCCGGGGTGAAACGTTGGTTCCCGTCAAACGCTAATACAAGAGTGCTTCACACGGCAATGTTAAGTTAAGTGAAACTTCTTTTTTTGATGCTGTTGACTGATTCACAGAAGAAGCACATTAGTGGCTTATTACAATAATTAAAAGTAAAAATACACTCTCATGCTTTGTGGAGTTTTTATGCCCAATGATAGAATCCGAGCGTGTGTTACAGATAAAATCGTTTACTCGTAATCACGCTCAAAACCTCAGGCTGGCTGCCTATGGTTTCTGAGGGCTTTTATCCACAGCATAATAGAAGCACCATTTTCTTCAAAATTGTTCACTAGAGTTTTGCATATCATAATATTAGGTTACATTCTAACTCTAGTTTATACTGCATTATATTCGGTATTCTCTCACACCAACCGGACACCCTAGGGGGCACAGCAGTGGACTTCATAAATTACTCCCAGGTATATAGCTCCCTTACCTTGTGTGCTGAGCCCCCCAACCCCCCCCCCCCAAACCCACTACCCACAACTGAACACCACTACCATAGCCCTTACAGGTGAAGGGGGCACCTAGATGTGGGTACAGTGGATTTCTGGTGGGTTTTGGAGGGCTCGCTGTTTCCTCCACAAACGTAACAGGTAGTGGAGGATGGGCCTGGGCCTGAAATGCACTGCACCCACTAAAACTGCTCCAGGGACCTGCATACTGCTGTCATGGAGTTGACATCTGAGACTGGCATAGAGGCTGGCAATCAATATTTTGAAAGTTATTTTTTGAGGGTGGGAGGGGTTGGTGACCACTGGGGGAGTAAGGGGAGGTCATATCTGATTCTCTCTGGTGGTCATCTGATCATTTCCGGCACCTTTTTGTGCCTTGGTCATAAGAAAAACACGACCAGGTAAAGTTATCCAAGTGTTCGTCAGGGACATCCTTGTTTCTTTCAATTATGGGTCGAGGACGTCCAAGTGTTAGGCACGCCCAAGTCCCGCCTTCACTACGCCTCCGATATGCCCCCTTGAACTTTGGCCGTCCCTGCGACAGAAAGCAGTTGGGGACGTCCAAAATCGTCTTTTCAATTATACCGATTTAGACGACCCTGGGAGAAGGACGTCCATCTTCCGATTTCTGTCGAAAGATGGACATCCTTTTCTTTTGAAAATGAGCCCAATAGTCTCCAATGAAAAAGTAGTTGGTCTCTGAAGAGCAATCACTGGAAATGACTGATCAGACACCACTCCATGCTGTCTCTGTTCTGCAGCAGTGTGAATCTGCTATGCCAATACTGCCATACTTCCTCCATCAGAGGTTGCCCCTCTAACAGGCAGCGACTCTAGTAACAGATACTGTGCACTGCCTGCACATTCCGGCACTATCTCCAGCAGTGGCTGAGGCAGAAGGAAACGCATGTCTGGTGTCAAAGATAATACAGAGCTGAAATCTGATGACACACCACCTTGTGTCTGAGTCAAAACCGCCAGTAGGCTTCCAGAACCTGGAGACACTAAACTCTCCCAAGTTAGAAAGGAATCCATTGGACCAGTGACCGGAATCGAAGGAAATTGTGAGGATTCAGAGGGGTATACCCTCACCTTCCCTTTCTTCTTCACCATGACGGAATCTCGGTGAGAGCTCATCAGAAGGCTGCTACCGTCATCTTGGAGATCCTGCTCCATAGTATTACAATTTTTAGATTATTTATGAAAAAGATACAGTATATCTTCAATTGTCTTTGAAAAAGATAATAATGAGGTATTAACATGATAATAGGAGGAAGTGAGTTCCAAATTTTAACAGACTGAAAACAGAATGAACTTTCTAAAAATAATTTTATACTTTGACCTGAAACCGATGAAAAACAGAGAAGACCTCAATTCATTGTGTAGCTCGCTTGGCCTACCAGAGGAATTCCTAAAGCAAAAAGAGAACTTTTAGAAGACTGCCCAGACAGTGTAAACTAAACAAGATATTAAAAAAAAAGATTTGGGTCTTCACAGGCAACCAGTGAAGCTGGCTTAATAAAAAGGATATATGATCAAACTTTTGCATTTTAAACATTAATCAAGCTGTAGTATTCTGCAACAACTGAAATATTTTCCAGGCTTTTTGTGAGATTCCTACATACAAAGAGCTGCAGTAGTCTATCTGGGTCAAAATTAGCATTTGTCCCACTAAAGAAAAACGATTCCTGTAAAAATAGGAGCAAATCTATCTAAGTTGTCCAAGGTTTAAAAGAGTTTTTCTTTGCAAGGTTATTAACTTGAAGTTCTATAGACATGGCAGAATCTAAAATCACTCCCAAGACGCTAAAAGTATTCTCAACCAAAAGGGAGGAATCTTTACCTAATGGAATAGTGTTGGAACTTTATTTAAACCAGAACTAAACCAAGGATTTTAGTCTTATCTGTATTTAGCTTTAGAAGTCAAGATAGAGACCAAACTCTGATCTTATTAATACACATTTTTATCCTGAGATACGAATAAAGGAGATCATGAGAAATTGGTAACACCATAAAGATATCGTATGAATATAAAAATAAAAAAAATTCTCCTTCCCCAAGAGCCAACAAGCCTAAAGAACTCATATAGATGTTATAGTTTATAGTTTATTTAAATTTGATATACCGCCATTAACTAACAAGAAGATCATAGCAGTGTACAGTTCTAAAAAACAAAGCATAGATAGAAAAGAACTTCACCATGTATAGAAAAGAGAACAAATCATTCAACCATTATAGAAAAGGTAGGTATAGAAGCAGGAGGAGAAAGGGGAAGGAAAATTAGGGACATAAACAAAGCTGCAGGACCAATGGGGAGAGACGGAAATATCTTCAAATAATATCAAACACTTGACTAAACAGCCAGGTTTTCAGGGAAGATTAATTTTTTTAATGACATCTCGGCATGAAGATGGAGTGGCATGGTGTTCCAAAGAGTAGGTGCTGCAAAGAAAAATGCTCGATGCCGAGTGGATTGTAGTTGGGCAACTCGGGGGCTAGGGAGGCACAAACGATGGTCATTTATTGAGCAGAAAAGACGTAACTAAAGTTAAAGTAAAAGAGGTGAGCTACAAGTTTACTAAAAGGACAGTGACCCAGACTTTTAGGCAGTCACAAACACAAACGGGCGGCAGAGGGAGGGGTAAGGGGAGGGAGAGGTAAGCAAGTTAGGTCAGATGTAGGAAAGGGAGAGGTAGCAAAGGTAGAAGAAGGACTGGGAAACGAGTAACCAAAGAGGAAATCCAGGAGTCAGAGAAAGGAGGTGGCAACTGGAAGCAGTAAGGGGCAGTGTTTGCAAAAGGCAATCGCTATAATTGCCTGCTGTTCCAATGGCTCACCCACCCCATTTTTAAGGAGGTAGGGCTTTCATTGCAGCATTCCACAGGCAGTGGGTCCTAGCATGATAGAGTACACAGGAGTATGGTGCAGACCAAAGCAAGGTCAAGGGTCAAGTGGTGTTGTCCCATGCTAGCAGTGGCATGGATAATGTCTAAGGCTAAGGCCCCTCTTGTACGGAGATGGGCCACTGCCAGAGTAAATGATGATCAGCAGTGCCTACCTTGGACCGAATGGGGAGGCTGAAGGCTTCTAGAAAGAGAGTCAACGGTGGCAAGGGACACTTTTACAGCAATCCCCTGAGCAAATCTGGGATGTTAGCACCTAGGCATGTTGGTGGTACATGCCTAAGGCAAATAGAGGGACCTGTGTGACTCAAAAGGCTAGGCCACCTTGCCCCAAATGCTTTAGATAGAAATCGAACCATATATTTGATTGCTTATCACCCTAAGATGTATACATGAACAAAATTGCTCAATGATGTGAATGTATTTACATATATAAGTTGTAGAATGCTGCAGCCATAATAAATTCCACTCTTTTCTCAGATAAATTGTCAAGTGTGGGTATACGTTGTGTATGGTATGGCATGAAAGGAGAGTGCTGAAGTGCACCTACCTGATTTGTGAAATGAAATATAAATGTGCTTCTTTTCCAAGCCTTTTTGAACTGTATGGGCATGTGCTGTTATCTGGTGGGAATGATGTGGCTATGTAGCCATCAATACTCACTGCTAGAAGATTCCAGCAAAAATACTACAAATTAATTAGTACCTGGAACATGAAATATTATTGCCAAATGAAAGAAAAGCACATAATGCAAAGCATGATCATAGCAGATGCTGTGCAACAATAAAGAAGCTACCTGAGGGATTCAAATATATCATTAAAACCTGGATACCAACTATACAAAGAATTTTAATCTATAATGTGTGTATTGCTGCTTCAAAACAGAAAAAAATGCTACAGAAACAATCTTAGGAAAACATCATCATCCTGCTCAGAAACTTTAATGATCAGTGCAGAATTGGCTACAAAAATTGCCAGTATTCAGAAGCATTTATGCCAGGGCTCGACAAATCCCAGGTGCCAGAAATGTCACCTTGGCAGGCAGAATTTCCCACCCTGGTGCTGAGTTTTGTTTCTAGATTCATTGTCGCTGCTGGAGAATAAACAGTCTCCAGATTCATAGGACCAGCCAGAAGTTATCTTGCACTACACAGCTCACATACTGAGAGTTGACCTGCACACCCGCGGACTATAAGAGCAGTACGGTGCAGAAACAGAGAACAGAGGAGAATTGAGCCTTAGTGGTTTTGGAATAAAGGATGTCTGCCTGCCTTGATGAATAAAGAGAGGGGGGGGGGGGGGGGGTGTATGAAAAAGAGACTAGTAGAAGCCCAGATGAAATTCAGCTGAACTCTATCTAACTTATGCATTTAAATCTGAATGCAAAAATAGCAAGAATAATTTTAAATGGGTAAGTTTTCTGTTTACAGTTATTCCAGCATTTTCAGATGTCTCATTTAAATGTATAACTCTGTGGAAACTGCATATAATTTTAATTGCATAGCTCATTTGTTTAAAGTAATGTGGCTCCACCCAGTTGAATATCAGCCTTCTAGTAGGAACAAATATTTAGTAGTGTGTATGTGGCAGCATGGCTAGCAGCTGGCTGCAGGACTTCACACAAATATGGCAGACTCACACATAGGTTGCAGGTAAAAGTCACAAGTACTTTACTTATGTACTCAAAAGGGGTTGTAGTCAGCTCTGTTACTTCAGAAGCTTAGTCCTTTTAAGTAGAGTCTCTTTCTCTCTCTCTGTCTCTCAAAACAGTTCCAGTCAGTACTCTTCATGAAGCTGGCTCCTAGCCAGACCCACACACTCTGGCAACCAATGCCACCTCAGGCCCCTTCTGGCCACACATCAAATTTATACACTTTAGGAATACTCTGCAAGTTTCTCTCCTACTTTGGAAGTCTTCTGTCTATGTATCATTAACTCCTGGAGGCTGACTTGACTGCTTACAGTTTCCCATCCCAGTGAAACACTCAGCTCTGGCTACTTCTCTTCTCTGGCACTACCCGCAGGTACTGTAGCCTCAGTTGGCAAACCCTTAGATATCTCTTGATTCAGGGCCTCTTCCTGGAAACCTCTTCACTCGGGGCCTCTCTGATCTATTCTGCCTCAGGGAATTTAACCACCTCCCTACTTGGGCCCCGCCCCTTTAACTCAGCAGGTGTAACTCCACCTACTCTAGGGTGACACGGTCTCAGTGAGGGAGCAATCCTATGGGAACCCACCCATGTACCACCCACTCCCTCACAGAATGGGAGATGGTGCGGATTATAAATGTTTAAAAATAAATAAATAAATTTGGTTTGTAAGGGCACTTTAAAAATTTTAGTGTATGTTAAATGGCTGTAATATGCACAAAGGGGGATATAGATGGTGCTCAGAATGGCCACCAGAAAACACTAGTGCTAAGCACTATTCAATAAAGGGTGTATGCCTTTTATAGAATAGCACTTACGTTGATTCCTGTGCCCAACTCTGGGTGCCAGACTTACACCTACTCAAACCTGGTGTAAATCCTGGTGCCCAAGTTGGGCATGGAAACCCATTATTCTATAACACTTAGCAGAACATTATGGCATGCCCCTGATCCCCCATTAGAGGCCAACCAAATTTTGATTTTGGGTTTGGCACCAAAACTGACCAGAAATATGGGTTTGAGTTTGTGCTGAAAAAGCCATTGCAGAAACTGAAACTCTCCCCCCTACCCGCACCTACAGTACCCACACCCATGACACTCTCCACCCCCCCCCCCCTTGGGCCACCTGGGCCTACCTTAACAAAATGGCTGCTGGGACCTCTAATGGCAGTCTCACTAGCAGCACTGGGCAGAAAGGAGTGGGCTTCATTCTTGCTCCCGAAAGGGGGGGGGGGGGTGAGCTTGAGGAGCTCCACTTTGCATGGATCTAAAGGGCAAATGTCTTTCAATAATTTCACTAGCATGGATCCAAATTCCTGTGGATTTATAGGAGAAAAGGTGTTGTCCCACCATCTGTCCATGGGACATCTATCGTCTGTGCTGAGGTCAAGGGAAGGTGCTATGTTTGGGGACTTAAGAATAGGTTGGAGTTGGGTTTCTACCTTGGATTGAAAGGAGTCTGCAAAGGAGTCTACCAAAACTTCACTTCCTCCGAAGTCTGGGTGGAGTGTGTCAAGGATTTGACTAATAGGAATAATGATCTTGAAGAGTGACGGGGAGTTCAATTCTCGTAACATGTGGTCAGACCAGATGAGGGGTAAGGATTACCACATCTTTTGAATAGTGCATAATGACTGTGATGGAATGAAGATTGCATCTAGAAGATGCCTGTCCTTGTGGGACGGACCCCTGCTTATTAGATTCAAGTCTAGATCTATTAGGAAGCTTATTAGAGCTTTTCTTCTTCTTTTAGGTGAATGTTTAGGTTGCCCAGGATTACGGTCAGTGGGTACAGTGATAGAGCTTGGATTCTGAAGGATTGTAGGTCATCTGCTACTGTGTTCCAGGGTCCTGGAGATTGATATAGAACAATCAAACCATGGTCCGCTGTGGTGGGTGTGTTTGTATTTTTAGAAGGATCCCTTGTAGCCCATTGTGTGTGAGGGAGTCAATTAGATCTACATGTAAATTTGATCGATAAATCACAGAAACTCTCCCTCTATTTTCAGATCTATGGATCAGATCTATGGATTTTCTGCTGCCATGTAAGTAAACTAGCCTTTGTTTTCTTACTATCTTTTTTTTGGAACTGTGGAATTACATATTTTTTTTGTTGTGGAAGTGTTGAATTATTTTTTGTTTTTAGGCTTGGAACAAGTATAGTGAACTAATAGTGGATTAGCAGAGACTGATCCCTATTAGGGTATATTTTTAGTCTATGTTTGAAAGGACTTTTTGAAATTTCTGGCTGCATTACACTGGTTTTCAATAAACATTTGTTGTTTGCACATGTAGCACTTGTCTGTGAGACTCTGTTAAGAACAAAGTGAATGTTTTATATCAGCTTTTTACACAATTTTCTTGCTTTATTACTTTCTTGAGAATGCTGTTTGCACATGTAGCCCTTGTCTGTGACACTCTGTTAGCACTAGGAGAATGTTTTGTATCAGCTTTTTATACAATTAGATTCTTGTTCATTGAATCACAGTACACTGATCCTATATATATATATATATATATATATATATATATATATATATATATATATTATTCATCTATGAATGCAAGACTTGCATCTACATATACTGAGTATGACAAGTAAATGATATTTCCAGTTTGTTTTTTCATGCATGTTTAACATGGTAACCTAACATAGTAGATGACGACAGAAAAAGACCTGCACGGTCCATCCAGTCTGCCCAACAAGATAAACTCATATGTGCTACTTTTTGTGTATACCTTAACTTGATTTCTATCTGCCATTTTCAGGGCACAGATCGTAGAAGTCTGCCCAGCACTAGCCCAGCCTCCCAACCACCAACCCCGCCTCCCACCACCGGCTCTGCCACCCAATCTCCGCTAAGCTTCTGAGGATCCATTCCTTCTGAACAGGATTCCTTTATGTTTATCCCACGCATGTTTGAATTCCGTTGCCGTTTTCATCTCCACCACCTCCTGCAGGACGGCATTCCAAGTATCCACCACTCTCTTCGTGAAAAAATACTTCCTGACATTTTTCTTGAGTCTGCCCCCCTTCAATCTCATTTCATGTCCTCTAATTCTACCGCCTTCCCATCTACGGAAAAGGTTCGTTTGCGGATTAATACCTTTCAAATATTTGAACGTCTGTATCATATCACCCCTGTTTCTCCTTTCCTCCAGGGTATACATGTTCAGGTCAGCAAGTCTCTCCTCATACATCTTGTAGCACAAATCCCATACCATTCTCATAGCTTTTCTTTGCACTGCTTCAATTCTTTTTACATCCTTAGCAAGATATGGCCTCCAAAACTGAACACAATACTCCAGGTGGGGCCTCACCAACGACTTATACAGGGGCATTAAAACCTCTTTTTTTCTGCTGGTCACACCTCTCTCGATGGACCCTTGGTCTTTTCCCAGTGTGGCATTACTTATACAGCCTAGCAACCTTCTAGCTACGGCCACCGCCTTGTCACACTGTTTCGTCATCTTCAGATCCTCAGATACTATCACCCCAACATCCCTATCCCCGTCCATACATATCAGACTCTCAGCGCCTAACACATACGTCTCCCGTGGATTTCTACTCCCTAAGTGCATCAGTTTGCATTTCTTTGCATTGAATTTTAATTGCCAAACCTTAGACCATTCTTCCAGCTTCCGCAGATCCTTTTTCATGTTTTCCATTCCCTCTCGGGTGTCCACTCTGTTACAAATCTTAGTATCATCCACAAAAAGGCAAACTTTAACTTCTAACCATTTGGCAATGTCACTCACAAATATATTGAACAGAATCGGCCCCAGCACCGATCCCTGAGGCACTCCACTACTCACCTTTCCCTCATCCGAGCAAATTCCATTAACCACCACCCTCTAGCGTCTGTCTATCAACCAGTTCTTAATCCAGTTCACCATGTCGGGTCCTATCTTCAGTTTATTCAAGAGCCTCCTGTGTATGGATTTTAAATTTTTTTGGATGTATATATTTTTATAGTCTTTCCTCTGATGCAGCCTTCGGGCGAAAACGTGGCCACGTTGAGTCATTTTCCAATAAAGATTTGCTGTGTTTTGAACTTCATTGTGATCCATTCTATTCTTCTGACCGCTTCCATCTACAGATCCGTACTGCCTCTCTTTTTTTGGTCCGGATCTTCTTGTGCATGTAAATGCCTCAAAAATATCCACTTTACGCCATAAGCACTATTCCATACTGGCATACATTTGCAAAGAGGGTACATGAGGGTAGAGCATTTGTGGGACATGGGTTGTGCTTCCCACTTACGTGCACAACTTATAGAATACTGTAAATTGCAAGTGCTGTTTGGCAGGCTTAGATGCACCCTTTTATGCCTGCTGTAAACCTGATGTAAGTGGGCAAGCCTACATTTAGGTGCACCAATGTGGGTTTACGATGCTATTGTATAATAGAATCTGGAAACCCCGAATGCCGTTATAGAATAGGTCCTCCCAATGCTGCATCGTGGTGCCTACATCTAAGCACCCCTTTATAGGATTCCCCCCTAAGGCATGAATATGCTTTTGCAAATAAACCCCATAGTTAGGATTATTTTTCCCTATGTACATCATCTTGCACTTGCCAACATTAAATTTTATCTGCTATTTTCATACCAAGTTCAGCCTCACAAGGTTCTCCTGTAGTTCTGCATAGTCTGCCTGTGACAAGGTGACAGAAAACAGTTTCAGGGCTCTCTAAGCATTTGAAACTGCCAAAAAGACATGACAGCGCATGACATTTCAAAAACCTACTGACATTCTGAGAAGGGAGAAATGTGTGATTTGGCTTCCTATCCTTTTGGCCTCTGAAAGATAGATATGTGATTAACATCAATGTGTGTGGGAGGTCTTGTGAGTCATTTTAGCCATGCTGCTTATAGAATATTTGTAGTTGTTATCTGGAACATACTTGATGCATACCGTAACTGATAAAAGTCTAGCACTTACTACCTTTCAAGTGGTTCCCTAGCAAGGCTGTGATTAGAATTTTTATAAATGTCTCTTCTACATGCAAGTATAGGCATGACAGTGATAAGCTTGTCTATAACCAGCTACTAGATAATGTTTATCATGTTTATCAAAGAGAAAAGATGATGCAACATTGAATTAAAAAAAGCTATTTATATCCGAGGTCACTGGGCCCCATATTCAGCGATATTTAATCAGCCAGGAATGGCTCCTGGCCAGTTAAATAGCACTAATATTCAACATGAGATAGCTGGTTATCTCTGCTGAATATTAACACTTAACAGCTAGCTATGTCATGCGACTTCGATGGAATTCGTTGACAGAGAAGGTGGTAAAAGCAGTTGGCTTAGCAGAGTTTAAAAAAGGTTTGGCTATCTTCCTGAAAGAAAAGTCCATAAGTCATTATTAAGATGCACTTGGGGAAAATCTATTGTTTATTTCTAGTATAAGCAGCATAAAATGTATTGTACTGTTTTGCGTTCTTGCCAGGTACTTGTAACCTGGAATGGCCACTGTGGCAACAGGATGCTGGGATTGATGGACCTTCGGTCTGTCCCAGTATAGCAACGCTTATGTTCTTATGTTCTGGTTAAGTGTGAATAGAGGTTAAGATAGACTACATAAATAGCAGGCTTATATTTAACCATTAAGCACTTAACCGGTTAGCGCTGAATATTGGCTTAACCAGTTAAGTAGCCATGGGAAAAACTGAAATTGGATATTCAATGCCAGTTGCCAGATACAGTCCAGCATTGAATATCTGGGATTAGCGTTCATCATGGCAGCTAACCATTCTGCGTGCCACCGGCTGAATAACGGGGGGACTGTATCCCCATTGGGGGTAATCTTATTAAAAAAAATTTCCTGTGTGTGAACCACTTTTTTTTTACATGT
This sequence comes from Microcaecilia unicolor, assembly GCF_901765095.1. Classification (NCBI taxonomy): domain Eukaryota; kingdom Metazoa; phylum Chordata; class Amphibia; order Gymnophiona; family Siphonopidae; genus Microcaecilia; species Microcaecilia unicolor. The sequence goes on along the minus strand of NC_044037.1, from coordinate 212,222,547 downwards.
GAAAAACTCTTGTTATAAAATTGCATACGGATATGTATGCCTAGAAAGAGCAACGCAAAATGTGCCCACTTTTACACTAACTGTGCATAGGTGCTTCCAGCAGACTACTTCCTCCTTTCCGTCGGGAAAAGATAAGTGCATTGCTTGCTACACAGAATTCTATAGGCTGTTTTCTATAAATAAGTTTAAATAGTCACAGGCAAAGTTGATTATGTTTTTATAAAGGGTTTTTATGGCCGATGATAGATTGGGGTCTAGTGAGTATTGCTCTAATTGAGCACTCTACAGACCGGTCCCGTAGGGTACTGTATTACCATGGAATTTTGAGGCTTTTTCCCTTTATTTTTTTATACAATTATCTACATTAATATCCAATTTGGTTTGGGGTTTTGCGGTCACATATTTCATGAAATATTCTGATACACAAATGCCTCCTAATTCTCACCCAAATTTCCAACTAGTGTGCAAATTAGCACATGCAACTTATAAAATAAGGTCATTTGCACGTGTATAATAATGAATTAATTAGCTGCTAATTGGCCTTAACAACCAATTGTTGGTGGTAATTGGTGCTAATTGGCAGTTATGCACATAACTGCCCCTAGTAGGTATCCTGTAAGTCATGTGCTCAAATTCTAGGGGGCATGTGTAGATCTTGGAGGGGCATGGGTGGGTCAGGAGCATGTCAAGCAGTTACACATGGCGATCAAAGAATCCTAGGATTAACATGCCTAACAGTTAGGCATCAGTATTTACACCAGCCATTGAGCTAGCATAAGAGCTCATGCCTAAAGTTGGAAAACATAAATGCAGACTCACTCTAGTATTCTATAACAGTAGTTGCACATGCAATTGCCATTATAGAATTCACACTGGGGGTGAATTCTATATATAGTGGCAAAAAAAATCAGAGCTGAAGAAAACATTATTCTATAAGCCATGCTTAAAGTTAGGCGTGGTTTATAGAATAGCTCTTACACCTGCGAATTGCATCTAACTTTAGGTATGGCAATTTGCACCAACTAAAATGTGGTGTAAATGTATGTGTCTAAATTAGTGCATAAATGCTAGGAACATCCACATTCTGCCCATGAACCTCCCATTTCTATGCCCACTATTTTTTTACTCGTGTGTAAAATGTAGGTGCAGATCCCATACCTAAATGTAAATGTGTAAATTCCAATTAAATCTAATTAGTGCCAATAATTGCTTGTTAAAAAGCCGATTATTGGCATTAATTAGATCATTCAATTAAATTATGCACAAAAAATTGGATGCAAGCCCGACTTTGTGCGTGCAAATTTTGGCGACTTTTATAGAATGAGGGGGGTTAGCACATATCATCCTGGTGCCTAACTTTAGCAGATTGATAGAGAATTACCCCCATAGAGAGTAATCCTATAACTGTGCATCTATATTTAGCCACCTTTTCTATAAAGATCAGTAGGTGCCTACTTTCTTTTACAGAATACTAGCATAACCAAGTATACATGAATGTATGTGGCACTGTTCCTTCTAAGCTGAGCGGGAGTCCTCTGACTGCATTGCCACCAGTGGAGGGTGGTGATTCAATATTGTGTTTTTGATGGCTAGAGACAGGCAGACTCCCTAGGGTCCTGCAGAACTTGCCTGTCCTTCACTATTGAAAATGTGATAATGAAACAATGCCTCCCCCCCCACTAGCAGGACTGCGGATGGAGGACTCCCTTCTGCTTAGATGCAACAGTGGTATTTGGTTAGGGGTGAGTACTTAATGCCAGCCATAGAGCTGTAATAAATGCTTGTGCCTAAATGCTAGAGCTATGCACATAGGATTAGATTCTATATATCACACTTTTAAAAAAATGAGTACCGGCAAAAAATATGCCTAGGCATATTCTATAAACTATGCCTAAATTTAGGCACACTTTAGAGAATACACCTAAATTTCTGAGCGGTTTATAGAATACGCTGAGTACCAGTCCGCACGACTAAATTTAGTTATGGGCAATTGTGCTAAATAAAACTTGGGGTAAATGCCAACACTCAAATTAGGCACAGACCAGGTGTATTCTATAACAACGTGCATAGATTTTAGAAATGCCCATGACCCGCCCATGACCACACCCATTTCCAACTATGTGACTTAGAATTTACGTGCAACACGTTACAGAATATAGACAGTTGTGCATGTAAATTCTAAGTAATGCCAATTAATGTCAATAATTGCTTGTTAATTGCAATTATCAGCACTGACAGGCTTGTTAACTAAGGGGTCCTTTTACAAAGGCATACTGAAAAATAGCTTGCGGTAGTGTAGGCATGGGTTTTGGGCGCGTTCCGATCCAATTTTTAGTGCGCCTGTAAAAAAGGCTTCTTTTTTTTTTTTTTTGCTGAAAATGGACATACAGCAAAATCAAAATTGCCGCGTGTCCATTTTGGGTTTGTGACCTTATCACCAGCCATTGACCTAGCGGTAAAGAATCTGGGCAGTAATGACCTACGTGTGTTAAATGCCACTTGGCATGCGTCCATTATGTGCACCAGAAAATAAATAAATATTTTTCAGACACGCATAACGGGCGCGTGCCAAAAATGAAATTACCACAAGAGTCACGCTGTAGTCGAGCAGTAACTCCATTTTGGTATGTGTTGGGCACATGTAGACGTTACGCGGCTTAGTAAAAGGGCCCCTAAATTAACAGATGTTTCAGAACTCAGTAGTTTGTTATTTGGATTGCCACGGACAGAACACTTGAAGAAATTAAAGTGGTATCGTGTGAAATATAAATTGCTTTTGATGTTGCACAATGTTTTGCATCAGGAATCTTCTGCACGTTTGAAACAAGCAGTACCAAGGTATGTTTCATCTCGTCAATTGAGGTCATTGATGTGCTGTGATTTTGTCAGATCTGATTTAATTTGAGTGTGTTTGGATATAACTAGAAGAGGAACTTTTTCAGTGACTGGACTGGTAGACTGGAATAAGCTACCAAGTGGACTCAAAAATGAGTGAAAAGTACAAATATTTAAACGATAACTAAAGGCACACTTGTTGTGCTCAGAATATGTGACTGCTGGTGTTGACTCTTTGATTATCTGAGGGAGCTGTACACTGTTATTTTTTTACTTGTTGATGTATTATAAAGATTTTGTTTAGTATTTGTTTTTATATTTATTTATTTGTTACATTTGTATCCCACATTTTCCCACCTATTTGTAGGCTCAATGTGGCTTATTTAGTACCGTTAGGCATTTGTCAAGACCGGTAGAGAAACAAATACAAGGTGATAGTGGTTGAATAAAGGTACATGTGTTTCAGGTACAATGGGATCAAGGAGAGGAGAGGTTATATAGAGGGGAATAATCAAACGGCGCCGGCGAAATTGATGGCCGGCCATCTTCGGGCCCAGCGCCGTAAGTGGGCGGAGCCAAGCGTATTTTAAAAATATGCTTGGCGCCGGCCAAATCACTCGCCGGGTTTAGAATAGGATCGCTGGTGGATTGCCGGGTTTAGATGAGATGATCGGCTCCAATTTTCAGCCATAATAGAAACCGGACCCGGCCATCTCAAACCCGGTGAAATGCAAGGCTTTTGGCAGTGGGAGGAGCCAGCATTTGTAGTGTACTGGCACCCCTGACATGCCAGGACATCAACCGGGCACCCTAGGGGGCACTTAAAAAATCTTAAAAAATAAAATAAAATTAGCTTCCAGGTGCATAGCATCCTTCCCTTGTGTGCTGAGCCCGCCAAATCCCCCCTCAAACCCACAGCCCACAAGTCTACACCATTTCCATAGCCCTAAGGGGTGAAGGGGGGCACCTACATATGGGTACAGTGGGTTTTGGGGGGTTTTGGAGGGCTCAACATTGACCACCACAAGTGTAACAGGTGGGGGGGGGGATGGGCCTGGGTCCACCTGCCTGAAGTGCAGTGCACCCACTAAAAACTGCTCCAGGGACCTGCATACTGCTGTCAGGGAGCTGGGTATGACGTTTGAGGCTGGCATACTGGCTGGCAAAAAAATGTTTAAAATTTTTTGTGTGTGTGGGAGGGGGTTGGTGACCACTTGGGGAGTAAGGGGAGGTGATCCCCGCTTCCCTCCGGTGATCATCTGGTCAGTTGGGGCTCTTTTTTGGGACTTGGTCCTAAAAATACATGGACCAAGTCCGCCCGGCGAAATACTCGTTCGAGCCAGCGGTTTTTTTTCATAATAAGGTGAAGCCAGCCATCTCGTAACCTTGCCCTGCTCCGCCCCCCTTCCCGCCTTTGCTACCCTACCAACACGCCCCCTTGAAGGTTGGCTGGCGCCGCAACAAAAAAGCAATTGGGGCCAGCCAAAATCGGCTTTCAATAATACCGATTTGGCTGGAATTGAGAGATCACCGGCGATCTCCCGATTTGTGTAGTTAGATCACCAGCGATCCCTTTCGAAAATAAGCCTGATAGTGTCCATTATGAGCTTTGGTTTTGCTGTGTTGCAGGGTGTAGGCATTTATGTTGGGTCGGTAGGGTATGCCTTTTTGAACAGGTTGGTTTTTAGTGATTGCCTGAAGTTTAGATGGTCGTAGGTTGTTTTCACAGCTTTTGGCAGTGCGTTCCATAGTTGCGTGCTTATATAGGAGAAGCTGGATGCATAGGCTGCTTTGTATTTAAGTCCTTTGCAGTTGGGGTAGTGGAGGTTTAGGTATGTTTGAGATAGTCTGGTTATGTTTCTGTTTGGTAGGTCTATGAGGTCTGTCATGTATCCTGGGACTTGGCCGTAGATAATTTTGTGGACCAGGGTGCAGATTTTGAAGGCAATACATTCTTTGATTGGAAGCCAGTGCAGTTTTTCTCGGAGGGGTTTGGCGCTTTTGAATTGCAATTTGCCAAATATCAGTCCGGCTGCTGCATTTTGAGTGGTCTGGAGTTTCTTTGTGAGTTGTTCTTTGCATCCCGCATAGATTCCGTTGCAGTAGTCTGCATGGCTTATTACCATTGATTGTATTAAGTTGCAAAATATATCCCCTTGGGAAGAAAATTTTTTTGCGTTTAAGTTTCCACATTGCGTGGAACATTTTCTTTGTTATGGAATTCACTTGGTTCTCAAGTGTGAGGTTGCGGTCGATTGTAACACCGAGTATTTTCAGACTGAGATGGGAAGGGAGTGTTCTGGGGTGATTAAGGTTGTGGGTTTGTACGTATTGTATTGAGAGGATAATGCAGTGTGTTTTTTTAGTGTTCAGTTTCAGTTGAAAAGAGTTTGCCCATGAGTCCATGGTGTTCAAACCGAGTTTGATTTTGCTGGTGATTTCTGTTAGATCATGTCTGAAGGGGATGTAAATAGTGACATCATCTGCATAGATGAACAGGTTGAGTCCTTGCTTTGATAAGGATTTGGCCAGTGGGATCATCATTATGTTGAAAAGTATTGGTGATAGTGGTGATCCTTGGGGTATGCCACAGTCTGCTTTCAAAGGTGGTGATATGTTTAAGTTTGATTTCACTTGGTATGTTCTGGTGGTTACAAAGCCCTTGATCCAGCTGAATATATTTCCACCAATCCCAAAGTAGTCTAAGAGTCTTAGTAGTATATTGTGGTTTACCATGTCGAATGCGCTCGACATGTCGAATTGGAGGAGAATTATGCTTTTACCTATACCTATTTCCTGTTTGAATTTAGCCAGAAGAGTGACTAGCACTGTTTCGGTACTGTGGAGGGGGCAAAATCCCGATTGTGATTCATGTAGTATTGAGAACTTATCCATGTAGTCAGTGATCTGTTTGGTTACCATGCTCTCCATCAGTTTGACTGCTGGTGGGATAGATGCAACTGGGTGGTAGTTGGCGAGTTCGGATATTTTTTCTTAGTATCTTTTGGGATTGGGGTGAATAGGATGTTGCCGTATTCCTCGGGGAAAAGACCTTGTTGGAGCATGTGGTTTAGGTGAGATGTAAGGTCTGTTATTGTCTTGTCCACAAGGAGGGTGAGCCCTTAGGTCCTGCAAGGCCCAAAAGGACCTCAAAGGACAGCCGCGCAACCCCAAGTCTTCACCCGCAGCGACCGCCGTTCACCAAGGGTTGAGCCCCCAGCTGCAGGCGGTCAACGGGACTTCAGGAACCGCGGGGTTACCGGACTGGCCTGGGCTGGAACCGGGAGAGAAGCGGGCAGGTGGAAAGAAGAGTCCAAAGACTGGCAGCAGATCAGGACCGGCAGCAAAAGCGTAGTCGGGGTCAGGCAAGAGGTCAAGGCCGGCGGCTAGTAGAGAAGTCAAAGTCAGGCTGGAGGTCGAGGCAGGCAGCTAGGCAGAGATACCAGGAAACAGTCCAAATTCCAAAATCTGCAAAACCAGGAAAACAACAAAACACAGGAACCACGGAGATAGGCTTTGGGAACAGAACCTGAAGCAAAGTGCTAGCTCAGTTCCCTTCTTTAAATACAGTACAACATCAGCCACCCCGCCCCCGTAGGAGCAGCCCACCAATCCGGCCCTAGGTATCGGCAGAGCCCCTCTGATTGGCTCTGTCCGATTTTCCAGGTGGGACCACCAACTTGGCCTCCCAATCCGGCGCCTCAGAGGCGGAGCTCCGGGCCCTCCTGCCCAGGAGGGAGAAAGACGCTGACCATCGCGTCCTGGCACCGCCTCCTTTGGCGGCGCGAACATCGCCCCCACAACCGGCGACCGAGAGACCGGCGGCCGGAACGGCCATCACTGCGGCGGGGCCCGACTCCACGCCGAGGCCTTCGGGCTACTACCCCTCGCCGCGGAGGACGCTGGCTCCCGCCCCCCCCCCCCGCAGAAGAGCAGGTAGGGGCGCGGGACGCGACAGTTATGAAGTGGTCAGGGACAGATTTTAGTAGCTAACTGGGGCAGGTATCCAGTTTGCAATGGGTGCTGGAGAACCTTTTGATCGCCCAAGTGACTGATTCGATGGTGATGAGTGTGAAGTTTGACCAAGTTCGATCAGCTGGGTGTTCTCCAGGGTTTGGGTCGAGACTATTAATGAAGTTCTCGGTGTCAGTGTTGTCCTGAGGTAGCGTTTTGCGTAGGTTTGTAATTTTTTCATTGAAGTATTTAGCGAGTTTGTCTGCAGATGGGATGTCTGTATTGGTAGCAGTGACCGTTGTAGTGTCTAGTAGTTTGTTCACAAGTTGGTATAGTTTCTTCGTGTCTTTGTAGTCAGGTCCTATTTTAGTTTTATAGTATGTCCTTTTGGTCTGTCTTATTGTGTATTTGTATTTTCTTTGTGTCTGTTTCCATGCATTGAGTGTGTGTTTATCTTTTATTTTTTTCCATGCTTGTTCGAGTTTCCTGGATTGTGTTTTTAGTTTTTTCAATTCGTCGTTAAACCAAGGTATAGAGTTATGCCTACATGAGGTTCTTGTTCGTAAGGGTGCTATTTCATCTAATATGTTTCTGCATCTTTTATCCCAATCTGTGAGGTAATGTGTGGAGTCCGTTTGAGCTGTCCATTCGTTATTGTATATCAGTTGCCAGAATGTTTCTGGGTCTATTTGGCCTCTTGTGCTGTAGGTTGTGTGTTCATGTGTGCGATATGAGCCCTTCTTCCGCCATTTTAGTGATAGGTTTAGTTTGAAATGATCAGTCCATGGTATTTCTGTCCATTTAGTATGTGTTATTATTAGGTTCTGGTCTGTTGGCAATTTGTGTGAGATGAGGTCCAGTGTATGCCCTTTGACATGGGTTGCTTGCATTTGTGGCCATGTGAGGTCCCATGAATGGAGGAATTCCTTACAATCTCATGCATTGGTGGAGTTTGGGTCTTCTAGGTGAAAGTTGATGTCTCCTAGTATTAGTGTGTTGGAGTTGGTCGTACATGTGTTTGAGATGAAGTCAGTGAAGATAGTCTAGCCTTCGTTCCAATTTCCTGGTGGTCTATAAAACGGACAGAGTTCAGATGATCAAGCAGAGTCTTGTTGTGGATTCTGATTGAGGCTATTTCAAGTTGGGGTGTTATGGACTCGGCGGTGGTTTCGATGGTGAACTGGGATCAATAGATTAATGCTATGCCTCCACCTCTCTTTTCCTAGGATTATGGGGTCCTTTTGGTCGTGGATCCAGGTTTCATTGATGAAGAGTAGATCAAGGTTTTCTGACATGATCCAGTCTGTTATTATTGTCATTTTGTTTACTACGGATCTAGCGTTGATGTAGCCCATTTGAATGTTTTGGTATGGGTCAGCTATGTTTGGTGTTATGTGGATTTTTGTTAATTGTCGTTTCTTTGTTGTAGTGGGTTTATTGTGGGGGTTCTTTCCCTTCTGTTGGATTTGACCGCATGTTGGTGTTCTTCCTTTGTTTTGGTTATTATCAGGTTGATGAGGTAGGTTGTGTCTGGTCAGTCTTTGGGGATAATGTAGTATGGGGATGATGTTGCTTTCTGCGAGTGGGGTAGTTAGTGTTAGGTGGATCAAAGATAAGGAGTAGATTACTAGGAGTAATTTGGAGGTGTTCATATTGGTGATAGTTCAGTTTGAGCTCGTAGTAGGCTGCGTTCTGTAGGGAGCGTGATAAGTCTTGGGTCTATGGATTATTTTTTTTTTTGGATGAGTGTAGGTAATTTACTCACAGTCAGATGATTTGCTCACAGTCAGGTAAATTAGCTGGAAGGGATGAGTGTAGATGGATGTAGATGATTTACTCACAATCAGGTGAGTTAGCTGGGAAGGAGTTGGGGAAGGAGGCAATAGCTTTCTCATCTTAGTTCCTTTTATCTTCTTTTCCATCTTATACTTTTTAATATTATGCACTATTGAACTTTTATTGTAAATGGCCCAGATGCCAGCTGGCAATCGGCAGTATACCAAATAAACTAAAATAAATTCAATGCCAGAACTAATCTAGGTACCAGCATTTAATATCAGGTCATAGGAAAGTTGCCTAAAGTTATCCAGATGTCAGCCAAACTGGTGACTGGATAACCTCCCAGAACTACTAACTAGCTATGTCCCTCACTCTGCCCCTAGATCTCCCTGTCAGTAACTGGATACTGCCAGAGCAGTCTCTGCTAACATTCAACAGCAGTAACCAGTTAAGCGCCCCTGAATATCAGCGGCAAAGCCAGCTAGCAGGATTTAACTAGGTAGGAGCCTTTCTACCTGTAGGGAAATTACTGAGTTAATCATTTTAACATATACTAAACAAGTGTAGATTATAAGAAAAGAAATGGCTTCTGACCATGTGTGTTACAAGAAGAACTGAATGTTCTTAGATATGCTTTTTGGCTAGCTTGTAAAAACCTCCTAATGGTCTAAAACTGTAACATGTTCAGCCAAGCTTAAAAGATATGCTTCATGTACAGCTGCACGTAGATGAGAGTCTAAAAAGGTATGTAAGAAACAGGAAGGTATGGGGAGGGCAGACAACTTCATGAGGGTATGCTGGATTTGTCTCCTTGCAAGAAATAAAACTGCTTTAAGCCTGACTTGGTCTCGTGGTGTTCGTGAGTATCATTGGTAAAATTATTTTAACACTACCCATTGAATCTCACTGAATATCTACCCCCATGTGACTAGTTCAGAACTGATAAAGAACATTGGTTTACACTTGTTTATAAACATGACAACATTTCTAACATCACTGTAATCATCAACATGTCCCATGATAGATGTTGATGATGAAAATTAGAATGAATTCTTGTTCTACCCTACTCTTTAGGAAGTACTCATGAGATATAAGTTCTCTTTAGAAATGTTTTTGTATCATTTATGTGGAAGCTAAGGAGCATGTGGTCTTGTTTTCTGAAAATATGAGAAATCTTCTAGATTTCCTTTATCTGCTGAGTTAGAAAAACCTGAGACAGATCTTGTCAAACATCTAACAAGTCAGATTTTGATGTTGACACATGTTGAAATGACTTGGTTAAGCAGACAATTACTGGAAGAGATTGCTTTTCCGAGATAGAGTTGGGTAGAAAAAAATCATATTTCAAAAGCCATAGTTCAGGTGGATACATTTATTATCTATTTTACCATCAGGTACCAGAATTTTAATTACTCATTTCAACTTCAATTTTGCATTTTGACATAAAGTATTCTTATATAGGTGAAATTTGTTTCTGTTCTGATAAGAAATGATTTTGAAATCACAGTCCTAGATTTGGTCACAACAATGATTCAAGGTCAAAAAATACTCATTGAATTCTAATTCAAGTAATGTTTGTTAACTCCAATTGACAGCACTGATTAGCTAAACAGTTAGTTATGTGCATTGTTACAGAACACGCTTCAATTTCCATGTGGAAATTAAGGCGTGATATATAGAATCCCAGGGTATGTGTATAACTGCCATTATAGAATACTAGTGTATGCTGGCATCAACATGCCTATGTTTAGGTACTAACAGTTACGACAGGTCTATGGCTGGCATAAATATAACTGCCTAAATGTGACATTTACATACCTAATTCATATTATTTTATAAATTAAGCACATATTTGTAAGCCCCATCTATTCCCTGGCCATGCCCCTCCCACTAAGCTATTTTAGCACAGAATTATAAATATTGGTTAGGTGCATTACTGGCATTTATGTGTGTCAGTGCATACTTATGTGTGTAAATTGAAGTATTCTATAAATTTAAGCATGCAAATTGTACTTAAATATCGGCAACTGGATCTTCATTCCCGAGCACAGAAAGATAGTTTTCCCACTGAATATATCCAAGGGTAGCAGTCATATTTAGCAACAAATGCTATATTGAATGACCCAGCAAAGGAAGCATAGAGGCAGGCAGCCAAACACATGGCCTTACTAAATTACACATCTTTACATGAAGGTTTAATTGTGGATAAACAAGCCAATTCAACTACTTTTCAATAGAACCTGATGACATATCAGCTGTGCATATTATATATTTCACAGAGTCACAGGCAGACATAGAATAAATATAAAAATTCTATACAGATGGAGGAACAAGTGAAGAAACTGTACTTACACATGTCTAAAAAGAATCACCAACCCAAACTGTTCTCTTCAGAATCAAAAAGCCAGAAGGCAAATACTTAGCTGGCAGAGTTGCTAGATTAAGCTAAACGCTGACACCCTTTGGTGATTTAAATATGGAGCATTCCTTAATTTGGCAATCTGACTCCAGCAAGGCTACTACCGTGTTTCCCCGAAAATAAGACAGTGTCTTATATTAATTTTTGCTCCCAAAGGTGCACTAGGTCTTATTTTCAGGGGATGTCTTATTCGGGAGTAGTTGGGGGACTATGGCGGTCGGGAACAGTATTGAAGTGGGGGGGGGGGGGGACGGTATCCTGCAGGAGTAGGCCGTGGTTCGCCTATCTGTCCACAGTGACTGCAGGACTCGAGCGGAGCAGAGCCGCCCTGGCCAGGCTGGGAATGGAGGAGGGGTATGCACTAGGGAAGGTAATGGAATGTGGGGCCGGGCTGCTCTGGCTGGGGGTCTCGGGAGGTTGTGAGAGGGCTTAGGGCGCAGGATCATCCCTACCGTATTACAAACGTAAAAAAAAAAATTCTACGGTAGCTCCGTTCCCAGTTGGTGGCACTTTATGCGCTCCTCCTGTACATTCGCAACACTTTCCATCCTTCTAGTCTGACTTAGCCCTTGGGCGATGGAGCAGCGCCGAAAGGGCTCGGTTACTCATTTTCTTTTCTTTTATTATTTCTGCAAGGGGGATGTTTCTTTTCTTTCCGGGCTCACTTACCGGTAGTTGATCTTCACAAAAGCGTTAAGTAGGATGGTAGGAATCCGCTGGACAATAGATTTTCCACCTCAGTCTTGTTTCTTTAATGTTATTTCGTCTTTGGGTTGCAGCGAAAAAAATTAAGGTTTTTGTGTCCATGTCCCATCGGGGCCAAACAAAAACGTTGCTAGGTCTTACTTTCGGGGGAGGCCTTATATTTAGCAATTCAGCAAAACCTCTACTAGGTCTTATTTTCAGGGGATGTCTTATTTTTGGGGAAACAGGGTACTAGGATTCATTTGTAGCCATTTGATAGATGGAGCCATAGGGTAGAAGAATGCGGAGATCACTCCTCACCCCCCCCCCCCCCACACACACATACATACATTCCCTAGATTCCCAGAGTGACTCAGTCCCAGGGCATAGGAATAGGTGGGCAAGGTGTTCGCCCAAATATTTATTGATATAAAGGGCAAGGCTAGGTAGGGAGCTTGCAGAGGACATTGTCCCATCAGGGAGCAGAGGGAGTTCAGGGAGTAATCTGGGTCTCCAACTCGGGCAATGAGGGCCCTTTTATAGAAGCAGCCACTTTGAGAACTGCATCTTTTTAATTTCAGTAGCTTTGATAAAAATAAATACATCTGCAGAAATATACAGTAGGTATTCTTTTTAGGAAAAAAGGGCCCATGAAGCCTTTTCTGCATGCTTGTTCACAGTGTTTAGCATTAGTGAGCTGCATTGCCTGACTTTGCATCACTGCAACTCATTAATAGCAAATTTAAATACATTTTAGTAAGGAGCAGATTTCAAGTTAGCAATGTGAAGTGTACTGTTGTGAAGTGACTTTACAAATATGTACTTCCCATTAAATAGCACAAAGGGCTGGATTCTATATATATGGCAACTAAAATCTAGGTGCATCCAATTCACATGCCTAGTGGAATTCTATAAGCACCATCTATATTCAGACGCAGTTTATAGAATAGTGCGTAGGCCAGGTGGATGCACCTAGCTTTAGATGCAGTCACTTACATCAGTGAAAAGCTGGTGTAAATGCCTGCGCCTAAATCTAGGTACGTTCCCCGAATTATATAACCACGCATGTAGATTTGATTGATGGTCTTGACACAGCCATACTCCTCCCATGACCATGCCACCTTTTTGGCTGCACGAGTGGAATTTATGCATGCCACTTTTTAGAATATGCCTATAAAGAATGCATAAATTACAATTATGTTCAATTAGTGTTGATAATTGATCATTATTTGTCAATTATCAAGACTAATTGGCTCGTTACTTAAGTTAGCAGCATGCGTAAATTGGCCATGCACACAAATTTATGCATGCTACTCAGTGTGCCATGTATAGAAGACGGGGAAAGATGCCTTAAAATTGAGATTTTTGTGAGTTTGTAGGCATTATCCTCTGGATTCTATATAGTGTGCTCAGAGATCCGCGCAGAAATTGGTGCAGATTCTATAACAATGTGCATAACTTATGTAAGAGGGAACCTGGAACCAAGGAAGAAATCCCCATAGTTCCACCAGTTTTCCCTCTTATTTCAAGGTAGAAATATAAAAGGAAGAAATTCAATGTAATGAAGGACTTTCCCAGTACAGGGAGGACGTAGAGTACTGGAAGAGGAGGAGGGGAGATCTAGGCAGGATCTGCTAGGACCGGTTCAAAGGGGAAAGGTTCTCAAGGGAGGAGCTAGATGCTATAAAATCTCCCAGTGAGTTAGACTTAGAGGATCCCATGGAGGTGGAGGAGTATCCCTGAATCAAGGAAACCAGAACTTTTGATGAAGAGGTATCCGTCCCTAGGGATCCCGGGGAAGAGATGGAGGTTCAGTACCTTTAACAACTGGTGAAAGCAGTGGCGTAGCTAAGGGTGGGCTTGGGTGGGCCCAGGCCCACCCACTTTGGGTTCAGGCCCACCCAGTAGCAGCATACCTATGATGTGGCTGGCAGGGATCCCCAAGTCCCACCAGCCGAAAACTCCCAACAAGTGTCCCTCCTGCATACCTTGTAAGTAGCAGATCTTCACCTGCAGTGAGCAGTGACATACATACTGCTCGCACCGGCCCCACAGCCTTCTCTCTGATGTATTTCTGCCTAGGCGGAAACAGGAAGCTGCATCAGAGGGAAGGGTGTGGGGCCAACATGAGCAGTGTGTATTAGTTGCTGTTTGCTGCTGGTGAAAATCTGCTATTTAAAAGGTATACAGGAGAGGGGGGATGTTTGAGAGACCATATGGCATGCAGGCGAGAGAAGGAGAGACCAAATCACCTGTGGGACGGGGCGAGGTTCTTCTGCCCACCCATCTTGGGCCCAGGCCCACCCAAAATTGGGTGTCTGGCTACGCCCCTGGGTGAAAGGTAGCAGTCAGCAGTGTCTCTAAACAAGAATCAAATGATTAACCTATGAAGAAATAGGATACCTTTCTTTTTCCTTTCTTATGTGAAGTCCCTGTTACTGGCAGAAGTGGGTCACACTGCAGTCTAAGCCTTCTGTAGTGTGAGAAAAGGGTTGGGTCTGCCAGCCTTTGAGCCCTAGGCTTGCTGAGGAAGAGGGCTCAACTCTTAAAAGTGGAGGGAAGGCATTTTGTTAAAGTGCTTTGTTTTGGTTCCTTGAAATGCGTGACTGTGTTGAAGATAAAGATAAACCATAAGAAGAGTTTTCTTTGATGAACTGCTGGAGAACTTTGCTAATACAGCTTGGAACCAGCTGTCATTAATTGGGACTGAGCATGGTGGGGGATGGGACGAGGAAGGGTTCAAACTCATTGATTCATTTGGAATTAATTTGCATATTGCTTTACTTTCCTCTTTCATGAACATTGAGACGTTGTTTTTCCTTCTCCAAGAATAAAAAGGAAAGAAACAATTAACAAGGTAACTGTCCTGTTATCCCTGTTGGGAAAAGGATTTCAAAGAATTGACTGAGATTCACTTACCTTAAAGGAAGAGGGGACTGCTTAGCTAGACTGTGTGAACAAAGAGAAGGGTTTTGAGTGGTGGACAAGTTCCCTATAGACTCCTTTTTGTGGAAGGAAGTTCTAACTCTATGCTCCTAAATAAGGGCATATTATGCTCATAGATTTAGCATACATTTAGAAGCATAAATTATGCTCCAAAAGTATGAGTGTACTCATAAATTTAGGAGTGTAAATGTGGTAACATAAACTTTATAGAATAAGGTACTTTGTGCTGTTTGTTATGTTATGTGCACTTTTGCAAAGTCGTTTCACGCTTTAGTAGATGAGGCCCAAAGGGAATTACAGTAATCTAAATGTCCCATAATAAAGGTATGAACAACTTTGATTATGGGTGCACATAAAGATAACTTGTAACGAAATAAAACAAGAGCCACATTATTCACCTGAAACTGTATCCTCAAGCTAGGATTAAAAGGAGCCCACAGGATCTTGATTGTAATTTTAATCAACATTTGACTATCCATCATCACCAGAGAGAGAAAATTCATAAGAGCAGCAGTTTGTACCCACAACACTTCAGGTTTTTTTCCGGGTTCACAAGTAAACTATTATTCTTCATCCAAGGGAAAATAGACGCTAAACACACTGATCAGGTCATTTTTTAAAATCATGAACATTCCTTAATTCAATAATAATTTGCATATCATCAGCCTAGTAAAAATGATCTTTTAGGAGTTTACCAACTGGAGTAAATACCAATTACATAATAAAGATGATAAATACTACCAGCTGGAATAAATGCCAATTAAAGAATAAAGGCCATAAATAGACCCCAATTTTTAATTTTCTGATTCTAGAACTGAAATAGTAAACAAACCAGTCCTATGTCTGATATCCATTGCCAATAACTTCTAATCAAGCAAGTCAGATTTTCAGCTGGTGTTGTTAATGTGCACTAATGCTGTTAACATGTTTTATTTGAAACTAGGTCCTATTTATTATCAAATGGGGCCTGTGGTAAAAGAAGGCACATTAATGATGTTGGAGCATGCTAATGTGGTAGTACATGTCAGTAACGCTAGATGTATATCATTTATTTTCTTTGTTTAGGAACATTTGTTATGCTTGGCTTATTACACGCATGTATTGTATTGTAAAGCTGGCCTCCATTGTCCATTTGTTAGACTGTGCCTTGTTTGGACTGCATTGGATGACTCTGTAGTTATAACGTTTTGAAGATGTAGTACTTATATGTATTATTCTGCATGTTTTATTGTACTCTGCCCTGGATAATGGCAGATTATAAATATTAATAAATGCAAATCAATCACCAAAACAGTAATACTTCACTATAAACACTGTGTTCAGTCTTACATACTCCAAAAAGTTCTATATGTTTATATATGAAAAATAGGAAGGAAAAGCCTCAGACTTCTCACGGGTGCTTTTATACTTTTCTACCCATTTATGTATCCATCAAAGGCATAAAAACCTTCCAACCTCCCTACTTTCACTCAAACTTTATTTTTAATTAACACGTTCTAAAAAAAATGAGCTTAGTTTCATGGTATCCCCCAGGAAACTAAGCTGAGAAGCTAAGTACAATTTAAATTAAAGTTTTTTTGGGACATGTTAATTAAAAATAAAGTTTGAATGAAAGCAGGGAGGTTGGAAGGTTTTTATACATGTGATGGATATATGAATGGGTAGAAAAGTATAAAGCAAGGCTGCCAAGAAACTGAACTGGGCCCGGGGCAGGGCCGCTCCCGCCCCCCTCCCCCCCAAATCGTCATCCACTGCCGCCTCCCCCTCTGATTGCTGCTGCTGCCACCCCCCGATCGCTGCTGCCCCCGATTGCTGCTGCTGCCACAACAGGATTGAAATACCTTGGCTGCCAGGGATCCCAAGACCCCGCCAGCAGAAGACATCTTTCTCCAGCGCTGACTGCCTGCCCCTGCGGCTGCTTTTCCTGTCAGGGCTTGCTCGGTTTCAAAACTGAGCATGTGCACCTGAAAGGAAAAGCAGCCACTCAGCAATGGGCAGAAGAGCAGCGCTGGAGGAAGTTCCGGGTCCTCCCCAAGGGGGACCAGGCGCTAGAGTTTTCTCTCTCCTGCTTCTGTCGGGATGCGATTACTCGGGTCCCGTCAGGAGCAGGAGAAAGAGAGAGACCCCGGTGCCGGGCCCCTCTTGGAGGTAAATTCCCCTCCCCCCTCTGTTCCCCCCTCTTGGCAGCCCTGGTATATAGGCACCTGCCAGAAGTCTGAGGTTTTTCCTTCTTATTTTTCATATATAAATGTTTTGGAGTATGTAAGACTGAACACAGTGTTTACAGTGAAGTATTACTGTTTGGTGAAATATTAATAAATGAAATAAAATTTATAGGAGCAAAAGCAGCTGAGCGGTCTAAAGAATCTGTAATAATGTCTAGTCCTCTATTCAAGCATCAATGTAAATCATCCATCACTAAAAGAAACAGCACTTCAGCGCTAAATCCTTGGCAAAACCCTGATTAGTTAGTATTCAAAAGCTTTTAATCATCCATAAATTGCTGTTACTGAATTGCAACTGTATGCTCTATTAACATCCTTAAGAAAGAGAGGTTTGAAATATTCCTATAATTTCCTACCAATGGAGCATCACAATTATTCTTCTGTAAAACTGGAAGAACAATTGCAGCCTTTAATTTTATCTGAAAACACTCCTGAAGGCGGCAAGGAGTCAGTATGTCTACCACCATTTTTCTCTATATGCATCCTAGAGGATCCACTTGAGTTTGTCCATCTGTTTTAATTTGGGCATCAGTCAGGAGAGTAAAGAACTTTCCAAAAAGACAACATTGCTAAAAGGAATGCGCCGCCTGTTTATTATTTAATTGCTTCTAAATTAAAGCTATTTTTGACTCATAAAAGGCAGTAAATTATTGGACATTTATCCAAATCCAAATCCAAATCCTAGCTTTCACATAAGCTCTATCTTTAGATTGTAAGCTCTTTGAGCAGGGACTGTCCTTCCATGTTAAACTGTACAGCGCTGCGTAACCCTAGTAGCGCTTTAGAAATGTTAAGTAGTAGTAGTAGTATATGACTGGGACCATGACAAAGAACATTTTTGGTTGATTAGCAAGCAGAGAAATTTGCTGAATAAAATAATTTTACTTTGCTTCCTTAATTCTCTTGTTAAACACTACCAGTTGTAACTCTCTCTTGACTGTTTTCAGTTCTTGAAACAACACAAAAAAATCATTCTAAGCACCTATCAATCCTTTTCAAATCACAAAGGGGTCCTTTTACTAAGCTGCTGTAAAAAGTGTGGGTGAGTGTTTTGGGTGTGTTTTTACCACGGTTGGGAAAAAGCTTTTTTTGTAATGGGCTGGGAAATGGGCATATACTCAAATTAAAACTAGTGTGTACCTATTTGTGGCCTGATCCCTTACTGACACCCACTGACTTAGTGGTAAGGGCTCACACGCTACCCACGCAGTAGCCATGCAGTGTGCGCCAACTGCTGATTACCGCTAGGAACACCCCCCACAGTAGAAAATAGAAAATTATTTTCTATCGCAGGATTTGACACATGCCAAATTCAGAATTACCACCAGGCACGTGTGCTAGGCTGGCAATAATGCCAATATGGCACGCGCTAGCCGCACATTAGCTCTCCCGCAACTTAGTAAAAGGGCCCCAAAGTTCTGAAATAAAAACTAAAGGGTTCTCTTCAGCCTGGATTAATTTCTGTCCTTTAGATAAGCAACAGTATCTATCATTTCAGATAAAACTCTCTATAAAGAAACATAGAAAATGAAGGCAGATAAAGACCAACTGGCTGATACTCAGCCGGTGGTGGCCAGCATTTTTTAAAATGCTGACTGTCGCTGATTAAATTAACCCAGCATATTCAATGCTGGGCCATATCCGGGCACCGGCACTGATTATCCGGTTTAATTATGGATGTCCTGGTTACCAGAGCTTATGTGGGTCCCGACTGACTATCAACCAAGACCAGCATAATTTTTTTAAAACCCAGGCCAGCCCCCCCCCAATCCTCCCTCCCAGCCCCCAAGAAAATAGAGGGCTGCCCCAACCCCCACTCACTTCCTTAGGCCCTCCCAGGTCTACCTGGAGAAGTCCCTGGTGGTCTACAGGAAAACTGGGCAGGAGTGATGTCCACTCGCTCTTGCCCAGCACTGACTTGAAGTTCCAAATAGCTGCTGCAACCTTGCCAGTTAGGGACTGGTTGTTTAGAGACATTATTCAGCACCACTGTCCGATTACATACTGCTGAACATTGCTGGCTAGCCCCAACCAAGCAATTTAAATGGCCAGGAGACTATGGTAAAATATACCCACACATTCCCCGTTTCAAAAGAGGAATGCACATTTATGTTCTCCAAGATCAACTCTGAGATTTACAGCTGCTCCCAGGACAATCTAGGTTATCCCCCTAATTCTATAAAAGCTGCCAAAAATTGCACACACAAATTTGCACATGCAATTTAATTGAATAAGAAGACAATTAGTGCCAATTATTTTTTAACAAGCTATTTTTAGCAGTAATTAAATTTAATTGGATTTTATGCGCATAAATTTAGGCGTGGGATCTGCACCTACATTTCTCAATCAATCGGAAAAAGGGGGCACAGAAATGGAAGGGGCATGGGCGGAACGGGGCATTCCTAGCATTTACACATTGTCAGCAATCGTTGTCTAGGGTTGGTCCTGGATCCAGTTCGCGGAACAGCAATCCTGACACACATGTTGTCATAGAATAAGGGGGGTATGTGCCTAATTTAGGCACGTACATTTGCACCATGTTCAGTTGTTGCAAATGGCCACAGTTTAAGTTAGGTGCGACTCCCAGGCATAAGCGCTATTCTATAAACCATGCCTAACTTTAAGCACAGCTTATAGAATAGCAATTTTTTGGTGCTTTTTTTTTGGCACCATATATAGAATCTAGCCCCATATGTAGATGCTTGTTTTGTGCAGAAATCATTTGGATGGATTAGGGAAGGTTGCCACCTTAATCCCCCAATGTTTTTGTCCTCCCAAAAGTGATAACGACAAATGACATTGGGCTCTGTGACAGCCTGGGGAAACCTAAAAATGTAAGTTTCTAAAATGATAGACAGAGACATCTATGTGCTGCCACATACACTTCTACATTCTGAAGTACCAACGTACATCTATGTTTTTGGCATATACATAAGTACATAAGTATTGCCATACTGGGACAGACCAAAGGTCCATCAAGCCCAGCATCCTGTTTCTAACAGTGGCCAGTCCAGGTCACAAATACCTGGCAAGATCCCCAAAAAATGCAAAACATTTTATGCTGCTTATCCCAGAAATAAGCAGTGGATTTTCCCCAAGTCCAGTTTAATAATGGTCTATGGACTTTTCCTTTAGGAAGCCGTCCAAACCTTTTTAAAACTCTGCTAAGCTAACTGCCTTTACCACATTCTCTGGCAACAAATTCCAGAGTTGGCAGATCCTGTTCTAAATCACTCGCAGAAATTGACACATCCTGACCTGGTCATCTCAATTCCAATTTGTACATTATTTCTAAAATCTGCCTTCATGCTACCTACATATGTAGGGACTAAATTTGGCACACTGTCAAGGGAATTCTATATATGGGGTCAAAAAGATCAGCACTGAAAAAAGCACTATTCTACAAGTCGTGCTTAAAGTTAAGCGTGATTTATAGAAAACACGTATGCCCAGGAATGTGCCTAAATTTATGCATGGCCATTTGCACCAACTGAAACGTGGAGCAATTGTACACACCTACATTAGGTGCGTATCCCCGTTATTCTATAACAAAGCGCGTTAATTTTAGGAATGCCCCCATATACCCATGCCCCTCCCATTTCTGCACCCCCTTTGTCCAATCATATGTAAATTTTAGGCATGCAAATGCCAATTAAATCTAATTAGAACCAATAATTGTTAAAAATCCAATTATTTGTGCTAATTGGCTTGTTATTCAATTAAATTGTGTGCAGCCAAATTTGCATGCACAATTTTTGGTGGCTTTTATAGAATTAGGGGGATGGTGCATACGTTATATCTGCACTGATTTTTCAGCACAGAAAAGCGTTATAATGGAAGCAGCCCCAAAACAGCTGATCTGCATGGAACTATACTTACAAGTCCAGTTATAGAATAGCACTTAAGTGTTTACGCACAGATCTGAAAAGGGGGTGTAATGATGCAAGGGACATGGGTGGGTCAGGAGCATTCCCTTAAAATGTGTAAATTTGAGGGAATCCATGCATAACTTGCACACCGGGATTAACACCTGGTTTCAGTTGGTGTAAATGTTACGTTCAAAGTTGGGAATGGATTCCGTCACTACATGCTATTCTATAAAGAGTGCCTATCCCGTAGCACCCTTTATGGAATACTGGTCAGTGCCAATGTTTTCTGTGCTGATTTTTGAAGCCATTTACTGAATCTAGCTCAGTATGTCCAAGGAGTCAAGCTGCAAAACTAACATAACTCTGCTCCAGAAGACACCGCATTGGTTACCTATTGAAAATTGTATAATGTACAATAGTCCAAAAATTATTTTCATTCAAGTCTACCACTTTTTTCTGTACTGTTAATTGGTTCTATATTCCACTTCATGTACCCTTTGTTTAGCTCATCTAAAGCTTTTAGCTGTTCCATCATTTTGTCATGTTTTTCTGGAATTCTATGTTTAACGTTATAAGACCCACCTTTTGAAAAAGTCTCCCCCTTTCTTTGCACCTGGAAAAGTCTCAGACATTTAGGGTCTGATATTTAGACTGCGGGAGTTAGCCTGGCTAAATCCCTCAGTCGGTGCTGAGCCGAATATTCAATGCATTAAACAGTTAGTGCAGGGTTTTAGCATGTACTACCCATGTGCTCTAGGAATAGCCAATCAGGGACACTAGCAGAGATTGGGCATGGACTGCACATTGCAGTTAGCGCACGATGATTAGTGCATGCTAACTCTCAAATGTGCAGTTAGCACAAGTTCCCCTATGAGGTATCATTAGGTTCATCCATGCTAATCGTACTCGACATTTTAACACAGTTGATAACTTATCTATATGATAACTGCAGGGAGAATGCTGGATATGCCTCCAATAGTTACAGCACAGCCTTTGCAGTTACCATGCACTAGCTTTTGCACCTACAGTAACACATGGTAAGTGCACGACTTTGCCACATTTTAGTAAAAGGGCCCCTTAGTACCATGCAGGCCTAATGAATTCTGTTGTGTGAATGCCAGGTAGGTTATCTTAGATAAACAATTGGCTTTATCCTAAGCCAGAGGCCTACAGTCAACCTACTTGCAATGAGAACCATATTGTGTGTTAACCTGTAAAGGAAGAACCTCAGTACATGAGAACAGTGTGCCCGAATCTGGTAGTTTAAGCACTGGTGTTAATTACTATCTAAGTTGAACAGATTTTGTGAATTGTTGTTAAGTACCATCAAATTTTTTCTACTATCAATGTATAATGATTGTGTGGGTATACTTGACAATAAACAATATGGCTTGGATTCAAATGATGTTTCCTGTATGGTTCAATGGAATATTCACACATATGTGACACCACAGTGTTGCCAGTGGGAGGGAGAGCATCCAAGGCCTACTTAGCAGAAAGGAAATGCTAATGGAAATGAAGGGTTGTGCAGGTTACATTAGCAGCCTGTTTCTAGCATACCTCCTGCTTTTCTATGCAGCCAAACATGCGTATGTTATGAAAGTATATGCATACTCTCTGTCAGGTAAAAGTCCACTTATCTAGTTATGGCTGAATTATGCACATTTACTCTTGTAAAAGAAGCCTAAGCAATGCTCCTGCTAATCTATGAAAGGATCTCTGAATGCTTCTAATTATATTTCACTGCTTTCACTGTCTGGTGGTTTAATTCTCATGGGGTTCCATAATATTGTGGGACCTTCTGGTGCCTCATGGATCAAACTGCAAGATGGCTGGAATGATTCCAAGTGGTTTTGAATGCAATTAGAGGACCCTGCACAGATTAGCAGGAACAATGCATGCAAATGTGTCGAAATGTACCCCTTAGTGACAGAAAGATACAATACTATGCAACCTTAGCAACATCAAAGATTTTTCAAGTTAAAATCCCTTTAATGGCTTCACTGTCTCAGTCTTTGCTGCAGAATTGAAATACACGTATTTTCATGTGTTTCAATACATTTTGCAGCATCAAATGTAGATTCTTGCTACAGTTTGAAAGGTGAACAGATGTTTTTTTTATTTTTAGCTCACATTAACACAGTCTATCAAATACTCGTATGGCTGATATACCACCACAATATAGTTTACAACATAGACTTTCAAACACAATTTTGCTTGCCTTGCAATATTCAGTCTGGGATAAATATGCAATAAATATTTAATTGCAGTTATGATAATGGCCTTACTACTTACAACCAGTTGTTCTAAAAGTCTGGAAGAACTGCATTTTCAGTGAAGTGTTATTGGTGACTAGGGGTATGCAGCCCCCCAAATATTTTTGTTGAGTTTTCCATGTCATTTGTAGGAATTTTTGTTTTGTTCAAGGTTTCTGTTTCAGTTTTGTTTTCATTTCAGGAGCAATTAATTAATAATGTGCACTCTTCTGAAAGAGTGTGCACTCGTTTGAAAGGGTGCTCACTCTTTCCCAGTGGCTCCAATTCTCTACATGACAACATAGAAAAACAGAAAGCCAATAGACATGAAAACAATGTACTTTTCTTATACTTTGCATTCCATGGCAAATCTGTACAGTGAGCTAAACCAATTCAACATTTAAGGAGAAGGCTCATGTTGGTAGGTATGAAGTTGTGTGAGGGCACCACCCTGTGCTATTTGCCCCTTAACATGTGTTAAAGAGCTTGAACACCGGTTTTGGTACCCTAACACAGCTTTAGTTATATTGCCTTGTGTGAGGGAGTCTATAGGAAGATGCCGCTCCCTTTTAATGATTCTTCCTCTCAGTTGAAGAGCCATCTTAACCCTCATAATCTGACCCAGGGAGAACGGGCACAGGAAAGACAGAACTGGGAGGGCGTGGCGCAGGAAGTATGAAAGCTCAAGGCACAGCTAGGTCAAGGAGGCCCAGAGTGAAGAAGTGGAGCCCCAGTGACTATGCCCCCACCACATACGTGCGACTCCCAGTTGCCAACAGTCGCTACCTTCGGATAAGCAAAATTCACCTTGGAATCTTGCAGAACGTTTTATAAAAACAAGGTCAGAGGCCAGCCAAGGAGTGCTATCTTCTGTGAGACTGAACTGTATCTGTGGACCCAGACCAGAGTCAAGCTGAGTATACTAGGTTTTTCTGAGAGATGATAGTGCACACACCACACCATGGCCCTGTAGGAGAAGGTCACAAGAGGAAGTGTGTGAGTCTAAGAACTGAGTCGTTGTATTCATTCTTCCCTACTTAGGAACCAAATAGGATACCCTCATCCAGTATATTAATAAATATTTTGTGTTTACATTAACCCACTGTGTAGCTCCATTTATCAGGACTCTGGACCCAGCCATACCCCATACCCCATATTACATAGTAATGACATGTAAAACAAGTAAATGCATATAAAGTAGCTCATTACTATGTAAATACTATACACAGCTTGTGGAACATTGGGTGCACACTGCAAGTCACTTTCTATCTGTAACATAACCCCAGCTTTTTATCCAAATTATCTACCTACCAGCTTCTTCAAATCTGCATAATGACTTAGACACATAAAAAGCTTTTGAGTTAGAATGATAAGACATTTCTTTTAAACATAAACCTTCCCCAATATTTCTTTTGCATTTCATAGGGTGAGATCAATATAGAGAAGGGGAAATTCAAAAACCTAAATTTATTATAATGGAACCTATTTTCTAGGTCCTCTAATTTATTTTCCAAAGAAACATACCCCTTCACCAGTGAAGCACTCACACTCTTGAAATCAATCAAAGACTGATCATGAAACACCAAATGTTCCTTGACCTTATTGACTTTTCCTTCAACTTTCTTAAATTTATGTGCAACCAAGCCAGTAAATAAACACAATTAAGATAAACAACTATTCACAGAGACATCCATCTTAGGCAATAAACACCACAATCCATATTAGAGATATCCTTAGCAGTTTCCACTAAGAAAGATCTAGACATATTTAAACCAGAAAAACAACTGACTTTAAGGAGCTGATGTCAACTCCAATCCCTACGGGGTCAACTAGTTGAAGATGTAGCTTTTCATCCACCTGGGAATCATTCATTTCTGATGAAGAATTTATATTCTCAGAGTTCCCAGTAGTGTCTTGTACTGTCCCATCTTGTGCTGCTCCAAGCCCAACCTATGATATTCAATCCAAACCTCGTAGTCAAAGTGAGGGGTGGTGAGTGGGGTCCACACTTAATAAAATACCATCTGGGGAGCTTTGCAACACTGGGAAAGATGTAGTTGGAGTCTGAGAGTCCTCATAACATTAAAAAAAGTCCATTGGACCTTTTTAACTGCCATAAACCCAAGGTGCACAACAATACAAGATCTGCCTTTTATATTTGCCCATATGAAAGAAAGAAAGAAAGAAAGAAAGAAAGAAAGAAAGAAAGAAAGAAAGAAAGAAAGAAAGAAAGAAAGAAAGAAAGAAAGAAAGAAAGAAAGAAAGAAAGAAAGAAAGAAAGAAAGAAAGTCCACACTCTTCAGTGACAACTTATGAGAGTACCCTGGCTTCTTGAGCTCCTCTTGAGCTCCAAAGGGGCATTCCCCTTTAGGCATGCCCCTTCAGGCACATACCCATAGCCATGTCCCCTGGGCTAATCCTGCAGAGCAAGTGAACTTTTATGTTTCGGTAGCATCACCACCTATGACATCACTTTTGGGGTCAATCAGAAAAGAAGGGGAAACTCAAAACAATACAAAACCTTTTGCTCCTCAGATGTTATAGTATACCAAAAGGGAACAAAAGATACTGTGATATGAATAGAAAAAGGAGGAAAAAAGGAACTGGAGGCAACAGATGTTCGTCAGTGGCCAGGCTATTAGGTCTCCTATAGTGCAAAGCTATTCCAAACCCTTGAGCCTACTGTGTGTCATTAATCACTTGCCTCCATGAACCGAAACCTCCATTGTTTAACAACTTTTTATTTGAATAACTTTTGTATAGATGTCAAATCTAAAAATGAAATATATTAGTACAAAAATACATGTTACACAAACGTTTTTTGAAATTCCGACTTTAAAGCATTGGGCTCAAAGTCACATCAAAATTCAGACAAATTCAAACAAAAGAAAAAAAAGTAGAAAAAAGTTACCAACTACTTATCCTGCATTTGCAGGTTCAGCGCTGATTAACGAGTTCTGCTGCCCAGAATATCTGTTGCCTCCGGTTCCTTTTTTCCTCCTTTTTCTATTCATATCACAGTATCTTTTGTTCCCTTTTGGTATACTATCACTTTTGGAGTTGGTATTGCTGCATATGATGTCAGATCAAAGTCCAAACTACTGTAAACACTCTCCTGTGCTCCATAATGACTAGCAGGCTAAATCTCTCTAGCATTCCATGGATCAGATGAATTTTTAAGCTCTGGTAGTGACCTTGCTGATGACATCACTATTGGGGGTCAATGTTGCCATGGGTGATGGGAGATCCAAACTGCTGTAAACACTTCCCTGGACTTTAAAATAAAAGGCAAGCCAACTTTCCATCCCACTAGCTTTCTAATCAAAATATGATGGTAGGATAGAGGGGAGAGGGAAAGGGGTAGAAGTTCTGATGGGGCATTGGAGCAGGCAGAGGACCACTAAGGATGTAATTGTTTTTTAAAGAATTACACCAAGTATACAAATACCTATGATAGCATGGATGCACATACTTTTACTGTAGGTAGAGAATGACACGGGGACAAAGTTTGTCCCTATTCTGACCCCTTCCACGTGGGTTCTCTTTCCATCCCTACCCCATCCCTGCAGGTTTTGTCCCCGTCCCTGTGGGTTTTGTCCTCATCTGCAGAAGCCTCAAACACTTATGATTTTATATTTAAATCTTTTTATTAAAGTATAAAAAGAAACAATATGCTGTGCAATTGTGTATAAATTACAAATAGGAAACAATAATAACAACGAGCAGCTATAATAACCCTCCTCCCCACCACCACCCGCTACCCTTCCAATCCGAACAATAGCTGATTTCTACTGTCCCAAGGAATCCTAATCCACCCTGTTAAAATGTCCAGGGGTATAAAATACAACCCGTCCTGTATGCCCTAGAGGGGGAAAATATGCCCTATGAAGCACTGTTATGATTTTTTACTCTGTGGATGAATAAGAAGTCATCAACAATCTCAGGATTCAACGTAGCTCTCCTGTCTTCCACAGTCCTTTCTGCAACAGAAGATGTCTTCTTAGAAGATGTGCTGGTAGCAGGATATACAGAATCCCCCATGCAAATTTTGCTAGTCGCGGCCAGCATGTTTGCTTGTTTTTCCAAAAATTCAAAATACTGTTGTAGGCATCACTCAAACATAAATAACAGTCCAGTTCATTAACAGGCTTTAAAGTAAAAAATGACATGTGGGCTCTGTCCCCATCTCCGCCCCATCCCCGAGGGATTTGTCCCCGTGAGCTCTGTCCCCGTTCCTATCCCACGGTTACCGCAGGTCCCCGTCCCCATGTCATTCTCTAACTGTAGGCATTGTTGGGGGTATGGTCTGGATATAGTATGGCCAGACACATGAAGTACATATATAGATTATAAAATAACTTAATGTACTTCAGTAATCAACACACGGACATATAGACCTGTTCCCGAGCAGGCATCAAGTCTGCACGTGAAATGTAGGCAGAATCTCTGCAGGATATAAGCTTCTAATTTATATAGATAGATAGATAGACATAATTTCTTCATAAGATAGCTCCTAAACTGATACCTACTTGGCCTCTTACCATGGGTACTCAGTTATAAAATTAATCTCTAAGCTTTGGCCTTTATTATTATTTAACTAGCAGGGTTTTCTAAAGTAGGAGGGTTCTTTATTGTATTTTGCCCCAAAGTGAGGCTCTGGATCTCTAGACCCATCGGGGATTTCACATCTGTTCCAGTGACCACACAGCCCCTTTTAGTTATTCTCACCATAGCACAAAGGGAGCAATTAAAAAAAATGTAATGCATGTTGCCACTGCAGGGAACCTTAAAAAATTTCTAGTCATGGCAATATCATTAAATTTCCTGTGCTATTTAGCTACAGATGCAGATAATCCAGGAATTCATTTGCTTCTGTAGCTAAATATTGTGAGAACAGCTGCTGCAAGCCCACATATTTTTCACAGTTTGTACTTCTGCTTTTTTATATATTTCTCTTTCCACTTTTTGATTTCTTTCTTTCTTGTCTCTCTCTTTCCACTGCTATAGTCAGAACATTATAACAGGAGCCATGATAGTTATAAAACTGATCCTCTCATTGAACCTTTACATAGCTGATGCAATCTGCCTTTATTACCTGCTTGCAGGTAGTGAAATATTTTCCTACTTGCATGTTATATCAACCTGTGCTATATTTTATGCCTTATTGTGAGAATACCAAATGACCCAGTAACTGATCATTTGCATAAAAGATTACCATATTTTTCTTAGTGCATAGAACCACACATTTTAGCCAGTTCATGGCATTTCACTACGTGCTAAATGGCCCAATTTATTCATTAGTGCGTACTGTGATAATGTTATTGCACTCTAACGTACAATAATGGCGCTATCACAGTTTAATATGTCTACCCCATTGTGTTAAATTGAGTGTACTGGAAATCATTGTTTTCCTGGGGAACCAAACGATTTCTAGATATTTAACTCAATTCATACTGTCAAAATACTGTGAGAGGTTTGCTATTAATCAGTGCTGCTGCAGTCTATGATCAGAAACTACAGTATCTGACCAAGTTATTAAAATGGGGAAAATAACTGTGGAGCTAGATTTCTGCTCTGTGCAGGGAAAATGTCATTATTTCACATGCATTCCGTCAGGCTTCAGCTCATTCATATTGGACCATAAGTCCATGATATTAGCAATGTGCAGTTTGCTTTGGGACACAATTATATCTGAGGTCGCAGATCGGCAGCATTACTCATTTTCCTCAGAATATCAAGGAACTTGTTATGATTTCTGTTTCTATTTTATGTTTGTCAGAAACAATTTTCTTATTTTACATGTAGGGATATTGCACAGACAGGAAGCATTTGTTCTGAGCATGGCCTCTCATTGTATGGATCTCTGTCTGTGACTACAGAGCCCTGTTTAAGCTACATTCACATAATCAATGCCTTTTAGGCACACGTGAAAGAATTATAATCACTTTTAGTCAGATGCTTTTTGCAGAGGGAGGAAATGCAATGTACTTATTATGACTCAGAGAGAAACCATGCCAATTCAGGTGATTGATTGGAAAATAATATAAAATTGTACTTAAATCTGTAAAAGTGCCAGTGCTCAATAACAAGAAACTTAAAAAAAAAAAAGAATCCCAGATTTTAGCCAAGGAATATGAATCTGTTGCTATGTATTTTGTAACTATTGACAAAAATCTTGGTTCTTAGCATTGCTTTACAGAGGCAACAGACTATTGTTACTCTGCAGAAACATTATATAAATAAAGAAATGGAAAATATATAGGACTGGAAATGTGAAGCCGTAAATATAACTAATAGAAAACAACTCTATCTTTCATTATACAGGAAACGATCACAGAGGTTTCTCTAAAGAAGCATTACTTTTTGAAGCCATCATTTTCTGGGTTTCCATATACTGTTTACTGGCACTTTTAAAGACATGTGTATAACCCCTTTTTCCAAGGCATGCCCTGAAACAAGAAAGGGTCATTTTTGAGTATTGCTGAGCACTGGCAAACTTGCTACAGTCCAGGATTCAGAATTTTTCCACTGAGCGCCCATATGAATCATGCTCAGTAGCACTGTTCCAAACAAAAATACCATTTGCCAGTGGCAAAAGCGGAAACTCTTATTAGTACAAAAGCAAGACAAGCAGGTTGCAGAGTTTCAATAAAGCGGAAATAGAAATTCAGGTTTTCCTGCCACTAGAATAGCTTATCCAAAAACCAGGACCTTCTCTTGTTCTCTGTAAGGCTTTCTCCTTCCTAAAAATTACATCTAGAACCTTGAAAAGTCCTTGTCTCCCTTTTTACATTATGACCCAATTCTTGTTGGTATCTTAAGCCTCCTAGGCAAGCTTCTTTATCCCTTGGGCTAGGAACAAATGGGTACTTCCTGATATCTCCATTTGAGAGAGAAATCCAGACTCCCAACAGAAAAGAAAGGGATAATTCCCTTTTTACCTCATGTAGCCTGATGATCTACAACCCCTTGCTATGTTTCCTTTGACCCCTTCATTGACAGTCCCTTCCAACAAAGGTGCCATCCTGGGGGAGATGGACCAGAATATTCACTCTGTTGCAGTGTTACGTTCCTCACCTGGTTCCAGGCCTGCACGGCCGAGTCACCGGCGAGGCGCAGTCCGGCAGAGATTTCCGGCTATCTTGGTGGTGTTTCTCCAGGATAGGTCGGCCATCTTGGGATGGGCATCTCAGCTTATGGCGGCCATCTTGGGGTTGGCCGGCTGCAGGAAGGAAACCCATTTTTGGGCATTGTGCTTCTCTGCTGATGGGGGCAGCCATCTCGGATCAGCTGCACATGCTTGAGACTGATTCCTACACTATTTAAAGCCCTGCCTCCAGTCCTTCGTTGCCTCGGCCTCAATTGTCTCAGAGGTCCATGCCGGAGTTCTGTTCACCGGCTTTCCTCAGTTTCTGTATTCCTGTGTACCAGACCTCGGCTTGTTTTCCTGACCACGATGATGAGAAGGGGAATGTATGTTTGGGGGAGGGGGGAGAGGACTGGGTGTATGAAAACGTTGATCTCTAAGGGTATATGGTGTCTTGCTTGGGGGATGGAGAGATGGGAGGGGAAAGAAAGGGGAGGGAAGGGAGGGAGAAAAGGCAGGATCATGTGCAGTGGGGAGTGGATATTGGGGTTTTATGAGAAGAGTATGATTGCTATTAAGGATGGAATGCATGTGTGGTTGGCTGCCTACTGGAGCGGAGGCTGGGCTCTCTGGTGGGGAGGTTATGCAAATGATTTATTTTGTATTTGTATTTATTTATCTGATAGCTTATGATGGGGTCCAAGGGTTTGAAGTTATTTTCGTGGAACGTGTCAGGTGTAAATTCAGCAATAAACAGATCTAAGATCTTGCAATATCTGGGTAGGCACGGGGTTGATATTCTGGGTTTGCAGGAAACTATTGAGCACCAAAAATGGAGAAACTCATGGTTAGCTCAATGCTACTTTGCATCTGCACCTAAAAATAAAGCGGGAGAAGCTCTACTGATTCACAAATCAGTACCCTTCACCCAGCATAGGATTACTAAAGATCCAGAAGGGCGGTATATCATAGTAGAAGGGAAGATAAATCACACTAATATTACTCTTGCTTCTATATATATGCACCTAATGCTGGAAAAAAGGTCTTTTTTAATTATTATAGCAAAATTGTCCATTATTGATGGCCCTAAAATTCTTATGAGAGATTTTAATGCTATCTTAGATTCTCAATTAGATACTACTGCTAGGTTACAGAGGTCTAGGCCTAGATCTACAGATGGTCTAGGGGTGTTTATAAATAGTTTAGACTTGGTGGACCCCTGGAGAACTCTGCATCCACAGGAGAGAGACTTCACGCATGTCTCTAAGGCCCATGCAACACAGTCCCAAATAGATTATATCTTTGTTATTAAAGACCTGTTTCATACAATGACAGGGGCAGAAATTGGACCTCTAGTGATTTCAGACCATTCACCTATCCATATAGTCGCAGAAGTGGGTGGCTCTCGGGAGGGGAATAGAGGCAGGTGGCATTTCCGGCCCATCTTTACAATGACCAAGTCTTCAGGCACTCTCTTATTCAAAAGTGTGAGGAATTTCTTAATAATAATAAAGAACATGCCTCAAGTCCAATTTTGATGTGGGATGCAGGAAAGGCAGTGGTCAGAGGGGATATCATAGCCTTTGTCATCAAGAAAAAAACACAACAAGCAAGTCGTTTGGTAGATTTAGAGAGGCAAATTCGAATGTTAAAGAGACAGTTGCGGACACACCCCACTGCTGCCTGTAGGCACTCTCTTGAGCAGACACAAGCTGCCTTGAATAGTCTGTTTCACGAGCAGGCCCAAAAAATATTTTTTATTACAAATATCACCTTTTTAGATTTGGTAATAAACCTGACAAATCTTACAAAGAGTTGGACTGGATCAACCTCAATACCCACGCTCAGAGACTCGAGGGGTCAGGTTGTGACTGAGCAAAAGCAGATGGAGTTACTTTTTACTCAATTTTACAGCTCCCTATATAGGGTGGAGGGTAGTGGACAGCAGAAGCAACTGGATTCCTTTCTGAATACTTGTGGGGTCTCTTGTTTATCAGAAGAGGAAAGAACTAGGTTGAATGAGCCGTTGTCTGGCCCTGAACTTCAAAAAGCTATAATGAGTTTGAAGCTGCATAAATCACCTGGGCCCGACGGGTTCAGTGGAGAATTTTATAAAATCTTAAATAATGGAGTGGTGGGCCTTTTGGGAGCTTACTTTGATACAGCTATACAGAGGGGGTTCTTTCCCCAATGGTCTAACCAAGCATTGATTATGGTCTTGCCCAAGCCAGGGAAGGATCCTCTGCAGCCAGAGTCCTATAGACCTATCTCTCTCATTAATGTAGACCTCAAACTGTTAGCGAAAATTTTAGCAGACTAGCTGTATTGATACCTAAGCTTGTGGGAGATGATCAAGTAGGTTTTGTGAAGGGGCGGCATGCTGGGATAAATGTAAGGCGCTTGATTCTGGGTGTGGTTGTCTCCTGATCTATTGCTTACCTATTGGGTTATGTCAAGTGTTACATAATAATGTTGCTGTGGCACAAGAGGCACAAAGATTAGTGTTTTTCTTTTCGGTGTGTTTATTGTTCTGAACAGTGTTTTTCGCTGTAATGGTGATACATCCAATAAAGATGAAGTTTAAAAAAAAAAGTGAACTGACAGAATACACATCACCACAGCAGTCTGAAACAGTTTGTTGATCCTGCCAGTTTATGAGCAGAAATTGGCTCATGCATTGAAAGGAAAGGAGACGTTTAAAAAAATATAAGTCTGGCTGCAATCCCCGACCCTAACCCCCTACCCCCTCCTGTAAAAATTCCCTGGTGGCCCACTAGGGAGGTCTTCTTGGGCCCCCAGAGATCTTGGGTCATCTGAAATGGCATGCCACACTTCCCCTCAGATGACCCTTTGTTTCCCATGCTACAGCTTTACTCCAGCCCTGATCTGGACTAAAGATTCCGCGCTCCTTGAAGAATAAAATAGTGTGCTAATTTTAGCATGTTTTTAAAAAAATGTTCACTTCTTTATTAGGATGATGCATCAAAAACCAAATTCAGTCATAAATGAATCAGTCATGAGGGGTGAGTGGAACTGTGTTTGTTTACACATCAGGAGCAATTTGCAGTTCTGTGCTTTGCATGCCCACTGTGCTATCCTATAGTACAGACAGTCACAAACAGAAGGCAAAATACTCTACTGGAAAAAAGGCACCAAGTGGAAGGAGTAGAGCAATGAAACTTCTCACAGATGGTGTTCAAATCAGCGTTTATTCTTCTAAAACATTGGTGACAACCCAACACGACTCGTGTTTCGGCCTAATCGGCCTGCATCAGGGGTCTAGGGATATATAATTCAATAAGTATATCCAAACAGATAAAGCACTGGTTGCTACATCCGTGTTTGGAGATTTAATCAGTTTGGTTTTTAACCTTTTGATGACTTTTTGGAAATACGTATTGAATTACATATCTCTAGACCCCTGATACAGGCCGATTAGGCCAAAACATGAGTCGTGTCAGGTCGTCACCAATGTTTTAGAAGAAGTTTGAATAAACGTTGATTTGAACACCATCTGTGAGAAGTTTAGTTGCTCTACTCCTTCCACTTGGTGCATTCTATCCTATAGTGCAGCAGATTTACTGCTGATTTTCCTATACTAAAACTTCTTTCTGCATCAAATGTAAGATTAGTGTGAGAAATCAGGAATAGTCCGCTTAACTAAGGAAATTGCAGCAAAGATCCCAAATAGGGTCTGTGCCAGAACCAGTCCCTGAGGCACTCCACTAATTATTGTTATCTCTTCCTCCCCCATATAAACCAGGGACAGTGGATATCTTTTTGCTTGATAGGCCAGATAAAACAACTCTGTCCCTTCTCTTCCCCCTCATCGCCTTGATTGCTAATGCAAAATGGAACAAACAGATGGAAGGGCTATGGCCCATCTTTTTCCTCTGCTGCCTGCATATCCTTGTCAATCATTGGTGGTCATCCTCCACTCCTTTACTACTACTACTACTACTACTACTACTATTTAGCATTTCTATAGCGCTACAAGGCATACGCAGCGCTGCACAAACATAGAAGAAAGACAGTCTCTGCTCAAAGAGCTTACAATCTAATAGACAAAAAATAAATAAAGTAAGCAAATCAAATCAATTAATGTGAACGGGAAGGAAGAGAGGAGGGTAGGTGGAGGTGAGTGGTTACAAGTGGTTACGAGTCAAAAGCAATGTTAAAGAGATGGGCTTTCAGTCTAGATTTAAAGGTGGCCAAGGATGGGGCAAGACGTAGGGGCTCAGGAAGTTTATTCCAGGCGTAGGGTGCAGCGAGACAGAAGGTGCGAAGTCTGGAGTTGGCAGTAGTGGAGAAGGGAACAGATAAGAAGGATTTATCCATGGAGCGGAGTGCATGGGAAGGGGTGTAGGGAAGGACGAGTGTGGAGAGATACTGGGGAGCAGCAGAGTGAGTACATTTATAGGTTAGTAGAAGAAGTTTGAACAGGATGCGAAAACAGATAGGGAGCCAGTGAAGGGTCTTGAGGAGAGGGGTAGTATGAGTAAAGCGACCCTGGCGGAAGATGAGACGGGCAGCAGAGTTTTGAACCGACTGGAGAGGGGAGAGGTGATTAAGTGGGAGGCCAGCAAAAAGCAGATTGCAGTAGTCTAAACGAGAGGTGACAAGGGTGTGGATGAGGGTTTTGGTAGAGTGCTCGGAAAGAAAGGGGCGGATTTTACAGATGTTGTAAAGAAAGAAACGACAGGTCTTGGCAATCTGCTGGATATGAGCAGAGAAGGAGAGAGGAGTCAAAGATGACCCTAAGGTTTCGAGCTGAGGAGACAGGGAGAATGAGAGAGCCATCAACAGAAATAGAAAACGGGGGGAGCGGGGAGGTGGGTTTGGGGGGGGAAAATGAGAAGCTTGGTTTTGGTCATATTTAATTTCAGGTGGCATTGAGACATCCAGACAGCAATGTCAGACAAGCACGCTGAAACTTTGGTTTGGATGCAAGGTGAGATATCAGGGGCAGAAAGGTAGATTTGGGAGTCATCAGCATAGAGATGGTAGGAAAAGCCATGGGATGAGATTAATGAACCAAGGGAAGAAGTGTAGATAGAAAAGAGGAGGGGACCAAGAACAGAACCCTGAGGTACGCCGACAGACAGAGGGATAGAAGTAGAAGAGGATCCACCAGAGTGAACACTAAACGTGCGGAAGGAGAGGTAGGAAGAGAACCAGGAAAGGACAGAGCCCTGGAATCCAAGTGAGGACAGGGTATCGAGAAGTATGCTGTGATCGACAGTGTCAAAAGCAGTGGAAAGATCAAGAAGAATGAGGATGGAATATTGACCTCTGGATTTAGCCAGTAATAGGTCATTGGAGACTTTAGTAAGTGCAGTTTCGGTTGAGTGGAGAGGGCGAAAACCAGATTGTAGTGGGTCAAGAATAGCATGTGAGGAGAGAAAATCAAGGCAGCGGCGGTGAACAGCACACTCAAGTAATTTGGAGAGAAAAGGAAGGAGGGATATGGGTCGGTAATTAGAGGGACAAGTAGGGTCGAGTGAAGGTTTCTTAAGGAGAGGTGTGACCACAGCATGTTTAAAGGCAGCAGGGACAGTCGCAGTGGAAAGTGAGAGGTTGAGAATGTGACAGATAAAAGGAATAAGAGCAGGAGAGATGGCATTAAGAAGGTGGGTGGGAATGGGATCAGAGGAACAGGTGGTACATTTTGAGGAAGAAAGGAGAAGTGTAGTTTTCTCAATAGTAACTTCAGGAAAGGAGGAAAGGGAATGAGGGGAAGGAGAGAGGGGAACGGACTAGTGGAGGGAGAGGTGGTGAGGTAGAGAAAGCAAGGTTTATCTTTTGAACCTTGTTGTGAAAGAATTCAGCAAGGGTCTGAGGAGATAATGAAGGGGGAGTTGGGGGAGGGGGCACCTTGAGGAGAGAGTTCAATGTGGTGAAGAGAAGTCGAGGATTAGAGCCAAGAGAGTTGGTCAGTTGGATATAATAATCCTGTTTGGCACGTGAAAGAGCAGATTGGAAGGAGGTCAGCATGAACTTAAAGTGTAAGAAATCAGCAAGGGCCCGAGATTTCCGCCAGAGGCATTCGGCGGAGCGGGTACAGGAACGTAGGTAGCGGATATTAGAAGTCAGCCAAGGTTGGGGTTTTATACGCCTTACAGGGCGGGTCATCAAAG